>NC_058368.1:199612694-199918871 GCF_018350175.1 Felis catus | reverse complement strand
TATAGTTTTTTTAATGCAAAATCAAATCAGGGACCTATGTATTCACAAGCTACCTAGCTACAGGACCTGTACTTGTCTGTACAAGTATTACAGTGGACAGAAGCTGTCCATGGGCCTTTGGACTCTTTCCAGATTGGAAACAAACTTGAAAATTCCCAAAATATGGTTTTGGTTCTGAAGTTGCATCTGAGCACTTGGTTCCATCTTTTTTCCATCACAAGAAAACAGATTTTTGGCTGTGAACTGTAAGGAATGAAAAATAATTTTCCCTCAACCTTCCTAGTTCTTGGCTGAGATCCCTGTTATAAAAGATTAACAAGAGAAAAATAGAGATTTATAAATTTGTATATCTCATGTATACATGGGAGATACCCAAAGAAAAATGAGTAATTCCTTGAGGTGGTTTAGAATTCAGACTTAAATCCATTTTATTTATTTTTTAAGTTTATTTATTTATTTTGAGAGAGAGATTATAGGAGGGGCAGAGAGAGAAGGAGAGAGACAGAATCCCAAGCAGGCTCTGCACTGTAAACATGGAGCCCAATGTGGGGCTGGAACTCATGAACCATGAGATCATGACCTGAGTTGAAATCAAGAGTCAGAAGCTTAACCAACTGAGCCACCCAGGAACCCCAGACTTAAATATCATTTTAATAGAGACAAGAGAGAAGGTATGTAGGCCTCTACGGGGAGAGTAAATGATTTTTAAGAAAAATGAGTGGGCCTTGGAAAAAATAAATGGGTGAAATGATAGTTTGTGACCAAGTTCACACTGTGACCAGTGTGGTGTCTCTTATGTTGTGATAAGAGTCAGTCCTCTCTGGTTGATGAACTCGAGTTGAGTTCCTTTTGGAGTATCTATCTTTAGGTAGAAGGAAATTTCAGAGAAAGCTTCTTCCTGTATTTACTGTTTATCAAGTGCCTATAGCTCAAAATAATCAATATACCAAAGTGATATGTTTTGGGGTGACATGTTCTAAACTCCTGTAATCACATTTTGGGGTGGCATATTCTCCTACCATTTAGCACCAGAAGTTGAAGATGGTTCCAAAACATCCTGGGTGTCCTCAGAACCTCATATACCACCTCTTCTGTATCAAAAACTCACCAAAGAAATGGAGTCCTGAGAGGCCAACCATACACAAAGAAGAATCCCCATCAGTGCATTCACACTGCACTGGCATAGTGATGGCATTCATTGAATGTGACAGTATGTGAGCAGTCATCACCATTTATGTTTGTAGGTCCCGAGATGTGGCTGTAGTTAAAGTGACCATGAACTTTGAACCCAATAAAGTGAATATCCAAAAGAAAAACTGCCATGTGGAAGGAAAGGAAACAGTATGCATAAATGCTACAGTGTGTTTTGATGTGAAATTAAAGTCCAAAGAAGACAGAATTTACACAGCTGGTGAGTATAATATGTATACCAAGTACTTTGGGGCAGGAGGACAATACATTTGCTCCCACATCAGGAAATCCAGTAAGATATTGTATTTCCTCTGTGATAGGGATCTGCATTTCACCCTTGCCCCTGTGAACATGCTGAACCTTGAAAAAAAAATCTACTGAAGAAAGAATATGTTATGGAACCCAGTAAGTTCTGTAGCAGACACTGTATGGTTATATGCAATGGCCTCAACAGTCCATGGTTCCCCTCTGGCTCTCCCCTTTACCGCAAACAACCAGGTACTAAAAACAATAATAATAATACAAGTTTGGAGATTAGAGTTTGGAAACTGGGCTCCAGAGGAGCCCAGTTTTCCTTCCTGTGGGTTTTCACAAACCCTCTCTTCCTTCTTCTGCCCCCTCTTTGGTAAGACTGATATTGCAGGGGACCTGAATGCTTTGCCACCCCCACCTGACTGAGGTTTCTTTGCTCTACTCAGAAGGTGACCCTGGCTTTTGAGAATCAGACATGCTCCATGTGTGAGTTCTCAGGCACAGCCTGGGTGTCTCCTCCTCCCTACACGCACACTTCCTAAGGTGTTTTTTTAAAGATATTAAAACGTGTTAGAGTCAAAACTGTGGAGGCCATTGGCTGCAAAAGAGTAGTTTACTCTACAAATCAAGGGTAAGTGAAATACGAAAAATCATTAATCCTTAAAATCTGTTTTTCTTAGTTTGCTCTACATGTGCATAATTATGCTCTGCAATGGTCCTCTGATAAGAAGATAATTAGCTATAGGAGTGTAAAATAATGATTTACATTTTCATATACAATATTATTTCAGTCTCATTTGATTTCTGTACAGTAACTAAGGGTTCAAATGAGTAGGATTGTTGCCTTTTTAGAAAGTGTAAGGTTTAACTTGTTTTTTTATTTTGGTACACCTATTTTCTTAAACTTATTTTACTATGTGCTTTGAACATAATCTAAAATGACCTTTTCACAAAATAGGTAAAAATTCATTAGTGTATTTTTTGTGGGTGTCTTTTGAAATATATTCAATATTCTAAGCAGGACTTCAACATTGCTAAACTAAAAATAATAATAATAATTTAAGTGAAAACCCAGTAAACACATGCATGGTCAGGAAATTAGTTGATATGTAGGTGTACACGTATGTGTGTGTACATATGTACATATACATTATGAAATAAGTGTAATTAAACATTAAAAGCAGAGTGAACTCCGAAGGTGGTTCTGTAGAGTTCCTGAAGATTATCTTTATGACTGTGAGTACCATTGTACTACAGTAATGGGGATAAGCTGAATAATAGAAACTATTTGTTGATTGATTGCTCACAAGGTTTTTCTATAATGCTAATTTAGTGAACTGGACCATATGAAAGTTACCCCAAGTAAATGTTTCTTGTCATTTTTTTCCCCCAGATATACAGTACCGTGTCACACTTGATTCACTAAGACAGATATCACGAAGTTTTTTCTCTGGAACTCAAGAAAGAAAGATTCAAAGAAACATCACAGTTCAAGAATCAGAATGCACTAAGCTTTCCTTCTACATGTTGGCAAGTAAATCATATGTTATAGTTGCTTTATTCCAAATCAAGAATAAAGCACAGATGTCTTATTTCAAGTCACCCATATTATTTTATTTTGGAGTGCACATCACAAAATAACCTTCATTTTATTTGGTCACTTTTATCAGACGATCACAGACCTGATCTTCTCATTTCCAAATACATTTCATAAGACTATCTTTCATCTTCCCTGTGTGTATGTTATCAGATACCCATATATTATGGAATAGCAAAAGGCACAGTGCACTGGTTGATAAGAGACCTTCTGCCTTCATTCACTTACTCATTTCTTGTATCCATTCATTTATTCTTTCAACTTGAAAACATCATTTAACTTTTGTGGGCCTCATCTGTCAAATGTAGATAAGTGGCTACATGCCCTGAAAACTTTTGGGCCATATGCTTTCCCGAGTCCCTTCTTATCCACTGAATTATGTATGTTGCTCTTTGACTTTAAATTGAAGAGGAAAAAATCTGTTATTTTTTATTTCATGATAACCTAAGTTTCTTTATGATACCTAAGTTTCTTTCTATTACAGTGATGAAGGAGCCTTAGAAAGCAAATTCTTAATCTCCAGAGATGGCTAGGAAGCCCTTTTGGACCATTTAAAATGCATTTTATTGAGTCATTGTGTAAATGGGGAACATTCCCAATAAGGGCAGGAGTTTCTTAAACATTTTCTTATAATGTACGTGGTACTTAAAAAAAGAGAGAGAGAGAGAGTGAGAGAAGAATGGATATTATGAGAAGACACTGATTTTAGTGACTGAGACAGACCTGGAGCTTGTACATGATCTTGGAATTTTAAAGGAAACAGGCCAGGTTTCTCCCACCTCTGACTTATTTCTGTATTATTGATGTATTCATATGCTACATGTTTAAAATATTATAGTTGGGGTAGGGAAGTGACAGAAAACATGCCCTGCTGGTGTACTGTATTTCTCCTCAGTGATTTTCAAGTTAATATTCCCCACGACATACATTGAAATCAATTTATCTGTCAACACTAACATCAATCTATAATCAGAAAAAACAATTGGAGTTATCCTCCTATCTACTTCATCAGAACTGAGCGTTTAGGAGTTCGAACTTGTATAAAATCCGAAAGGGCGTGAAACCAGATGTGGCACCGCCTCCAACCTAATAGAAGTAACTGTAGTATATATTTGTCCAAAATTTAGAATCTAGCTATGTCTGTGCACTATGTATGAACCAGTTTCAAAATTTCCAAAATTGTTTTGCATTTAAATGGATACTTTAACATTTGTTCCAGAGTCAGCCAGGATGGAATTTATAGCAAGGCTTCCCCACATTCCAAGTGATTTTCACCAACTTGTTTAGTCTCTTAGAGGCCCAGTTTTTCAAATGTAAAATAATGACTATAAGAGTCATTCATCTTGGAGGATGTTGAAATACTTCTCAATAATGTCTGTAAAGTTCATAATTCTGGACATGCCATAAATAATGGCCATTGCTGATGATAGTATAAAACAATATTGATTGCATTCATACTACTTACATATCACTTTATATTATGAAATTCTTACAACTCCAGGCATATATTATGCTAATTAAATTCAACTCAATTTAAATAAAGTTTGCTCTTTTGAAGTTGGGAGACTTTCCTAGAAGTATTACATGGCAATTTTTAGCCTAAGGTCTCAAGAGAAAAGATATTGTTATGCAAAGTACGGCACACCCAATCACTCCAGCAGGGCTCCCTAAGAAGCTAGAGGTGAATCAACTGGTCATACTCTGAAGCCTGTGCATTCCAGCCATGTCCCTTATCAAGGCAGAAGGCCACCTCTCTCCAGTGAAGCAAGAGGAAAGAAGCCATGACAAGGTCAGAGCATCCAGTAATGTGATACCAATGATAAAGTATTTTATGTTTCAACCTGTAGGACAAGCATGACTTTCGGGACTCTGTGAGGATAACTTTGGATTTTAATCTTACTGATCCAGAAAACGGGCCTGTTCTTGATGATTCCCTACCAAATTCAGTACATGAATATGTAAGTCAGATTTTTTAAAATTCAGAATACGTATACGTAAATATACTTGGGGAGAGAAACCTGTAACACACAGACATACACACACAACCCTAAATCTTTTTTTTTTTTTTTTTACAAAAAGAATGAGACTCTTCTAGACTTTTCTCAACTCTTCTACTTCCTATTGTTGGAGCTCAAGGGAACTTATAAATACCACCTTTTTTTTTTTTATCTCTCCTGAATTTAAGACCAATAGAAAGAAAGACATGGGTTGGCCTACTGGAACTCCCTTTGTTACCAACAAACACTGAGTGGCAGGGCTTGGTTTCAGCATACTGGGTGTCTTCCTACTGAACAAGGCTTAGACCACAGATTACCAAACATATCATCAGCAGTGCTCATCAATCTCAGGCCTTTTTCGTGTGGGCTCACCTCATAAAACTTGCAGAATGGAGATATAGACCAAGAATGTATGCTTTCCGTGGGCACACTGCTGCCCCAAGAGCAGGAGAGACGGGAAGGGACTGAGCTGTGTTCACCATGTTCCTGCTTCCAAATTCACAAAATCTGGTGTCCCACCCCTGAGAAGGAGTAAGTGAGCAAGTAGAAGGATGGGGTAGCACCAATGGAGGAGACATTAAGGATGGGGAATTCGTTTTCCCCATACCCATATCTTTCACTCTCCCTTTCTTCCTTTCAAATATATTTACTGTGTGTCTTACATGTACCAGACTTCAGAGCTTACAGACCAACCCAGGAAACAAGTATTAGGTGGGAAGTAAAGCATGTGCTCTGGAGGAGAACTTCATTGTTCTCTGGGAACTTTTGCCTAGGCAGAGAGCCAGGGGGTGCTCTCCTGAAGCTGTGATATTTAAATTGAGATCTGAAGCATAGGAGGATTTTCCATCCTATTCAGAGGAGTGGAGGGAGCAGTGTTTCATGCACAGGGATATGTGTAAAAGTTCTGAGGCACAAAGGAACTAAACTAAACTCTCTAGTGTGGCTGAAGCTAAAGAGCAAGGGGGGAAGGTGATATGGGATGAGGTGGGAGGCATAGGCAGGAACCAGATCATTCAGGACTTTGTGCTACTGCACAAATATTTTGAAGAGCAATAGAATGCTATGGATGCCTTTAATTGGTTCAGTGATAGCACTGGATTTGTATTTTTTTTTCAGGATTACTACAGCTGCAGTGTGGAAAATGATTGAAGGGAAATGATTGGAATTAGAGTGGGTGCAGGAGACCACTTAGGAAGCTGTTGCATTAGTTCAGGGAGGAAATAAGGATGACTAGACTAGAGGTGATGGTAACTAGAGGTGAGAAGATAGTTGGAAGATACTTAGAAGAAAGGTAGAATGGATAGCTCTTAATGAAGGTTTGGATAACGGCGTGTGATTAATGAGAAGAGGAGTCAGGGAAAGCTCCCAGTTATGTGGCTTGACCATTTTCTACCCTCTGACTGAGCTCTGTTACATTCCTAAGTATTTGATTCTTTTCAATAGGAAATCTCATAATCAGAGTTGAGCATTAAAGTATTCTCTCATAGATTTGGATCTTAGAGTACTTGACTTGATTTTTCTTGAAACTGTTCTAGTCTGGCAGACTAAAGCCAGTGAAAAACATCTGTGAAAATTGCATTATTTAAAGGACTAGAAGAATTTATATCCAGAAGTTTATTATTTTTCCCTATAAATTATAGGAATAAATCTAAAATTCCTTATGATTTCTGCAGTGGAATCTGTTCTCTTTGTGACTTGCTTAACTAAGTTTGGCAATATGTTTTCTCTTCTCAGCAAGTTAATAATTAATCTTCAATCATGCTTAACTAAATTTCAAAAAATACTTTTCTGTGACCATTTCAGATTCCCTTTGCCAAAGATTGTGGAAACAAGGAAAAATGTATCTCGGACCTCACCCTGCAAGTATCCACCACAGCAAAGGGCCTGCTTATTGTCAGGTCCCACAATGACAAATTCAATGTTAGTCTCACAGTCAAAAACAAAAAGGACAGTGCCTATAACACCAGAACCATAGTGCATTATTCTCCAAACCTAATTTTTTCAGGAATTGAGGTAAACTTTTAGTTTTATGTTTGTCTATTCATATAATCATTATTTATTAAGTCTACTTTTCCTGCTACTGAACTAATTGTTTTAGAAGAACTAATAATTGGGTTTAGAAGAACAGAGAGCATTTTGTAAAAATTAGTACTCACAAATGGTGAAAGTGCCAAACTTTTTTTAAAAAGGTTTTGCTTTGATAGATTTCTGTAGAGATCTGTGACTCTTTTCAGATTCAGTATGAGGCGAGGATCACTGTGATGCAGCAAAATCATGTTTCATGGAGGCATTATGCAGTGAAATTGAGACTAAGTCAAGGAAAAATATCAAAATAACAATCAAAGTCAAATAGTTTAATAGACGTACAGAGAGAGTAATGCATGCATGGAACAAAAAAAAAACCCCATGTTTACATAAAGAAACATCAAGATAGCATTTTTCATTTTCTATGTAAAATCCTTACATTGTTAAAAGAGGTGTTAACTTGTAATGTCTCATTGTCATGACAGAATATTTATCTTGGCAATAACATAGCTGCACAAGATGCTATATCAGGAATAATAATGAGCACTTCCAAATTTGAACTTTTCTTTTAATTCTTATCTCTGAATTAATCCCCTTTATTTAAGATTCTGTTTATGTATGAATTAGTAATATATGTGATTCATATTGAAAACCAGTACCCTTATTAATATAATATTAAAACTCCATTGTCTAATTTCTGTAAATTCAGACTTTCACTGATATGTGTCTCCATTTATTAGGATATCATTTAAGGACATGATGACTAACAGAGCTTAAAAATATGTCCTTCATTACTACCACATATTTTAGATTCAGTCAAGAATGTTAATTATAAATCCAAATGTGCAAAGTGATACTGGGAAAATATTACCACTGAATTTTTTTCTGGAAAGGGGACTATATTAAAAATTATTGCCAGTATTCTCTTCAACTGACTTCATGGCCTCGGTAGAGAGGCCTCTACATCTTTTAACAGTAACAACAATAGTAATAATAATGACAGTCTTTTCTTGAGTCATATTATATTCCAGACACTGTTCTCAGGGTCCCACTTATTCAATTCTCATTAAGCAAATAGGTATTATTGTACTACAGAGATTCTAATAAAATCTCTTTCTGTCATGTTTTAACCTTTCTATAACTGCATTTTACAGTTGATATGTTTATTTAGCTGGCAGCATTATTTTTCCTTCCTATTGGTACACAAAATAATGGTGAGTCTCAGTGGCATTTCCGATTTGATGAAATAGAGTATCACTAGCCTCACCTGACAGAAAATCAGGCTCAGAGAAGTGAGGAGTCTTGGCAAGGAGAAAGCTAACAGTGATGGAGTCAGAATTTAAATTCTGGGGGTGTCACATCAGAGCTCATGGTCTTACCACTTCACTGAACTCTTCTTATGATAGGTATTCACTGTGGGCTTCCATGTGGCCGAGTAATATGTGTGGATTATTTAGTCACCTGTGCAGTACATGCTGTTAGTACCTCCATTTTACATTGGAAAGTCTAGACAGGATAAGATGTGATGTGCATTGTCCCTGTTTCCCTTAACTTACATGATGTTTTCAGATTTTCCATGGATGGTGAGACAGGTGATCACAGAATAATGTGACTCTCCCAACTAAATTGAGGGGCAGATCTTAGCAAGGCAGAATCCAAGGCATACCTGGAAAAATTCTAGAAAACCAAGTTCCAGTATTTCACCTGTGTGTCTGCTCTAATTCTGTTTACTCTTTCTTCCAAGGCTATCCAAAAAGACAGTTGTGAGTCCAATCATAATCTCACATGTAAAATTAGATATCCCTTCCTGAGAAGAGAAGAAGAGGTAAGCAGATTATAAAACATACATGTGGCAATTTGATATGAAAAATACCGTATTCAAAGTTAAATATATAAATCCCTCTAATGGTATTTCAGCCTGATATAGATGAGAAGTTTGAGTTCACAATATTGAGATGTTGGAATCAAAAGTCAATTATGGCATGAGTCAAACTCAAATATTAAAACCAAATTAAACATTTATACTTAATAATGTATCTGATAGTAGTAGGCTTTTCTGGCCTGTAGAAAAAACGAATCTTTCAAACAGGTTGGTTTAGATCTTTGTATAGAATTTTTTTTCATTTCTCTCTCTTTTTTAATAATATCCTCACTGAGATATAATTCACGTACCATAAAATTCACTCATTCAAGTGCACAATTCAGTGTGTTTTTATATATTCACCAGATAGTGAATTGTACAGCCATCACCACAATCAATGTTAAAACATTTTCACATCTCCAAAAGAAACTCTGTACACCTTACCAATTACTTGTCTTTTTTCTCCTCCAGTCCTTCCCCCAACCTCAGGCAACCACTAATCTACTTTCTTTATGGATTTGTCTGTCCTGAACATTTCTTATAAATAGAATCATATATTCTGTGGTCATTTATGACTGGCTTTTTTCACTTAGCATGATGTTTTCAAGGCTCATACATGTATCAATAGTTCCTTTTCATTTCCAAATAATATTCCATTTTGTGGATGTATCCTATTTTATTTAGTCATCTATCAGGTGATGGGCATTTGTTTCTACTTTTTGGCTACTATGAATAATACTATGAATATTTGTGCACAGGTTGTCGTGTGGACATATGTTTTTCAGTTCTCTTTGGGTGGAATTCCTGGGTTCTATGATCATTACATATAACATTTTGAGAAACTGGAAAACTGTTTTCCAAAGTGACCGCACCATTTTTCATTCCTGTCAGCGATGTATGTGTTTCTCAACATTGTTATCACCTATCTTTTTAATTATAGCCCTCCTAGTGGGTGTGAAGTAGTATCTCATTGTCGTTTTGATCTGCATTTCCTTAATGGCTAATGATGTTGAGCATCTTTTCATGTGCTTACTGACTGTGCATATATCTTCTTTGGACAGATAGCTATTCAGATCCTTTACTTATATTTCAATTGGGATGTCTTTTTTTATTACTGAGTTATAAGAGCTCTTCATGTATTCTGCATTCAAGTCACTTATCAGATATATGATTTGTAAATATTTTCTCCCATTCTGTTGTCTTTTCACTTTCTTGATGATGTCTTTTGAAACACAGAAGTTTTTAACCTTGATGAAGTCCAATTAATGTATTTATTCTTTTGTCACTTGTGCTTTGCTAACCCAAGATCAAAAGATGTACTCCTATGTTTCTTTCCAGGAGCTGTATACTTTTAGCTCTTACATTTTGGTCTATGATCCATTTTGATGAATTTCTGTGTATGGTGTAAGAAAGAGTCCAACTTTATTTTTTGTGTGTGTGTATTAAGTTGCCCCACACCATCTGTTGAAAAGGTTATTCATTCCCCCATTGTCTTGGCACTTTTATTGAAAGTCTGTTTATTTTTTGACTCAATTGTATTCATTGATCTGTGTCTATCTTTATGTCAGTACACATGTTTTGTTTTGTATTTGTTTATTTACTTATTTATTTATTTATTTATTTTTATTTATTTTGAGAGAAAGAGCATCAGCAGGGGAGGGGCAGAGAGAGGGAGAGAGAGAATCCCAAGCAGGCTCTGTGCTGTCAGCCTGACGCAGGGCTCAACCTCATGTACCGTGAGATCTTGACCTGAGCCGAAATCAAGAGCTGGACACTCAACTGACTGAGCCACCCAAGTTCCCCATTTTGTTTTGTTTTTGAATGTTTATTTATTTATTTTGAGAGAGAGAAAAAGAGAGAGAGCATGTGCATGTGTGTGTGAGTGGGGGAGGGGCAGAGAGAGAGGGAGACAGAGAATGCCAAGCAGGCTTTAAGCTCAGCACAGAGCCTGATGGGAGGCTGGTTCTCACAACTGACCATGAGATCACCACCTGAGCCAAAATCAGGAGTCAGACGCTTAACCAACTGAGGCACCCCACCTAGGCACCCTTGTTAGTGCACACTGTTTTTATTACTATAACTTCTTGGTAAGTTTTGAAACCTGAATGTAAGTCTTTTAGCTATGTTCTCTTTTTCAACATTGTTTGGCTTTTCCAGTCCCCTGTATTTTCATTTGGAATTGAGGGTCAGCTTGTCATTTTCTACAAAAAAAAGAGCCAGCTAGGAGTTTTATAGGAATTACATTGAATCTGTGTATCAATTTGGGAAGTATTGCCATCTTAAAAATATTAAGTCTTTGATCCATTACCATGGGATGTCTTTCTATTTATTTAGATATTTAATTATTTTCAAAAATGCTTTCTATTTTTCAGAATACAACTTTTGCACTTCCTTTGTTAAATATATTTCTAAGCATTTTATTCTTTTTAATGCTGTTTTGGATGAAATTCTTTTCTTAAATTTGTCTTCAGATTATTTATTGCTAATGTATAGAAATATGAATGATTTTTAAATACTAATCTTTTATCCTGAAATCTTGCTGAAATTATTTATTAGTTCTAATAGTTCTTTAGAAGATTCCATAGGATATTCTATATACAAGATCATGTCATCTGCAAATAGGAGCACTCTTTTTTTTCTTACCTAAATGCCCTGGCTAGAACCTACAGTAGTAGTTGAACACAAGTGAGGAGAGTGCCTTCATGTCTTTTTAAAGACCATATTCACTTCCATGAAAAACAGAGAATAATTATTTCATTTAATGATAAACAACATATTTGCATATATTTTCATTGAAAGTTGCTTTTCAGTATGAATATTTCCTCCTCCATTCATATGGAGTTAATGAGGGAAATATTTAGTCAAAGTGATTGAGATAAGAAGATACTTTACTTACATGCCTTAGTCTTAAAAAAGGGAGAGAGAGAGAAATACTATCTCAAATACTTATTTCAGCTTCTTTACATTATAATATTTTGTAATATAAGACTTCAAAACAGATCTTTGTCATCTTCATCGCACATCCTAAGAAGTTGATAAACGGAGTTGGACATCTGGAAATGGCACATATATAATGAAGTCACTTAGCTTTTCTTTTGCAAATGAGAATTATGAAAGGCCTTTTCCCTTGACACATGTGGCATGGCTACTGGTGATTGAAGAAACTACAAATGACTGTAATTATCATTGAATTCAGTAAATCAGTTTAGCTATGAAACTAACTAGATGTGCCAGTTTACTTTTGGAATCTATTTCTTCACTATCCCAAATAAAATTTACTGTGAAATTGCATTTCTTCCCTATCAATCCATAAAGCATATATCATATTTGAAAAAGTACACCCATAATTTCCATTTTTACATGGAAATAGTGAATGTCGACTCATGTCTACACTTTCCCCTGACCACTTTAATTAACCATAGAATTATGTCCATTTCTTAAAGAATAATGACATGGAAATAAAAATGTTACATTTCAGCCATTTAGAGATATTGATTGCAATCTTAATTATTTCTCAAGCATTTTTTTCTTTCTTTAGAAATTCCTTGCTAAAAGCTCAAATCAAAGTTTCTCATGCCATCAATAGAGAAATGGGAAGATAATTTTCAAGTAATTTTTGCATGGGCTTTGCACTTAGAATATACTTTGATTTCAAAATCTATATTTATAGTTTAAGCATTTCAGTATCAGGTCAAAATGGAATGGGCACCTTCTTTAGCCTTACTTTTCTGCTAGCATCTTTCCTAGTTCTGAAGACTCATAAAAAATTCCAAGACTTATATGTGCACACCAGTCAGGGAGCTAAGGAAAAGCAGAACAAAAAGGAGCTCACTGAGAGACTCTGGCAGTTTGACCCTTTGTAAAGTATTGTAGTTCAAGCCCACCCAATAAAGCTTCTATTGGGATTATGATTGCTACTTCAAAGCAAGAAGAAAACAGCAGAGCTGAGGATTCTTTAAAAAATGTTTTTTAATGTAGCTCAAAATATATGTAAGAGAAGAAAATACAGAAGAAAACTCCACACATATATGGTACAACCATACAAATCTCATGACACCTGAATTCTAGTTCTCATGACACCATTCATCCCTTCTATGAATGAGCCTAAATTGATTAAAAGACCTTTAAAATCAAAGTTTAAAAGTACATGTATATCTTGTTCAATTTTTGAGATGTGATGAGGTTTTATTTTATAAGGTAAGATTTTGTAAATAACTTTATAATTTGAGTCTAAGTAATATCATTAATGTAATTAAACATTTTAATCAATGTAAACATTCTACTTCTTTATCTGCTACTAAACTAAAAATATTTTTATTTCATAGGTTACTTTCAAAATATTATTTCAGTTTAACACATCTTATCTCATGGAAAATGTGACCATTCATTTAAGTGCAACAAGGTTGGTCGATATGTATGCATGACTGTATGTGTTATAAGTGTATAATTTCTTCCATGTATTTAGAATATTTTGCTTTATAGATTCACTGGAACTTACAACTTTTATGATGATCAGTAAAAGTAGAAGGCAATGAACCCCTTTAGTTAACAAAAACATCCTTATGAACAATTAAAAATAAAGAAATTTTTATTTAATGGAACTAATACACCTAACTAGATTAAGCCATTGGTCTAGGAGCTGTAAAACATATTGCAATCATACATCACTTATATCTGCCAAATTTCATTTAAATTTATTTAGAAGTTTACAGGATTGCTAATTTAATTTTTACTGGCAGCCCATAGAGTCAACTGAATCGTTAGATGTCCTTAAAGGCTCTTTTTTTTTTTTAAGTTTATTTTATTTTTTTAGAGAGAGAGCACATGAATGGGGAAGGGGCAGAGAGAGAGGGAGAGAGAGAATCCCAAGCAGGCTCCATGCTGTCAGCTTGGAGCCCGACACAGGGCTTGATCCTACAAACCATCAGATCATGACCTGAACTGAAATCAAGAATCAGACGTTTAACCGACTGAATCACCCAGGCACACCTAGACTTAAAGTTTTATGATACCTTTTTGTAGTTTAATATATTTTATACAAAGAAGTCAGAGCTTCTGAAAGATATCATAGAATACCCAGACTAAAAATGAAAGGCTCATGAGGAAATTGAAATAGTGTCTTAACTTTCTTCTAAGTGTAATCATCCACTGGACCATAAACTTGAGATAAAGTTCTATCTTTTGTTGCTTTACTCCCCAGTAACTAGCATGATCCCTCATACTGAATTAATATAGAGTGAATGAATAAGTGAGAAAATAATGTGTAAATGAATTCTGTATGCTCAGTTTAACTCAACAAATATTTATTTGACATCTATGGACAAGGTATTAAATTAGTCCACAATAGGGAATAGAAAAATTAATATGGGCATGAACCTCCTCATAGGGTGAAAATTATAGCAGGGCACTGAGACTAGTATATAAATTATTATAATATAGGGTAGAACAAGGAAAATTCATTCGAAAAATGTAAACCATGTATCAGAAATTTTAAATTTTAAACAGAGGTTGAAATTATATCTACTGGGCAATAAGACCCCAAGAAAACTTTATCAAGACAATTGTAATTGAGAAAGACCTTAAAGGGTGGGTAACAATTCACAGAGAGGTTGGTAAATAGAATTAGGTAGAGCATTTTAGACAAAATATAGAGCTTGAGCAAAAACTCAAAGATGAACCACTAGATCTATTGGTGGAATACTAGATAATCCATTGTAGCTCACATATAGAGAATACATAAAGGAGTAACAGAAGATAAACAGAAGGTGTGCATTTTACCATGTTGTGGTAATGTGTGTTGAAATGTATTGAAATGTCAGGATGAGGCATTTTTTCTTAACTGAGCAAGTCCTAAGAAGCCAGAAAAGTTTTTGAGGGGTGAAGTCATATATACAGAGCTGTTTCTTAGGAAGATTAATTTAGCTACAGCAGGGAACAGGTGGGAGAAGAGGAGACCATCCATAGCAAAAGCCCAGTCACATAAATATCTATCACCCAAAGCAAGGTGCTGCCTTCACTGCCCTTTAGCTTGCACAAAGCTACTTAATACACTTGGGAATAGCAGAGCCATTAAAATGTCCTTGTTGTCCATTCTGTGGGACCAGATGCTAGGTGCTTGGTCACTCGGTGGAGGGGGTATGTGATAAAAATAATGAAATCTAACTCTCATTAGATATTTCTTACATCTAGGCACAATGTTAAGCACTTGGCACTTATTATAATTATTTATTTATTGATAAATCCCTGTTTTATAGATTAAGAAACCTTGGCAAAGAAAGATTAAATAATTTTAAGAAACCTTGGCAAAGAGAGATTAAAGTGTGTTAATGTTCAAGAACAATCCCATGCACTCTGGCCCCAGAGCCAGTGTTGGTAACTGTTACATACCTCACATGTGTGTTTTTTTTTTTAATACAGGGGAGTATGAGATACGCATATGTATGTATAAACATACATATGTGTTTACATAATACATAATTGAAATGACAACTTAAATCAAAGGAATAAATATATTCTGAACAAATAACATAAGCATCAAGCAATAAGCACAGAAAGACTATTAAAACAAGAAGATCAAAGATTTTATATTGACTCTCCACCATGTGACCCTAGTTGAGTCTTTTGGTGAGGTCCTTGTCTATAAAGAATAAATTAGAATCACTTGTATGATTTGTGTTAAAAACACAAATTCCTAGGCCCCAACTCAGATCTACTAAATCTGTATTTCAAGAAGAGAAACCCAATAATCTGCGTATTTAACAATTGACCCAAGGATATTTATCATAATCCTTCTAAAGAAGTTTGAGAAACCTTGGACTAAATTGGTGTAGTTTTCAACCCAAGCTGCAGCTCAGAATCAGCTTAGGAAATTTAATAATACCCACCCCCCCTCCCCACCCTGGTTTAAAAATGACAACAACAACAGAAACAAGAATTCTGTCCTTGGGGCGCCTGGGTGGCTCAGTCGGTTAAGCGTCCAACTTCGGCTCAGGTCATGATCTCACGGTCCATGAGTTCAAGCCCTGCGTCGGGCTCTGTGCTGACAGATCAGAGCCTGGAGCCTGCTTCAGATTCTGTGTCTCCCTCTCTCCTGACCCTCCCCCACTTTCACTCTGTCTCTTCCTGTCTCTAAAAAATGAATAAACATTAAAAAAAATTTTTTAAGAATTCTACCTGTTTATCCTTTTATTTAGTTGCCAAAATAAACTTCCCTTTCAAATGCTCAGAAATGTCTCTAAATAGTCAATGGTTTAATGATTTGTCCAAATGTGCTGTGTATTTCCTAGTGACAGTGAAGAGCCTCCTGAAGCCCTTTTTGATAATGAAGTTAATATTTCTATCCCAGTAAAATATGAAGTTGGACTTCAGTTTTACAGGTAGGAGGAAACTGCATTTTTATGTTGATGTCAGTCTACAAACCCAATGGTTCTCAAAGTGTGGTCTCTGGCCAAGGGCGTCAGAAGCACCTGGAAACTTGTTAGAAAGGCAGATTCTTAGCCCCACCCCAATCCACTGAATCAGAAACTCTGGGGCCCAGAAATCTGTGTCAAACAAGCCCTCCAGGTAATTCTCCTGCACTCAAAAGTCAGAGGCCAAGCCTACTAAATAATTTTAAATGTGAGGTGCTAATCATCCTGGATTACATTAGCAGTCCAGTCTTCTGTCATAAATGCAAGCTGCAGATCTAGAAGTACGTCACAAATGGCACTGTTCTTAGAGGGCACCAGCATGTTTCTTGACCATCGTTTCTCATTGTGAGGGATCTAGTCAGCCTGCCCATTCTGGACACACAAGATGAAATCATTTCTCATTGACAAGAGCTGTTTATTTCTTGCATTATTCTAAACTGTCCTTTCCCCTAAGAACTTCTGATCTATCCAAACACAAATCGTATTGGCAAAATTTCCCGCTATAATTTCTCTTGCTTAAGCAAGACTCCAAGCTCCCGTTAAATAAATATGTGCAATGTATACAGAAAGTGTAAGTATATGATTCTTATACTTTCACAGTTTAGTGTGAAATTCTGATCATTTTATTAATTTATTTTCTATGGCACTTTGCTTTTTCTGATAACAAACAACAAAAATGTGAGGATTATAGGATATACACATAAATTTTGTGTATATTACTTAGCCTCCGAATTCTATTTGCTGTTTTCTATCTTGCTGTTACCACTTCTCTTGGTACGATGATTTTCCAAGAATTTTTCATTTTATTAAAATAGAATTTTGGCAAATACCTATTTGTTTTATTATACTAAATTCCACCAAGTTCATCCAAAGAACATGGAGAATTTTATGGAAAAGATCGAATTTTTAAGTTTGGCAGTAATATAGGACTTTAATGTGAAAAGGTTAACAATTTTTTAAATCTATTAAATTTCAGCACTATGAAAAATACCAACTTTTAGTCTCATTATTCACTAAATGTAAATGATATTAGTGAATTAGTGGAAACTTTATACTTGGTAACAATGAAACTTTCAGTTTAAAAACTATGTATATTTTAGCATTTTAAGACCAAATAAACATTAGTGATTATTGAGTGAAATTATATAATCTTTCTCATCCTCCTCAAAGATTTAATTTTAGGTTTCAGAGTAGAAGAATTTGCCTCCAATTTGAAATTTGTACAAGTACTTTTTGTGGGATTACCTAGTATAAAGAAAAAGAATGAGGTCAAATAAAAGTTAAGCTTTGTTGTGTTTTGTTTTTCTTCTTTCAATTAATTCTCAGCTCTGCGAGTGAATACCATATTTCAATTGCGGCCAATGAGACAGTCCCTGAAGTTATTAATTCTACTGAGGACATTGGAAATGAAATTAATGTCTTCTACTTGGTAAGAAATTACCTCTAAATCAGTATAGTAAAGGAATAATTTGTAAGTTTATAAATTAAAGTATTAACAGACACATAGAAACCTGCTGATTCAACAGTTAATCCCTATATTCCAGAATATTTTTTTATAATTTCACTATTTTGAAGTAATTTTATTTAAATAATTATTGATATTTATACTTTGAAGCAATTTTAAAAATCTAAATTTCTAATTTCCTCCTAAGACACAGTTAGATGACTTCCTAGAAAAAATAAACTTCTAAAACCAAAGAGATACTACCTATAAACCTGTAGACTTTATTTGCATTGCAAGTGTGAATGAAAAAAAAACACTTTAAAAAATAATTATGACTATTTCAGAAAATTGATTACTTCAGATGTCTTGGTAATATTTTCCTTTACTCAACAAATAAATATGTGTCTCCTTCAGCTCATTGCTACCTTTCATATGTTCCTTGTACCACATCCTTAAGTGATGTTTTCTGTTACATTTATTTTTCTCTTTGAATTCATCATAATGAACTTTCCTAACCACTATAGCAAACAATTACGGAATTGAGCCAGACTTGCATTTTAGGTAATGCCTACTTACAGACACAGACTCAAGTATGTTATTCAAGTAAAAGAGGGTCCAATTCAAATGATGAATTTAAATATATATTCAGAAGTATGAATAATGCAATGTTATTATAGGTGAAAATGGTCTTAATCTCTTTCCAGTGAGAAAGGAAGTTCTCTTACAAAGTGAAATAATTGTATACTCTCAAGATGCGTTCCATTGTTTTCATCTGTGCTCCTTGCTGAAATTCCTATGACAAGCCATACTCTAGAAATTAGTATGAATGCCAGTCACTTCATTACTGAGATAAATCTTTGAAATTTAGGCTGCCAAGTTCTTCTAACTCCATTTGCTATTCCCAGATTAAAGAATTCAGCAAAACACAAGGAAGGAGAGAAAAAAGAGAGGAATTTTTAACATTATAGATCTTCATATGTTGTTACTTATTAGGGACCAAACTTGAAACATGTACTCTCAAACTATTGTAAATAATGTTGATAGAAATAACATTGTTAAGAATATCCTTGAGCATAATATTTTGTATGTCTGATTATTTTTTCTGGAATAAAATCTAAAATTGGAGTAATGGAATAAAAAATAATATGAACATTTTCTTAGGTGAGAGCCAGTGAATTTACTGCTAGAAATTTACTATAGGAAATTATTGGTGGTAGAAAGATTTATTCTCAGAGATATTCTTTTTTTTTTAGTTTATTTATTTATTTTTAAGTAATGTCTACACCCAACATGGGGCTCAAACTCACAACCCCAAGATCAAGAGTCACATGCTCTTCTGACTGAACCAGCCAAGCACCCCTGGGAGATACTCTTATCAGTGTCATTTATAGTAGTTTAAAAATTGAAACCTGGGCACAATCTAAAAGCTTAACCACATGAAATTGCTTAAATAAATTATCATATAGTTATTCAATGGAGAGACAGCTATTAATAATAGTTCAGAGGGCCAATTTAATTTAATTTAATTTTTTTATTTTAGAGAGAGAGAGCATATAAGCAGGGGAGAGAGGCAGAGAGAGAGAGAGAGAGAGAGAGAGAGAGAGAGAAAGAATGTTAAGAAGGCCCCACACCTAACACATGGTGCCATCCCAGGACCCTGGAATCATGACCTGAGTGAAATCAGGAGTTGGATGCTCCATCAACTGAGCCACCCAGATGCCCCACAGAGGGCATATTTTAGGTTAAAGAAATCTTGATTCTGCTATCTATAAGCTCTGTGATCATGGAAGTTCTTTATTCTCATTCTAACCTTGTTTCCTCATAGGTAAAATAGGGGTAATAAGAGAATCTACCTCATAGGGCTGTTAAAGGGTTAAAGGCAATAATGCAAGCAGTGCCCGGAATATAAATAAATGTTTAACATAAGTAAATATTGATACTGTGATTATTATTAAGCAGCTAATAAAAGTCATATTCTTAAATGTTCTTTAAGTTTATAGGAAAATACCATGACAATACATTTTACAAGTGAGATGCCAAATTTTATATTTTATATGATACAAATTTTATAATATATGCATAAATGTAAGTGATAGGTAAATTGTACACTAAAATGTCACCAATGTAGTACAACTGTAGGAAACTTCTGTTTATTTTCAATATTTTCCAATATTTCTGTAAAGAACTTTGTTTTTAATCAGAGAAAATGAATGTTAATTACAAATTACATGATTTTTTTTTTACATTTTGGAAGAAAACAGATGGAATTAGACTGGGAGGCCATGGCAGGGAAGTTCAGGGCATATTACAATAAGAAGGCGAGTGTCAAAGAGCATGGTTAAGAAGCCAGGCACCGCTGGTCAGGAATTTCTAGAATTCCAAGATTAAGGGATGCATTTAGATTTGGCAACCACAGGGAATTGTTTCAGATCTGTGTAGCTCTCTGTCCAGAAGTTTCAGTTAGGTAGATCAGTTGGATTTCCTGGCATCTGTAGATTAAGAAGCTTCCTACTCCCCTAAGGATTTGGCCCAGGAAGGCTGTGAAGAAGGCATAGATCCTGGAAATTATGCTTGAGTGGAAGAAGAGAGGGCTATAGCACCTGGTTGCTCCAATTTGATTGCACCTCTTCTACCTGTGAGGACTTTTGAACAGTAAATTCAGGTTCCTGCTGAACCTCATCCTGCCCAACTTTGAGCATCCCTCTCTATGGGCTACACTCACCTTTGGTGGCATGCTGTGATAGTAAGTTTGAATTTCAGCTTAATGGATAAAAATAGATGGGCATTGAGAGGAGAGGCAATGTGACTCTCATCCAACCAGATTATCGATTGTTATTGACCCAGTAGCCATAGCTGGGGATACAGTTATGCAAGGAAGCAGGTGCATATCTGGTTTGCCTGTGCAGTGGTGACAGATCCCATGTAGCTGGGCTGAGGGACGATTTGTGGTCTTAGGAAATTATGGCAAGCACATTGAAGCAAACAAAATATGCTCTCTTGTTCTGAGTCGATCGAGTAAATAAATGTTCTCCTTCCTTCCCACCTCCAAAAGACTAACTAGTATGTCCAAAAAGATGATAAGCATGGTAAATTGACAAAAAAAAATTAATTCTGAATTTCCTTAATCCCAGTCCTATTTTGGGAGTGGGAGCGGGAGCGTGAAGGAACAATATATATTTGTAGCTGATACATATGGCCACTATTGAACATCCCTATTTTTTGCTTAGTTATTTCAGTTCTCTGTCCAGTGCCATCAACTGTCTGAATTCACTTTCGGGTTCAAAATATTTCACAATTTAATTCATCAATTAAGAACAGGCATTCTGAATAATACAGAAAGGGTGCTACTGGAAGAGGAACAGAGGATTAACCTTTCTATTTTTTTTTCCTGTAGATTAGAAAAAGTGGACATTTTCCGATGCCAGAACTTAAGCTGTCAATTTCATTTCCCAACTCGACATCAGACGGTTATCCTGTGCTATACCCAAGTGGATGGTCATCTTCTAATGTAAGTCATGTGTGCCTTGGAATTACATCATTATTGTTATCCTTTTCAGTATGTATTTAAAGCCTTTTGTTTTGCGTGCCATTTCTGATAAAGAATTTACCAAAGTAACATGGAGAAGTATTTAGAAAACTTTAAATAATAATAATGACTTCCACTGACTACTTAGTAGGTATGTTAGTTTCCTACAACTGCTGTGGTAACAAATTACCCCAATTGGGTGGCTAGACACAACAGAAATTTATTTTCACACAGTTCTGGAGGCCAGTGTCTAAAATCAAGGTGTCAACAATGCTCGTTCCCCCTGGAGGCTCAGAGGGAGAATCTGTTCCGTGCCTCTCTCCCAGCTTCTGGTGGCTGCTGTCACCACTGAGCGTGCATTAGCTGGTGGTGGCATAAGTGCAATCCCTGCCTCTGTCCTCACATGCCTGTCTTCCTCGTGTTCCTGTGCTTTCACCTCTTCTGTCTCTCATTACACACTCACCAGTGGACTTAGAGCCCATTCTAAATCCAGAATGACCTCATCTGGAGATCTTTAATTACATCTGCAAGGACCTTGTTTCCAAACAAGGTCACATTCACAGGTTCCAGGTGCTAGGACTTGGGCATATGTTTTTGAAATCATATCCACCAGAGTAGATTTTAGATAACTACTTGTTGACTTGTGCCTTAAAATGTGTGTTATATTGTTATAGCTTTAATTTGTTTGAGGTGATCAAACAGCTTTGTAAGAAGACTTTTGATTGCTCCTAAGAACACACACAGCTGCACATAAAACAGCACAGTACTATTTACTCACTTATCCCAAACAGTAGCAATATCACACCCACTTTGTACCTATAGCTTTGAATGAGTCAATGCGGTAAATTGTTATGGTTCAGTCTCTAAGACATAGAAAATTGTAATAAATATTCAAGTAATGCATGCATATTTTCAACATTTGACAATCTTCTTTTCAGAGATTTAAGTTAAATTGTTCTCAGAAATCAAAAAATAGCAATAGTGATAGTTGGATTATAATATTTAAATGCTCTCCTATAAGCAAGGAAAAATTAAAGCTCTACCATTTCTCTCTAATCCCAAAAAGGAAGATTTGTGGGCATGTGGAAAAATTAAAATTGTACCTTTCCTATTACTTATGAACCTTTATCCTTACTACCTTTTATCAAGGATGTAGAGAGTCTTGATGAGCAAGAGCTTTATTAGAGCAAGTCTAGAAAACCAATCCAAGCACTAGCTGTCTTGTAAACCTGCCATTTTAACCTTTATAGGTTACTTACATCTTCCTCCCACATAGACCAAGTGTCTTGTTCTTGGTGTTTAGAGACTCACAAAATATTATTGGATGGATACATAAATACAGACAAAAGTTCCTCTCTTTTTTGTTTGTTTCACAAACCATCATATGAGCCATCATATTGAATAACAAATGCTAACCCCTTTTTTTTTTCAGTAGAGTTTTTAAGTTCTTTTCTCCCTTTGTATTATGGGAATTTACAAACTAATGTTTGATGAAAACAATAATTTTTTTAAAAAATTTTCTAATGTGTATTTATTTTTGAGAGAGAGAGAGAGAGAGAGAAAGAGAAACAGAGCAGAAAGACAGGGAAACACAGAATCTGAAGCAGGCTCCAGGCTCCGAGCTGTCAGCATGGAGCCCGACACAGGGCTTGAACCCACAAACCACAAGATCATGACCTGAGCTAGGCAAGGAAGTCAGACACCCAACCGACTGAGCCACCCATGAAAAAAATAATTTAATGAGTGTATGAATTATGCAATAGTGCTTTCTACTAACATCCTTCTGTTTCCAAAACAACCTCAGTGATATCTATCAAAATTCAAAAGTAGCATGCTAGCGTAATTATAATCTGGGAGTGGGTGTATATGGCTGCTACAGAATAGCTTCTTCCATATTGCACATTTATGAAGATGCATCTTACATCTCTGACAATGGCTGTCATTCACAGATTCTTCACATTATTGTACTAAGTCATTTTTCCCTCTGACATCTGGCATTGTCTGATAAAAGAAATACTTTCATTTCTTAGAATGCAAACTGCAGACCCAGTAGCCTTCAGGACCCGCTTGGTATCAACTCTGGGAAGCAAATGATTATATCAAAATCTGAAGATCTCAAACGAGGCACAATTCTGGTAAATTCAGATAACCAAGACAAGTGCTACTTTTATCTCATGCTTTTTAAGTGAATAAATTCAATATCAATCTAAAAATTACTATCTTTTAGAATATTTTAATATGTTATCTTTTTATTAAATGGCAAAGATACTAATATATACCTCTGGACATTTAAACAGGACTGCAGCACATGTAAATTTGCTACAATCACGTGTAATTTGATTCCTTCTGACATGAGCCAAGTGAATGTTTCACTTATCTTATGGAAACCAACTTTTATAAAAGTAAGTGATTGCATTGTTCTCTGCTATTATTGAATTAACAAATATTTGTTCGTTACTTAGTATGTGCAAAGCAGAGTGCTTCTGTAGAAAGAACTAGAAATATTTTTTAAAATGTGGTCCAAGCTCCAGCTCTATTGAACCAATGATTTGGGTCTCATTTTTCCTTGTCTGTTGGCAACTAAGTTATCTCAAACGTACCCTTTCAGATATATACTCTTTTATCAGTCTCTCTTATTATTTTTTTGCACATCTAGAAATAAATACCTATGCAGTATTAAAGTTTGAATTTATCTTCCTACTTTAGAACTCAGTTAAGGGACAAGGAATTATAGAGAGACAATCCTTGACACCATTAACAACAAATAGACCTAACGTATATTATGGATTCATCGTATTAGATCAGACTTTACATATATATATACACACACACACACACACATGCATACACATTTATATGTACTATGTATATATACTTACAGATATATATTTATTTTTATATTATATATATTTTATATTTATTGATACATTTATGTAATTTATGTATATATTATATTTATATAATATGACATATATAAATATAAATATATTTATATTTAGGACATTTTTTAGCTCCTAGTAGTCAAATCTGTCTGGCAACAAACTACTTTAAAACTTAATCCATTGTATTTTGTGTGATTTGTGTCTCTATTACAAGTGGTGAATTATATAAAATTTCCATTTTTAGGTTTGACCATATTAAGTTGCTATTTTGTAAATCACAAACTATTGGGTATTGGCAATTTCACGTTTAATCCTAAAAAGCTTCTGTATAAACTTCGTTACCAGAGCATAGCTGTTTCATACCTAGCTAGCTACATGAAAGTGGGGCGTGGCTTGAGATTTGGTTTTGCTAAGGATAAATCTGAAGAAAATGATTTTGAAAATTTTTCATTCTATAACAAGGATCTAAGTGACAGTTCGAGTGCAGAGAGGAGGGGAGGGTGATCATTTGAAACCACCATTCCCATCTGGATGTTAACAAAACCAGTGTTTTTAGTCTCTCAGGAAAATCTCAATTTTAAAAATCGCACTAGCTCAAGCATGACTAGCTCTCACTGTGATTAGCATAATATATTGAAAATAAATCCTGTTTGCTTTTCAGGCACGTTTTTCGAGCTTAAATCTTACTGTAAGGGCAGACCTTCAGAGTGAAAATACATTACTGATTTTAAGTACTGGCAATCAAAAAAGAGAGGTAAGTACAACTCTAAGTTTTGAAAGCCTTATACATTTCACTCTGGATTTTGTGACACAACGTTTTATAATTGCTTATAGTCCCTAAAACAGTGACTAGCCAGTCACTGAGTAACAGACACTTTTTGCTTCAAATTATACTTAATTAGCTTCAAGTGTGATTTCAGTCTTCTTTGTAAGAAACTGGGAAAAAACCATGATATTTACAATTAACATGCCACGTTTGACTTTACTGCTTGTAAGTAACTATCACAATAAATTGATGTTTTTACTTTCACCTTGATAACAAATGATGCATTTGTAATTTACCTCCTTAAAAACCAACATTATAAAATGCAATTGACATTTGAAGAGCAAACTTAAAAAATGCTTTACAGAAAGTAATGGTACACTGTACAGAAATAAATGTAAATTTTTAAAGGTTTTCTTCATTTAGTCATTGGGAAATCTGAAGCAAAAATGAGATATTATTCCCTCATACAAATTCACACTTTAGTCATTGGTAAAAATAAAATGGTTTGAGTTTTTTCCTACTGTATTATTATAAAATAAGGCCAGAGTACTAATTATAGATGTGGATATATAAGCATGATTTCTCCTCTTCTCATGGGAGAGTTTAAATATCCCATGTGGATAGTGTGAGTCATAACATTTTATTTAAGAGCTACCTAACATTCAGATGTTGCTTAAAAATTTCTTATTTCAGGGACGCCTGGGTGGCTCAGTCAATTAAGAGTCCAACTCTTGGTTTCAACTCAGGTCATAATCTCATGGTGGATTGTGGGATCGAGCCCCACATCAGGCTCCACACTGAATATGGAACCTGCTTGGGATTCTCTCTCTCCCTCTCTCTCTCTGCTCCTCTTCTGCTCACACTCTCTCTGTCTGTCTGTCTGTCTGTCTCTCTCTGTCTCTCAAAAATAAATAAATAAACATTTTTAAAAAATTATTATTTCAAATTAATACGTATTTCAAATAATTCCAATGAACTCTGGTAAGTATTCACCTTTAAAGAATATATGCATAAAACGTATACAACATATACATATAATGTTTACTTATGTTATAAAGAGCACTGACAAGGGCATCTGGGTGGCTCTGTTGGTTAAGCATCCCACTTCGGCTCAGGTCATGATGTCGCAGTTCACAAGTTCAAGCCTCGCATCGGGCTCTGCACTGATGGCTCAGAGCCTGGAGCCTACTTAGGACTCTGTGTCTCTCTCTGCCCCTCCCCAGCTCTCTCTCTCTCTCTCTCTCTCTCTCTCTCTCTCTCTCTCTCTCAAAAAAATGAATAAACATAAAAAGTTGTTTAAAAAATAAAATAAAATAGGGGCGCCTGGGTGGCGCAGTCGGTTAAGCGTCCGACTTCAGCCAGGTCACGATCTCGTGGTCCGTGAGTTCGAGCCCCGCGTCAGGCTCTGGGCTGATGGCTCGTAGCCTGGAACCTGTTTCCGATTCTGTGTCTCCCTCTCTCTCTGCCCCTCCCCCGTTCATGCTCTGTCTCTCTCTGTCCCAAAAATAAATAAAAAACATTGAAAAAAAAATTAAAAAAATAAATAAATAAAATAAAATAAAATAAAATAAAATAAAATAAAATAAAGAGCACTGATAAATGCAAAGTTGCTCCACATTCAGAGAAGCCAAAATATTACCAGTCAGCACCAAGCCCCCAAAATGAGTATATATTATATTGGAAAAGAGTACATTTGATTCCTAGATATAGTTTGTTAAAATTTTATAATTAGTTTTATTTCCCCTAAGTGTTAGTTTAAAATTCCCTATGAAGCTTTTTATTCAATAGCTCATCCTAAAGGAAAACTATACCTGCATTGTTAAATTACAAAATGATCATTTTGTAATTATGTGATCTTAGTCACCGATCCCATCCAGATTTAAGTTTCTGTATTTGTAAGTTGAGGGAATTGTTTCAGATGTTTTTAAAATCTGTCTTAAACCGCCTTACTCTGTACATATGTATACTCTTGCAGGCTCTGTATTCCCAAGGTGTCAGCAGGGACCCACAGGGAGCAATCTGAGGAGTTTACATCAGTCTCTAAAATATGTAAATATCGCCCCTGTTAGTTTCCTCCTTTTACCTCCAGTCTTCCCTCTAGCTTAAGGAATTGAGACATTCCCTGTGACAAGCAAATACAGAAACTTGAGCTAGTATTAGTTATTGACACCTACTCTGAATTAGTTTTTTTCTCAGAAGCCTAGGGATGAGACACAGGGCAGACAAGTTCATAGTGGTTTGACTGCCACATTGAGTAGCTGGAACACTAAAAGCTGTTTCTTCAAAGTTTTCTTTCAATTAAGGCCTGATTTATATTGGGACACCTGAGTGGTTCAGTGTGTTAAACTTCCCATTTTGGTTCAGGTCATGATCTCACAGTTTGAGTTCGAGCCCTGCATTGGGCTCTCTGCTGACAGCTCGGAGCCTGGAACCTGCTTCATATTCTGTGCCTTCTTCTCTCTCTACCCCTCCCCCACTCAAGCTC
The DNA here is from genome assembly GCF_018350175.1 of Felis catus. Taxonomy (NCBI): domain Eukaryota; kingdom Metazoa; phylum Chordata; class Mammalia; order Carnivora; family Felidae; genus Felis; species Felis catus. Next base: position 199,891,436 of record NC_058368.1, on the reverse strand, counting down.
TGTCTCTCTTTCTCTCTCTTTTTCTCTGTCAATAACAAACATAAAAAAATTGAAAAAGAACTGATTTATAGATATTGACTAAAGATAAGTACTGGAAGAGACAGTGTGGTATAATAAAATGTACATGAAGGTGAATATATGTGCAAAAATTAATTTGTACACTTGAGATTTATGCATTTTGCTATATGAAAGTTATATATAAATTTGTAGACAAAAAAAATCACATTAGGATTAAAATTAGAAGAAGACCTACTCAGGATTTTATGTCAACCTGTGGTGACATTTCAGCCTAAATTTTTACGACTGTGACTATGCACTAAAGTCGATCAATGAATCAATGAATCAATAATACTTATTGTTCTCACTGAGTTAAATTCACCTCTGCTCCTGAACATTCTGATTCATAGGAAATTTACTCTGTATATATAAATTTCTAAAGCATGATATTATAAATATTTTTGGTAACAATAAATTTGACACGGTTAGAGGTGTTGAATAGAGGAAGGGCATTTCTAAATGTAAACTCAATGTTTTTTCTGTATGTAGTAATCAGATTGAGTACATTGTTTGGTATAAAATTATACCCTGTAAGAACTCAATATACCAGGAGTTATAATAGGTGTTTATTGATGTTAACAGTCTTGTTTAATGATTTTCAGTTTGCTATTCAAATATCCAAAGATGGACTACCAGGCAGGGTGCCATTATGGGTCATCCTGTTGAGTGCCTTTGCTGGATTGTTGCTGTTAATGCTGCTCATATTAGCACTGTGGAAGGTAAGCACCGAAGTTCCTTTGATTTCCTATTTCAACTACCAACAGCAAATTGGTGAAATGAATTATGATTTATCCGTGCTGTGCAATACAATATTAGACAGCTATTAAAAATACTGAGGGACATCTGGGTGGCTCAGTCGGCTGAGTGTCCAACTTTTGGTTTCGGCTCAGTTCCTAATCCCAGGGTCATGGGATAGAGCCCTGCGTTGGGCTCCATGTGGAACATGGAGCCTGTTTAAGATTCTCTCTCTCTTCCTCTGCCTCTCTCCCTCACTAGTGCTGTCTCTCTCTCTCTCTAAAATAAAAAGGAAATAAACATATTGAAATGATGGGACCAAAACAAATTTTTTTAAAAATGTATATCTCAAACACTATGCACAACTTAATTTCAGTTTTGTAAAAGAAAAAAAAAATCCAAAAATCATGATGGATCTCTCTAGAGGTTGGGCTTATAAGGGACCTTTATATGTCTATAATATTGGGAATTGTAAATGTTTATAAGGAAAGAAGAATGAAACCTCTCTTTTATTAAAAAAAATAAAAGAAAAGAATGAATTCCTCTATAAGTTTAAGAATATATAAGCAATAGAATAGTTAGGATGAGCATTATCCTAATCACATACCTCTATGCATCTTAAAAACTAAGATTTCTTTAATATATAAAGAAATATACCACATTTTATGCAATAGTTGTGTGCCTGAGTAAGAGATGAGAAATTTATTAATTAGTTGATGGAAAGAGAAAGATTACTGTTTCACTGACTCCTATTTCATATACTCTTGTGAAACTATTTCTGTTGGATAAATCTGCATATTTACATAGATGTTTGCTTATACTGAGGTATGTGAGATTTTTCAAACTCTTAGCTGCATCATTTTAAAATTAAGCAGAACTGAGGGGTGCCTGGGTGGCTCAGTTGGTTAAGCATCTGACTTCGGCTCAGGTCATGATCTCATGGTTCGTGGGTTCGAGCCTCGCATCAGGCTCTCTGCTGTCAGCACAGAGCCTGCTTTGGATTCTCTGTCTCTGTCTCTGTCTCTCTCTCTCTCTACCCCTCCCCTGTGTGTGCTCTGTCTCTCTCAAAAGAAATAAATAAAATTTTAAAAAGTTAAATAAATAAAATAAAATAAAATTAAGCAGAACTTAGATGACAGCATTTGCACCAAATTTAATAGAGAATTAAATCCCGTAGAAAAGTTGAATTTAATGTTCTTCCAATTAAACATCAAATTGGTATTTATTCTAACATAGTATCACCCTATATTTTATCAAATTGTTTTATTAAATAGCTAAACTCTGTTAAAAATGCAGGATATGGCTATATATTCCTTTTTCTAATACCTGAGCAGTAGAATTCTCTTTTAATCAAACAGTTCAAATAATAAATTTCTGTCCTATCAAATTTCCAGCTGTTCCTATCCTTTTGACTCTCTTAAAATAAATAACTTCCTCTTTTGGGGGGTGGTTTACACTGAGAGGGGATGACAAACAAAACCATGTTAGAGATGTAGACCAGTAGCATTTCCAGCAAAGTCTCTAAGACAGGATTAATTCCTTGCTTTCTCAAACCTCCAGCTCTTAGGCGTTACCAGTGCTGTGTCTGTAATACCTGGCTTTGCCACACTGTGGTACCCAAGACCTGGCTTAGTGGTGCTGAGGTTGTGCTTGAAACCTAGAATGTGGTTTCTTCATTTACATGCACCTCTGTTACAGAGAGTGTTTTATTGTTGATTTCTTCCAGTGTGATCTATTCTGAGCACTGCACTTGCCCATATAGACTTAGGACCTGGCTGACAAAGAGAAAAGGAAAGCCAGAGCTGATATTTGGATAGGTTTTCTCCCGTGGCATGTCTGCTTAAAACAAATAAGTTTTATCCACTTATTTGGTTTTTTGACCACCAATCTGAAAAAGCATAAAAGGAAAAATAAACACATCCTTCCATACAATCAGCGTTTTTTTGATACATTCTTCTGGCTTCTTAGATCTTTTTAGGCCCAGGAAGGAAAGTAATTTAGCAACCTTTGGACTGCTGTAACCAGTAGGTACATTTAGTTCAACCAGTTCAGTGGGAGATGCCTCAATCAGAACTGTGACTCCACAGAAACAAAGGAATTAGGACTTCTGAGAGCTTTCTGCGTGCCAGGAACTGTTTTCAGCTTTTCCACTGTAATATTAACATCAAACCTTGAGAAAGACACTACTGTGAACCTCATTTTCTTAATGAGAAATTTGAGGCATACATATGTTCCCGAGGCCACATGGTTTATCAGGTTCAGAGTAAAGACCTCAACCCAGACCATTTCACTTCATTGCCAACACTATGAACCCCTTGCTCTATGTTCTCTCTGTCTTTTGTTCACTCTGTTGTCCTTACAACCTTTTCAATTGAGTACTTTGACTACATTTTATACTTGATAACATTAAAGCAAAGAGAGGTTAAGTAAATCTCCCAAGATTATCAGCTACTAAGGGACTGGATTCAAGCAATGATCTTTCAGCAACACCCATCCTTTTTCCAATACATCCCACTGCTGCAGGCTATGAGGCAGGGCTCTTCATTCTGGAGCTCCAGGAATTGGGTTTTGTTCAAGAGGGTCATGAACTCTCTGAAATGTATAAAAATATTTTGTTTTAGAATGAGAGTCTCTAGTTGGATTCAGTCTTTCAGCAGATCCATTATGCTAAAAAGATTAATCGCCCCTCCTCCTGTTTTAAAGTCATTTTGAACATCCCTGAAGCATGTATTTGGTCTATAGTAGACTCAGAAAAGCTACTGTTATTCCCAGGGATCTTTTTATACTAATTATACCTTGAGCAGAAACCCCAGGACTGTCCCTTCTTTCTCCTCCTTCCAAATCTGAGCACTCTAGAAGTTCATGGGAACTTCCTGGCTCCATACAGGAGACAGGCCAAAGATTCTTACTGGAGCTGTGAATCTATTTCAAAAGGCACAGTCTTTATATAATTTATCATTATAGTACACATGGCAGAAATAGAAATTTGACAAAATCTTAGTAAACAGCTTAAGACACTTAATATTGAAGAGAGAAGGCTTTTAGGGGGCACAGATCTAAATAGACTGAGAAACATGTCCTGGAATATAGTACCACATGTTGAGGGGGAAACTCAGTCAGGCCAATATAACCAATAGAATGGAATGAGACTCAGCCCACAGAGGAACCCTAAGAAAGAAGAACATCTTTCTCTTAGCTTGATTTCATAGCAATGCCTGAGGTTCCATCACTGATGATTTATTTACAAGTCCTAAAGCTTTGTTCCTCATCCAATATTCCTATCTTTGGTGGATGTGGATAGGGAATAGCACTACAATTTTTTAGTTTTTGGTATATTAGTATCAATGTATCTATTCAACATTTATTGCATATTATAGCCAATAAGCACATACTTTCTACCGGGTACTATTTACTTTGACCCTTTGCCATAGGGTTTTGAACTAGGGAAGCATAAATAAGATCTAGCACTTACTGATAAGTAAATACTAAAAGACAAAGAAGGAAAGTGAAAGTTGTAAGTCTGGACACTGAAAACAAACTTAACTTGTTTTTAACCTTGGCTAGTATTAGCCTTCACTGGTTTGAAGCTATGTTCTACATTCACCTACTCTCCACTCCTATGACCCAACTTCCACTAAGGGCCCAACTTAATAGAATTTGTTGGGTTGAAAAGTTCAGATAACACAATTAAGTTTTAAAACAGAGCATTTAGGGTGTGAAAGCAAAGGAAAGTTGGAAAGATGCAAAAAGACTTAAGAGGGAAAGGACAGGAGATAAAGAGCAGGGTAGAGCAGGAGAGAGAAAAGTGTTACAATTCACCACCTATTTCTGTGAAAGCCTCATCTGATTAATTTTTGACTTAGGACATGCGGACACAAGTTAAGGGGCTTGATGGTTTGTGAATCCAGTACTTTTATTGTTGGCTCAAAGAAAAAACCTGAGACATATAGAACTGCCATTAGAAGAGGGACAGATTCATTGGTTTTTTTCTCGTGCTTATTTGTTCTGTTGTCTTTGCCTCATCTGCCACTAGATGCCTCAACTAGATTCTGGCATGATGGAAAACATAAAAAAGTTAACTTCTCTCACTTAAAAATGCATACTTTTGACCATTTATGCCTTGTAAGCCCTCAGTTATTCAATAATTATTTTTGAATATATCATTCCCTTGCAAATTTACCATAGCTTCCTGATTAAAATAATATGAGCATATCACACTTTCAAAGAACTAACTTGTTGTCTGCTTGAACTATTATAATCTACTCTGAAATTTACAAAAAAATAGAAAGACCCTTAATTTCCTTTTTAAAAAAAAAATGTTTTATTTATTCTTGAGAGAGAGAGAGACAGAGCATGAGCAGGGGAGAAGCAGAGCGAGAGAGGGACACAGAATCCAAAGCAGGCTCCAGGCTCTGAGCCGTCAGCACAGAGCCCGATTCGGGGCTCGAACCCACAGACCATGAGATCACGACCTGAGCTGAAGTCAGATGCTCAACCGACTGACCCAGGCACCCCGATTTCCTCTTATTTAAAATGTCCACATGTGGGGTGCCTGGGTGGCTCACTCAGTTAAGCGTCCAACTCTATTTCTGTTCAAGTCATGATCTCACAGTTCGTGGGATTGAGCCCTGCATTGGGCTCTGTGCTGACAGTGGGGAGTCTTCTTGGGATTCTCTCTCTCCCTCTCTTTCTCTCTCTCTGCCCTTCACCCACTCATGCTCACTAGCGCTCTCTCAAAATAAATAAACTTTAAAAATAAAATACAATACCCACATTTTGGATTAGATTATTACAAAGGTCCCTTCCAGCCCCTATACTTACTTTTATTATAATATACAATAGGAAATATATAAAGCACTTATAATTTTTATAATGTCCCAAATTACAAGGTATAATGAAAAGTTACCCACATTCACCCCTATGTGAAATTTCTTATATGTTCAGAAATATGTTTCTTATATCCAAATTATCCAGCATGTTTTCAAGAGGTATTTCCTGTCAAGTCTATAAAGGCAGATGTCCTGACACATTTAAAGTTATTCAGACAATTCATATCTCCCTAACCTCTCAGTCATAATGCATGTACCAGATTCCCCACCAGCTCTAAAGACCTCAATTTATGAGGTTATTTGATGGAATTTCTCTGCCACATCCCTGAAAAAAAAGATGACGGCAAAATGCCATTTAGTGCCAGCTGACTGTAGCTTGCATGCCTCCCAAATATTTTCCCAAAACGTTTTTAAGTTAATTCACCACATGTACTAGTTCTTACTGGGAGACATGATATATTTAACCAACAAAAAAAGTTTAAAATGAAACAACAACCTAATAAATGTCATTTCTTGACATTCAATATTACTTAATAGGTCAATGAAAAAAAAAACCTTTCTCAATTTTATTAATTATTTGTATTATTAATTATTTGCCTGCCCAAATCACTAGCATAGTATTAAATTTTATCCAAGGGCTTTAGTATTTATTACTTAAATTCAAATAATTAATTGTATTGTGTTTGATATTTTCTTAACAGATTGGATTCTTCAAAAGACCACTAAAGAAGAAAATGGAAAAATGACATATTTTACAGGAGAAAAATAATAATAATTATTTGATGATCTATCCTCAGGTTTGCCTCAAATATGTGACAAGAAATGTATAGATACAATTAAAGACATAGTCACATAACTTTATGTAATCCATCAGGGATTAATCACTTGGAAAGTGATAAGTCAAAGAAGATCCAAAAACAATACCATAAAAATATATTTTATAAAATGATGAAAAATATTTTAAAATAATTATTCATGTGTATTATTTAAGTAAAATTACAAAGTGTTTCGAAGATGAAGATTAACCTGTACAAATATGTTTACATATTAAATCAGCATTCAGAGTATTTAAGGAATGCATAAAAAGATTTTTATGATCATTGATAAGTTAAGCTTTTTTCCATTGATTCCTGATGGATATTCACATTCAGCATGATAGTCAACATTTGTAAATGACAAGAAAAGGTTAACTGAAAAAGATAACTTCCCCCTATTCAAATGAGAAATTTTTCCTGGGTAGAGTATATATAAAATATGGACTGAAAATATAATTAAATCACAGAGAATACATTAGCATCTTTGTGTTGGGTTCTGTACTTGGAAAAAAATTTTTTTTCCAAAGTGTTTGGAAACTTTGAGCTGAAGGAAAACTAAGAGTGACTTGATTAAAAGCAGTGCACTGAATGGATTAATTTAAGCTTTCACAGAACATGTTTCATTTTGATATTGAGCCCTAAAACTCAAAACTTTATGCTGAAAACAACACTTCACGGCAGTTTTGTGTGGCATACCAGCGATTTGTCATGAAAAGCCATGTTGTGTGTGGGATATGCTAAGATGGCTTCTGAGCGGAACATGGCAGCTTAGGCAGATGCCACGGAAATGCTGAAGTCATCTTTGCTGGGCAACTTTTGAACGTTAGGGGTTCCAGGATGTACCAAAAGTAGGAGTTTTCTCAGCTCCTTGGTACATGGTTCATTTAAACCCTCAAGCTGTGAGAGTATGTTTATTTTTCATTTTTTAAAAGGTATTTAACTTTTGAAACACATTTCTTATGTTTACGAAAGGCAGTATTCCATTTCAATATTGCATTTTACCAAGAAGACACTGCTTTATAAGTGTGGCATATCAGTATTTAAATAGAACTCCAGAAATGAATTTTAAAGAACTTTAGCTTTGAAACCTCGCACCGACAGAAAGAGATCACACCTCTATATGAGCTTCTTTGCTCCTGAAGTAATTATCACGGTGCCTTGGACTCTACTGTAGCATAAGCTCCTGGGTTGCTCCGTTGCTTAGGAAAATAACAATGAATGAATGTATCGTAGCCGCATGTGTGAACTACTGCTGTAAAATTAGCTGATTCTTCTGCAACAACTCCATCTCTCCACCTGGCTGACCATCACAAGACCAGCATCTGTCCAGAACCTTATCCAGAAAGTTCTGGACTCTACTTTTCTCAAAAAACATCAAATCAAGGGAGAAATTAAATGCCATAGATTTAATTTTTTAATATAATTTCCAAGGAATTATCTGAGAACTCAGCGTCGGCCTGCCTCGTGGCGCTCCACATCTACATCTAAGATCCTGACAATCAAAACCTTGCACCTGGGGAGTGCCCAGGTCATCAGTACCCTAAGAAAAGCGCAATCTTTCCAGAGGTTTGATAGCCTCCTGCTGGCCTGTCATTGTTGAGAAAAGTCTACTTTGGGAATTTCCTTCATTCCCACTATCTATCTCGGGTTCAGAAATCATGCTTTCCACCTATTATTTCTTTGCCCAATAAAACTCAGGTCTCTCTTGTTCAGAGTCACCGTGCTGCACAACTCCTGTGCATAGCCTATTCAGCAGCTCTGCTCCAATCTCAACACATTCTCAGAAATAAATCTAGCAGGTAAACTTAAATTCACACGTGGCCTCCATGACTGCTAGGCAAAGCATCCACCAAACCAGGAGTGTGTACATCTTAACTAAATATGGTGTTGACCAAGAGGGAAAAGATGGAAACAATGTCATTTTGAATTTTTTAGAAAAGACAGGGAGAACTGCTGGGCCAGATCAAATAGGTACTTATAATCATGGCACAGTTTTTAACATCAATCATTCCCGGTTTTTAAATAGAATTTAGTGGACCAGATATCCATCATCCCTAATACTATAACTTGTTGAGCTTTATGTGTGTGAGCATCTGTGTGTGTAAACACACATGTACATACACCCACATGAATGTGCAAACATAAATCAAATACAAAATATCTCAATAATACCAAATGACAGGGTTTGACAAAAAGGACAAAAAATAAACACAAAAGCTACACCACCAAGGAAAGTTTCATTCATCCACTTTGCATATAGTTTTCATTTTTATTAATATTTAACTTTAATGTACAGTTCTGCAACTATGTAAAAGATGCAAATGTGGAGGTTCTGATTAGAATAAGTCAGCAGTACACATGTTCTAAAACATAGTCAATGATCAAGAAATATACTAACCTCTACCATTTTATTCTAAAGCACTTAATAAGAAAAGTGAGTCCTTTTTAAAACTATGAGTTTATTCCAGAAACTTTTTTTAACTTTGGTATTTTATAAAATTGACTATTTCTTCCATTGTGAACTTACATATGTATGAAGTCCCTTTCCAGACTAAACTTAGAAAGGTATATTGGTAAATTATTCAATAACTGGCTCTCCAGGAGGAAAACAAATTCCCTGATTTGTGTCATTTGCCAATTTCCATGACCTAAATAGTCTTGTCATGGCCATTTTCAAGCTACTGATATAACCCTACCATCTTAACAAAACTCCTGAAAATTAATCTGTCAGGTCCCGTGAACCAGTATGAACTGGCTTCAGCACACCATTGAAATAGATTAGATGACAATAATAGGCAATAGATAGATGATAGATAAATAGATATAGATATACAGAGATATAACATGTTGAATATATAGATAGATAGATACACAAATACACACAATATCATCATATTTCAAATTATCCTTAAAATGCTCATCTCAAGCCCAGCAGACATAATGCCACATGGTTTCCCATTCTTTAACTTCAACTTCTAAAATTATAGCCTTCCTTTAATATTATTAAAATTATATAAACTTTCAGAAGCAGCAAGAATTGAAACCAAGAAAATCTGAAGGGCGACACAGTGAAAATCGGAACTTCAAAACCACTAAGAAGCTGCTTCACCTTCTCTAGGAGTCCATTGCCCTGGAGCAATAGTGTGAAAGTTCATCCTTTGCAAATATTTGTGATTTCTATGATCCAATTTGAAATTCAGTGGTCCAATTTATTCACTTATTTTCTCTGAGCTGTAAAGTCATGGGCAGTTTAATCTGAATATTTCCATTTCATAAATACACTTGAAATGAGTCTTGTGGGGGAGAATTTTTTGCAAAATTTGATGCTTACTCAACCATAATAAATGTACCTATATATGCAAATACCTATAAATATATATGTGTATATATACATATATATATATACACACACATATATGTATATATATGTATATATATTCTCTTTTCCTTTTACAAAACCAGTATGTAGACTCAATTGGAAAACAAATCTGCGCCAAAAGCAAAAGGTGGCTGCACAGTGCTGGAGTAGAGCTGGGTTGTAGCGGCTGTGAGAAGTCGTGCACACATCTCTCTAGGCATTCTCTGGAAGGGCCACGGCTTGTACAGTGTGAATGGCTGCCCCGCCATTCCGTACAGTGTGCCTTCGTAGGGGGTAATGTCTTTATCAAACATGTTGTAATCTGTTCTGTGTGAATTACCTATCGTGCTTTGCACAACACTGAGAAAACTAGGGAAGACCCAGGCTCAGAACATGGTTCATGTGCTAGGTGCAATCACGTTATTGTCCAAAGAGAGACTTCTGGAAAGTTATTTTTAAAAAATAATATCCTCTGCATCCTTCATTTATTTTCGGCAGTTCTCAAGTCCTCCTCATTAGTTACCCGCCCCAGCCCCCACCAAGGGAGATTTTCTAGAGGACTATTGGAGAAAAATCTGTTCAAAACATGTGCTCTCTGTTTGCTGTGAATACCAGCTTCAGTGAACTGATCATTTATATAGAATTTCAGTCCTCGGTTCTTCTGTGACACAATCAAGGGATGACATGGTATAGGTATAATGTAATAGGGACAAAATTCCTTGTACTTCAGAGATGGGACATCTTTAACAGATTTACAAACCTTTATGGGACACCATCAGCAACTATGCCAAGGGTTGAAGGAAGGGCTTCTAGGATGTAGCTATCAGCACCCCACAATCCCCATCCTCACCCATGGACATAATAATCCAAAAAATTAAAAAGAAGTCTCTAAAATTGTCAGACTGATGCTATTTTTAGCTTAATTTGTTAACAGCAGATTTTTTAATGCAAACATATCTTTAAGGTAAGTCCACTGGGCAACCCCTTTTAATGTTAAACTGCTGTCGCTAAACCTCTCCAATGTAGAACTTCTGAAACCATCCCAAGAAGTTAACTCTGTAGTACATTACAAAAGGCTATATTCTGCTGTCTCCCAAATGGAAGCACTATTGTGCAACATCTTATGTAAAATAAAAATAGAGCTAACAACTGACCTTGTAATCTGGTGAACAAGTCAGTATCTTTGATCCTCATATTAAAATTTAACCTTGAATTTAGAAATTCCAAGTAACAGCCTGTAACCATTAAGCTTGAAGAAATCTAAAGGACCCTATGTTGGCCCTTAAGCCCCAGCCCCCTTGTCCCTGACGACATCTGGCACCAAGAGGTCCATTTCTCAACTGATGGGAATGGATGCTTCTGCCTCTAAAAAAGGCTAAAAGGACTGAGTTTAACCCCTGAATCCACTACACCCCAGGATCAACCTGGCCCCACCTCATATCAGATACACACAGAAGCACTTCTTGCTGAAAATTTACCATACTGAAAAATACAAAGGGTGTGTTATCACTTCAAATGTACTCTGCTTTGAGGTCAGCTTTTCTTTTCTTTTTTTTTCTTTCTTCCTTCCTTTCTTTCTTTCTTTTTTTTTTTTTTTTTTTTTGCCTTTTTAAATATATCAAAACCTTTCTACCATGACCAATGAATTCAGAACTTGATGTAAGACTTCCTTGCATTTCTCTCCTGCCACAAGCTGGCGAATGTGAATGCCTTGAGGACTGGGCATTGAAATGAGCCGGAGTCCATTTGCAGGATGTCTCTGCCTTCTGCCTTCCAGTCGGTTTCTTCTGCACAGTGGGGATGTTTAGTTTCGATTTGGAACTTCCTTGGCAAGGCCACTGTAAGCCTTGTGCCCCTGGCAGGTCCTTGAGTAGTTGCATGTTCTTTCTGATGAGTTGACACTCAGAAATCCTTTAATTACCTGACACATCATGGAAAGCATGGCAGTAAACTAGGGACTGGTGACACTCCTGACTATGATGATATTTGATTTTACCATATTTCAAGTCACATCTTTATGAAAAAAAAAAAAGACTAAGCGGAATCTTACAAGCTCTTCTGCAAAATACTGAGACTCAATGCTTAATCTGTGCGTATAGACTGGGGGAAAAAAATTTTTAAAGGAATCTTCCAAATACTAACGACTGAAAGCCAGGTATCCTCTTGAACAATTCCCAGTTGACATTACCTGTTCCCACCCCCATTTTTTAAGAGAGAGATTGAATGAGGAAAACTGAGTGACATAATTGTTCCTCCACAGAGTAGCCAAGCAAAAGGGAAGCCCCACACAAAAGCTAATGATGGCTTTCTGGGAGATAGCTGCATGGTAGGTCCAATGCCAGGCGGCCATCTTCCTGTCATGCCCCTCAGGCATCTTGCATCTTGAAAGACAGAAAGAAAAAAATTGGGGGGGAAGGGGAGAGGAAATGAAGTTCTTTATCTTTTATATATACATCCTTCCTCCTTAAAATACCACAGGCTTCCTTAGACCACATTGTACCCACACACAATACTAACACATGTACTTTGCACAAGTGAATTGTTGATTAAATAAAAGTATATTCTTGGGGTGCCTGGGTGGCTCAGTCAGTTGAGCCTCCGACTTTGGCTCAGGTCATAATTTCGCGGTTTGTGAGTTCGAGCCTTGCGTCGTGCTCTGTGCTTACAGCTCAGAGCCTGGAGCCTGTTTCAGATTCTGTGTCTCCCTCTCTCTCTGACCCGCCCCCGTTCATGCTCTGTCTCTCTCTCTCTCTGTCAAAAGTAAATAAACATTAAAAAAAAAATTTTTAAGTATATTCTTACTTGTCTTTTAGCTGGGGCGAATTTCCAAGTTTGATACACTGTCTCAAGTAAAAACAATCATTTGAAGCAGCAGCACATCATATCTTCTTCATACCAGAATCATTTCACACAGGACATCCTGATACTTAGCATTTAATTCTGACCCCTCCTGGCCTTATTTCAGGATGCAACAGCTGTCTCTCTGTGTTCTTCATTAGGAAACATTGGCCTGTGAAGAGAATGGTGTACTGTATTTTACTACTGTGAGGTTTTAAAATTGTTAACAGACAGTGTGAAGAATCGTAAACATTTGATTAAAAAGAAAAATGCTGTATATAATTACTGCCCTGAAACATGTATCATATCACTCCAATAAAGTTTTTGCATCACCTAACATAACGTATATTGCATTGCTTGTTTTTTTACTTACCTCAGAATAAACTTATTAAAATGAATAGCTTAAGGGTGTATGCATTTCTGCAAGACTTTTATTGGACAAACTCATTAGAAGAAAATGTTTTAATCACCTTCAAGAACAAAAAAGCACAACCTTTGTTGACACTAATAATTTTGTAGGTGCCTAACTTAAACCCGTTTTTTTTTTTTTCAGGTAACAGTCATTAACCTGATATAATTAGAAATAGCTGAGAGAGTAAAGGAGTATTTTGAATATCCAACATATGGTGTATCCTGTACACTGATTTGAGGTCAGAGGTTTGGTATTTTGGTCTAATTCTTATCTTATCCTGTGCATCAGCTGTGTATCTTACGTCAAGGTAAAGGAGCATCCTGTCTTGTCTATTAACTTTTTAAAAAATGACTCAAAGAAGAATGTGATTGTTGTAATTTTAAGTACATTAGTTTTATCCAAGATTAGTATTTTTTCCAGAGCTCCAACTTTTTTTTTTTTTAGCTCCTTCGCAGTTTTTCACTTTGATGGTCTAAAAAGAAAAACAAAAACAAATTAAGTGTGTCTGTGGTGTTTCCTGTGCAGAGTATAGCAATGTGATTAGTCTTTTGCAAACTTGACACAAAAACCACAGAATCCATATTACTGTATATCTTCTTCTGATGAGATGTTTTAATAATGAATTACCTGTTGTATAACAACATATTGGACCACATAGTGAGAAAAAAATACTAAGAAGTGAAAAAAGTTATTTATTTAATAAGTAATAAGTAATAAAATTACTTAATATATAAGGGCTAGAAGAAACATGTAGGAAGGAGTGTTAGTAGCAGTCACACATGTTCATCTTGTAAAAGGGTTCATCCTCAAACCATGCTGCAGGAAGACTGAGGAGGTATTTTTACAGAAGAAACCGACTGAGTTACAAAGAGGCTGTTTACAAGGTCCTGTACTAATTTGTGTCAGCACAGTCTCCAATGCCCTGTCTTTTCTCTCTATTGTGAGATAAGTAGTGTTTCTCCCACTTACCCTTTACCCAGGATGAGAATACACGGTGAAGTTACTAGAAAAAAATCTGGATATATTCACTATAAAATAAATGGCATACAATGGAATTTTTTATTTTCAGGTATAGAGCATAGGCACAATTTTCACTTTCCTATCCTTTGTGGTGTCTTTTTTTACTTTTGTAAAATTCATTTGATCATCCACAAGCAGATGTCACGAAGAGTTCACCAAATAGAAGTGATCAAGGAGGACTGGAGGTGACTTCTATTTTGTTCTTTGGAATAGTTATATTATTTGAATTGTTTTTAAATACATGAGTATCAATTTTTAAATCAGGAAAAAATTAGAGTAAAAGGTAATATATACACATTGTAGAAAATTTGCAAAACAGAAATAATTTAAAAACAATCATAACATTGGCACCAGAAATTACTAACTTCAAATTGTCCTTTTTCTGGGCATACATGCTTATTTTTTTACACATTTCTATTTTGACATACTTCAAATCACAGAGAACATGGTACCCTGTACCTTCTAAAAATGTGACATTATATTTTTAATTTTTCTTTAGTATTAAAATAGTGATATCTATCAAATTCCTCCCCTTACTCTGGAGCTGACAATAAGAAAAATTATCCCCTCCCACATTCTCTCTATGTTAATAACCATTATACACACATATACATGTGAACTAGAATTCTCCATTGTCCAGATGTCAAATACTTACTTTTTTTACCTACTTCTTCAAGCAGGGGTGGGATGGGCCAGACAGCAAGGAGTGGATGAGGAAAGATGGGAAAGATAGCGTCACTAAGAATAAAAGCAAGTGTGGCCCTATTGATTATGCAAAATCAACTGGGTTATTTTATTAACAGTCTTGAAAAAGAAAGAATTTTTGCCAAAAATAAGACTTGTAATCATTACATTATAAGCATTAACAAAATGAATTCAGCAAAGGGAAAACAGAAGAAGTAAGAAAACAGGAGACGTATAGAAACACATAGCAATATGACAAACGTAACTCCAACCGTATCAGTAATTATGTTACAGGTGAATGGTCTAAACTCTCAAATCAAAAAGCAGAGATTCAGGCAGATAAACAAGGTCCATTTATATGCCCTCTAAAAGAGACAGACTTTAGCTTCAAAGGCACAAATAAGTTGAAAGGAAAATGATGGAAAAAAAGATATACCATGCAGTTACCATAAGAGAGCTGGAGGTAGCTTTATTACTGTCAAACTGAATGAACTTTAAGATGTGTGTAATACCAGTTGTGCTGGAATTGACCCAGTTGGTTAAGAGTCTGACTTCGGCTCAGATCATGATCTTGCAGTTCATGAGTTCAAGCCCAGAGTCGGGCTCTGTGCTGACAGTTCAGAGTTTGGAGCCTGCTTCAGATCCTGTGTCTCCTCTCCTTCTGCCCCTCCCCTGCTCACATTCCATCTGTCTGTCTGTCTGTCTTTCTCTCTCTCTCCCTCCCTCAAAAAAAAAAAATTTAAAAAAAAGGTGTGTGCAATTCCAGACTTGGGAAGATTCTTATCTTGTAAGAAAGAAGGAGACCCCTGGAATTCTTCTAAGTATACAGAAATCCAAATTTATACTTGAGTTGACTTTGATGTCTTGCAGGTTTTTAAGGACTCACTGGTGGCTGAAATGAAACTTCTGTGTGGATTAGAGCAGAATCATGGAGTCATCCCACTCTGAGAGTTGAGTCTTAAATCAGTGTATAGGGTCCCTGACCTGCACAAATTCCAGTTACAATGGCCCAATTGCTCCCTTATGGCAGGAATAATAGGGCAAGCACCATTGTCTGTAGGCACCCAGGCTGCCAGCCACTTCACAGATGAATGCAGTTTGGTCATGTGCCAGTGCTCCATTTAGTAAGTTGACTGGCAAGAACTGGCTTGAATTAATAAAAGCATCATTGAAACATCGGCAGGTTTGGTCTTTAACTTCCACTTTGCTCAGCTATTTTTTTGTTTTTGTAGTATCTTTCAACCGAGCATGTGTGGCATGAATTCACTTAGATACCACAATCCCGAATGGCATTCCAAAGGCAAGAGTGGAAATGCCTCAACCTGGTAAATAAAGAATAGTATCCAGAATTGGTCATCAGACTGTAATTAGTGGAGCTGGAAGTTAGCCATGCCAGAGACTCTAACCGTCCTTGATGAAATGCCCAGGGCTCTTTAGTTTCACATGCCTAGTTTCTCATTTTCTATTTTCTTCCTTCCTTTACTTTCAGACTTTTCTATTCTATTAGCACCCAAGTACCATCTGCTATTCCTTT
Organism: Felis catus; assembly: GCF_018350175.1. Taxonomy (NCBI): domain Eukaryota; kingdom Metazoa; phylum Chordata; class Mammalia; order Carnivora; family Felidae; genus Felis; species Felis catus. Next base: position 199,875,154 of record NC_058368.1, on the reverse strand, counting down.
TCATACACTTTTCAAACCCGTCTTTCATTCCTGCCCATTCGGCATACCTCATCATTATAATGTGGGTAATTCTGCAAAGATTCCAATTAGTGTGTTATTTCACATCACAGCAGTTGTTCACCTTCTAGGATGGGCCATATCTTCATAAATGAAGATTGTATGTTTAAATGAAGAGTCATTTGTATTCTACAAGAGCTATAAGAATTGGCACATGTGAAGCAGGTACTTTTGAATGGAACTGATGCGGCTGGGTTAAGTCTCCCAATTTTCTACAAGAGGGAAAAAAAAAGGAAGATTTATTGTCTACATTCCACGTGCCAGGCAATTTCCTAACATGTTGTTTAATCTTATCAATAACACTGTGGTGATACTATTATTGTTTTTGTTTTACAGGTGCTATAACTGAGACTCAAAGGAGTTCAGGGGCTACTTCAAGGTTATAAAGCTAGCAAGTGGTAATGCTGACATAGGAACCAAGCTCTATCTGGCTTCAAAGTCATTCCCCCCAACAGCAAAGACTTCAGAGGAGGTCATGGTAAGAGACATGAAAACACAGGTGCGGGAGAGCACACATCTATCTTTGTAGTACCTAACACATAGTAGGTACTTCTTTATTATTGACTGAATGCAAGAATTGTTAAACTGAGTAAAGTTTTACTTACACAGCTATTACATCTCTCTGGGAGGAAAACCATGAAGATATAGTATGATCACTAGTAATAATAGACTCATATATTTGGAAAAAATTTAAAAATCATCCAGTACTGGATATTTCTTTACATCCTTGATAGTATGATCCAGCCTATCTCAGACTCTTCCAAGAGTGAGGTTTTCACTATTCCATCTGGAAACCCTGCTCTGGGTTCTGCGAGGCATTAATTGCTTGAAAGCATGCCCTTATATCTCAAATTCTGATATTAATTCTGTATTAACAACAGCATTGGTGCATTTATCTAAATCTCCTTTAACCTATTAATTATATCTTAGAGTAATGATTCGCATAAACTTACTACTCTTGTGCAGTGCAATACTTAATTTAATTTTTCTGTCTCCATATTATTTCAATATCTAAAATTGCCTCTCTAGTTAATGTCTCTCAATGTATTTTCCTTCTACCAACTGTCAGGACCCTTAGACGAATGTTTTAACTTATCCAAAAATTTAAAAAGTCCAATCTATAAAATTGGATATTATGATATTAAGATCATTACTATATGATAAACTATTTTAAAAATTGGGGCGCCTGGGTGGCTCAGTCAGTTGGGCGTCCGACTTTGGCTCAGGTCATGATCTCGCAGTCTGTGAGTTCCAGCCCCGCGTCGGGCTCCGTGCGGAGAGCTCAGAGCTCGGAGCTCGGAGCCTGGAGCCTGCTTCGGATTCTGTGTCTCCCTCCCTCTCTGCCCCTCCCCCGCTCGTGCTCTGTCTCTCTCTCTCTCTCTCTGTGAAAAATAAAACAAACAGTAAAAAAATTTTTTTTAAAAACTCAAGACAACATATGGCAATGCAAACATAAAATACAACACAGCTACAATGCATTTTGCATCTAACAATCTTTTCTCATATTGACAATACAAGTGGGTTCTTGATAGAATTAGGAAAGTTTATAAAATGAAAGAATGCGTTTTACAAAGAACATACTAGCTGATGTATGGCACTGCCATAGGTAAAAAAAAAAATTACTACCACTTATTTTACTTCTTAGATATAATGGTCAGTTCTTGGAAATTCTGATTCTCTTGGCCTTTTTGCTGGCCTTGGTCACAAGCCAGTCTGTTGCCCCCTACAGAATGATATCTGTGTCCTAAGCTGGAAGAAGTTAGGTAGAAGGCCATTCTGTCTTTGTTTAAAAAAAATTTTTTAAATTAGAATTACAAAAGATTCCCAGCAGACTTCCGCTTACACCTTGTCCATCCTAACAGTGTTACATGACCATTCCTAATGGCAAGGGAAATAGAATATTTAACTTCCAGCCTCTATAACAGAAGCAAGAGATGAGTGGGGTGGGATTGGGTATTAAGTAATTAAATTTGTAATGTCCACTCAAATGGTATTTCAAATATAGTCAACGTGAATACTATCAAGCTTATTCTTATATGAATGGAACGTCAGACCAGGAAAGATCTCTGAGAGCCTTTCCAACTCCAAAATTCTATGAAAGTGCAAGGGAAAACTTTAAAATATTTTTAAAGATGATTTAACAGATGTTCCTCACAATATATCATGAATCTGTACATTGTCTTTGTAAGACTTATCTGACATTTAGAATTCTAAAACTGTACATTGTTTTAAAATATTTAAAATTTTTAAAATATGTAAAATATTTAATATTTATTCATTTATCAAAATGTTAAATTAACAGACATGTATTAAGTATCTACTGTATGCGAGTGTATTTTACACCTGAAAACTGAGAAGCAGTCACCCTTCTCTCGAAGAGATATCAAAAGATACTTTTTAGTCTGAGGCTAATTGTTTTCTGACAATTATTTGGCAAGTGTTTTCAGCAGAGTTGTGAATTAAATATGTTTATTCTCAAGCTCCAGTCTCTCTTTTCCAAGGAAGTCCTACTGTATGCCACACTATGATTTCTCCTTTCTCTAAATTCCTACAGTAATTTATAGTCTGTCCCAGTTCATATGACACTAAATGACATTTTAATTTTATACATACACATTTACCCATCTATACCTATTCCAGGCCCTTCTGAGGATAAAACTGGGCTCACATTAACAGTTACAAATATCCTTCGATGAATTGAACCCTTTGTTCTTTGACCTGCAGTCTACCTAGTCCAGGCCCTTAAAAATAGTCCCCCTCCAATTCTTTCTGAAATCCCAAAGGGGCTGTCTCATGCTCATGAGCACAACTTCCTGGTTGTCCAGTGGTGTCTGCCATTTTCTTCCTCTAGTTCTTGATGGTGGCATCTTTTGCCGATGGCATCCTCAATACAAAGGTGCTCTGCTGTCTTCTCTTCTGAAATGGGGATGAGAATACCTTCTCTCAGATACCCTTGTCCTCTCACTCCTAAAAAAAGCCCCCCAAAATAAAAACAAAGCAAAACAAACAAACAAAAACACGCTTTTTATTTTAACCCACCAACAGGAGCCAGGAGAGACACTTTTCCATAATCAAAGTTGCCCTCCTTTGAGATGCCAGGTCTTGTTTTATCTACCTCCTCCATTAGGCTAACTTCATTTATAAAGTTAGCCATTGCTCCTCAAACCTGAATGCAAAATAATGCCCCGTGAATTCTCCCATCGGTCCTCCAGACCTGCACAAGCAAAGTCGAAGCAGGGGCCCTTTATTGGGTGAGTACCTCTGACCCTGCAAGCGGCCCATCAGCTTCTTGTGGGCAGGATGCATTATACTTCTGTGTTGCTCTGCCTATTTTCTGTGTGCTAGTGAGCCACAACAGGTACCCAGTAAACCTGTGCTTGAATGTGACAGGACCTATTTAGCATGAAGAGAGTAACTTTTCTCACTGCAGAGTTCAGAAGTTAGCTGAAACAAAAACGAAAATGAATGCAAGATTTTCCCCAAAATGTTGCTTGAATTGCATTTGATGGCATTATCAGGGAGGCAGCCTTGAACTGACAGAAATAATAGAGGAAGAGAGACTGCTCAGACATCCTAGGACTACCTAGCTCTCCAATGAGGCATTTGCATTACGGTTAAGCATTATTTCCACTGACTATAAAAGGAAACATCCATTCTCTTCAATCAATTTTTAGTCAAGGCAGGCAAATGTGCTTACACTGAAAATGCCTTTTAAAAATGTAATTAAATATGAAGGATTAGTCTCTCTTCTTTCCTTTCCTAGACATTGTGGCATAAACATTGGCATTTCGTTTCCTTAATTCACATCCTAAGTTCACTTCCCCCAAGGCTCCTTCCTCAGGTGGCATTTCTGTAGCCCAGACTTCACCCCATCTGTCTCCCTTTCTAAAAACTTATAGTCTCTCTCTAATTTGGATTTTAAAGGTCTTTAAGTCGTGATGATTGAGATATAATTTACATGCATCAGTTTATCCATTTCAAGTAAATAGTGCTACAGGTTGTGAACAATGAACAAAGTCAGGTAACCACCACCACAATCAAGATATAAAATATTTCTGGGGTGCCTGGGTGGCTCAGTTGGTTAAGTGTCCAACTTCAGTTCAGGTCATGATCTCATGGCTCATGAGTTCAAGCCCTGCATCAGGCTCAGTGCTGACAGCTCAGAGCCTGGAGCCTGCTTGGGGTGCTGTGTCTCCCTCTCTCTGTATCCCTCGTCAAAAAAAAATAAACATTAAAAAAATTTTAAAAAGATATAAAATATTTCTATCACCCTAAATATTTCCTCATGCCCCTTATAGTCACTTTTCCTCTCATCATCCCCAGCCTCCTCAACATATCTGATTCCTGTCCCTTTAGTTTTGCTTTTTCCAGAAGGTCGTATCAAAGGATTCATAAAGTATCTGCTTTTTCTCATTCAGCATGTTTGCCAGTTATATGTTGCTTATATATCAGTGCATTCCTTTTTATTGCTGAAGAGAATTCCATTGTATGGATATATTTTGTGATAATGATATATTTACTAGTTAGTTTTCCTTGTCTTTGAAACTTACATGTGTGGTGGGCAGGAAGGGATTGTGATTATATTATAGTTGGCTGTTTTCATTTTGTATTTCCTATGAGACAATATGGCCTTGAAAGAGAATCATGCCTAGTACTGAATGAACGCACTCAAATTTTATAGACTATATAAACAACCTAATAAACGTATGTGATTCTTTTCCATACAAAAAGCAGCTTTGAAGAGTGTGATCTGAAAGTCTGTATCTCAAAGTATAATTTGGCCACATAATGTGGTGGAAAAAAGAATGAACCTTGGAGTCAAGGAGACTTGGGCCCACATGCCCACTCTGCCATTGCTAGCTGCACTTGCTTGGACAAGTGTCCTGACCTTGGCTTTCTAAAAGTGAGCTTCTTCACGCACCCAGTTGAGAACGTAATACCAGCCCATAAATTGTGATGAGAAGTCAAAATAAAACAAGTGTGAAATAATAATACTCGTAGCGTTCTTGGCACTTGCTAGATAGTAAATTGTTATCTTACTACCTTCTTCTCAGCTCCCTATCCTGAGTAGTCTTTTTGATATATATAGATTTGTAATTTGTCATAATTTAGGGCAACAATTTAGGGCTTTTCCTTTAAGTTCCAAGTAACTTATTTAAACTATCTTAAATGGTTCATTGTAATTCTCACTGTGGTTGGCAATAACAAATATGATTATTTTTTAGTAAAAAATTTGCACATTTTCTTTTTGCCACAGTTTATAGAACATGCATCCTTATTGTAACCATGTAAAATGGCAATAGCTGGGTTTTATTTTGGTTCCAATTAAGTTATATATTAATGTATAGACAAGTGACTCCAGAACTGGTTGACCTAAGCTTTTCTTATCAGCTCTGGTGTTTGTCACTTATCTTCTTCTTCATCCACCAATTCATCTCTGCAGCCTCCAACCCAAAGATGATAAATACAGGAAGTTCTGCTGCTTTGCTACAAATATGGAGAACCAATAAGAGGAACATATAAGGTAACCTTAATTTCGGAGGTAGGGATGGAAATATACTATCAATAAAAATAAAAGGCAACTTATACACAATAATGTATAACATACCAAGAAGATGTGTGTATATCTTGGATTCTCAGCTTGAAGCATGCAGTAGTTAGCTTATAGTATTACAGTAAGATTTCTCTGACTCAAGTGCTACTTGGAGATGTATAGGAACTCTGGGCCAAATATTTCTTCCTGATCTTCTGTGGATTACCAGAATGTGTATCTCACAGATATCAATTAGCAGCAACACTGTCCTCATGTCATTTCTTTGATTGCTCTAACTACCATGGTGGTCCCAACTTTCAACCCAGACTGCATGACATGGCGCCCCTATCATTGTTGTCTTCTCTTGTTGATCACCTGAACAGGTTTGGTGGTTTGGGGGAGGAAAAAACTTTTTCCCTCTACTCTCCTAGGTGTTATGACTAGGGCCCCATGAGTTAGAGGGGCAAAGAACAGATTACCAAGAAAAACAAGTTTATTAACACGTATATCGATGTACACATGGGAAACTCATTATGGTAACTCAAAGGGCTGGTTAGAATTTGGGGATTATGTAGCACCTTAACAAAAAACAACAATTTTGTAGACAAATGACAAGATAGACGAAAAGTGGTTTGGGCTTGTAGCAGGGGACAAATAATGGAAAGGTAAATATATGGAGAAACTCATAAAAGTTAAGGGCTAATGAATAAGGTCGGTTATATAGATTTCTCTGGTGCCCTCTCCAGGCTGATAGGAGTCTAGAGTTGTCTCTGGTGATTAAGAATTGTCCTGCCTTTCCTGGTAGAAAGGAAAAACTAGAGAGACTTTCTTGTGTCTGCTTATTCTCTATGGCCTTTAGCTCAAAATGATCCTTATATCAAAGTAGCGTATTTTGGGGTGGTGTACTTGGAACCCTTTCAGTGACTTGTAGTCAGTCCCTCTTCCGGTTCATGATCCAGTAATGTTTCAATTTAAATGAGAAGAATATTTACCACTCCATTTATGTCATAACTTAGCCCAAAATATAGCACTATCTTTTACTCTATCAGTGGGATGATAGAACCATGTTTACCACTTTGTTTTATAATCCTTTTACTATCCACACTGCCCTCCATGATTTAGAACTGATACCTTGCTTTACTCAAATTAACCTTGCCCCTTGAAAACCTCTTGTTTCTTGGGTTAATGTTTTACACCTTACTGTCTCCTAGGGGTAATTCCTTCCATGGATGTCTCATAGGTCAAATAGATGTATGGGTCTGCCAGACTAGCCCTCCAGTCTCTGTCTGGGATATTAAGTTAGCTTGCCTTCTATGAGTGCCTCCTCTGGGCCCTCTAGTTGGAGGACATACAAATATTCATGCATGTGTGAATACACACACACATACCCATACACAACATATTTTCAAAAATCTTCTAATATTATTTAAAAGTGCATTAAAAATATAAATGTGTAATGCTAAGACTTATCAAATTGAACAACTTAAAGATGTACAGTTTACTGTATGTTAGTTATATCTCAGTGTAGCTGTTAAAGAAAACAAAATTATAATCCCTTCTAAAATCTTATACTTAAAAATGTTTACATAGATGTATGGAAGAAGTTTGTGCTAGGGCTGGAGCTGAGATTTAGTCATATGTGTCATGTGGAATTAGGTAGCTAGAGAAGGAGAAAGTGGAGAATGGAAAAGAACAGAAGCCAACTTGCAAGGAAATATGGTGGAAAAAATTCTGAGCCAGACTCAAAAACAGAGCCAAAGGTCAAAAGGAAATAGTATTTCTGGATTTAATGTGGTAACTTGGTTTAACATTTTGTGATTAAATTACCCTGGACACAGTTATGCATCCTGTGAGCACTGGGGAGGGAAAAATGGCTGCAGGTGAATCTGACTGGATCATGTAATGCACTGGGCCATAGGCAAGCTTTCTGGGGATTCCCTCTAAGAGAATATCAGTCTAAAAGGAGGTAGCAGCCTCCTCATTTTAAAGCAGAGTTCCAAGGAAATCTGAAACCATTAAGTCATCACAAGTTGTTAAAATGGAAAAGGATCTATGCCCATTTAGTGGTGAGGGAGGGCACGGACCTCAAGCAGCAGGGACCAACAGCAATTAACCCTGATCTCCCAGTGCACATGTATATGTCATGACCCATGGACACAAAGAATAGTTCATGGGTTAAGGGCCCTACATATATAAGGGGGAACAGTGAGAGGAAGACATTTAGACATTTGCATGAATGGGATCTCATCTGCACTCAGAAACTGGCAAGGCTGATGAGTTTCAGTTTATAAATGTGTGAAAGTCACTACCTCTACATACATGTCATGGGGTGCAACTCTAACAAGAAAACTAACTACATTATCATACTGTAACATGTGAAAATGTATGGTTTTATAGGCTTTAAAAATGTTAGCCCCCCTCCTCAAATTTAAGTCTTGAGACATCTTCATTTGCCTGTAGATCTAGAGACTTTTGATGGAAGAAGCCACTTTCCATATAACGACTTTTATAAAAGTTCATGTCGAATCTAAAGAAAATGTGCCTAAATATTCTTTCATTCCACTAAATGGCATAAATCACACCAAGTTTCCATATTCTCTGCTCATACACCTCATAGGATTTCATCTATAGCAAGACTCTGGAGATAATATTTGGTAATGAGATTTCAAGCTTATTGAGGACAGCCAGGTAACATTGGTTCCTGTCACAGTGCTTGGACTATTACTTTGCACATGGTAGGTACTAAGTAAATATATGTTAAGTAAATGAATAAATGAAAAAAGTGACATTTTTGCAAGATTTTCATCTTAATCCAAGAAAAGGATCATGTTAGAAATGATAAAAATGTAAGAGGGAAAGAGAGGTAAGAAGTCCAGAGGAGAATTATGCAGGAAGCTTAAAGAAATACTAGAAGACCACAAGCTAGACCAAAGTTTGTGAGCCAAGAATAGAAGTTTTGCTTTCTCATATAGCATAATAGAGAATGTAGAAGCAGAAGAGATTTAACGATTAAGACTGAGTTTCCTGGCAAAACAAGTTCCAAATCTTTGAGGCTCTCCCATCTTCACTGATTTCATTCTTTTGATGTATAAACAAAGCCCAATGGCCTACCAGTCAAGTAAATTCTAATGGCAAAATTAGCTCTGTTTAACTTTTTGATATTAAACATTTGAAATAGTTCCATCTAAAAGCATAGACTCCAATCTAAATGGTACAATCAAGATTACTTCAGGGGCACCTGGGTGGCTCAGTCAGTTAAGTGTCCAACTCTTGGTTTCAGCTCAAATCATTATCTCACAGTCTGTGAGTTCAAGCCCCACATCAGGCTCTGCACTCACAGCATGGAGCCTGCTTGGGACTCTCTCTTTCTCTCTCTCTCTCTCTGTCTTTGAAATTTCCTCATATCCTTTCAATAATTTACCTTAGGCTAGTTAAAGTAAGATTGATTTTTCCGGCTTGAAAAATAACTGATGTCTAACTGAAACATCCAAGTTTTCCAGAGACAGCAAAGAATAGCCATATAGCTAGTCTAAGCCATCATATGACACATTTTTTAATAAAACAAACAAACAAACAAACAAACCACAAAAAAATCCCTGAAGTACAGGGGAACAATGTTTTCCCTTCACTGGACTTTTCCATATTCTTAGGGATAAACTTCCTAACTTCTTCTTTTCTCTGGTTCATCTTAATACGTGAGTCAGATGTTAGTTGAACAAATGTGTTTATTCATTAGTGGAAGAAACATTTACTGAACACCAACTCTGTGTCAGGTCCTGTTTTGGGGACTATGAGTAAGGTTAATGAGACATGGTCACTGTCCTCAAAGATGTCCAATAGGAAAAATAAAGAGAAAATATTAGGAAGATACCAGGGAATTTCACGGAAAGGGCAGCCAGAGCTCCCAAATGACTGGAAACAGAAAATAGAATGAGAAAAAGAACTAAAGTAACTTCCCTCTCTCTTTCTCTCTCTCCCTCTCTGTAATTCATGCATGCCTCAGTGTCTTGGTCTCTCCTTTCTGTTTTCTATGAATACCCGCTAATTGGCTTTTTCTATGATCATTTAAAAAATGGCTGCCCCAAGTGAACATGAATTCCTAGTCCCTGTGGTCAGCAAAGACTCTCTAAAATCTCTGTATGCTGAATATCACTGTCTAGCAGAAAATCTAATCAATCCAGTTTGGGTCAGGTGTCTCTCCATATCACTAGGAGGCAGGATGACTTCTAGAGGGAGATCATGGCAAACTCTGAGAACAACCTGTGGGAAGAGCTGGCAGATTAATTTTGCATGTCTGCTACACACATGAAAGTAAATAAGGACAGTCAATTTTAGTAATGCTAGAATAAAAGTATGAATAAAATGCCTAGATGAATTGATGGGTCCAGGGCCTGAGGAACATAGAATTATTTTAGTTTTGTTTATTTGTTTTGTATTTAAGTTAGAAATGCCTCTCTTATTTTGGGACATCATACAACTCAACAAGTGCCTGGAAACATGTAGGTGAGTCAAATTCAATGGATTCTCAAGTTTACTCAGTCTTATAGATTTACTGGGTAACATTTGAGGAGTCACTGGTTACCTCATTTCAAATTTTCCAGGAGTTACATAGAATTTCACATTTCCTACCCTTTTCAGGTCTAGGTGGAAGAAGGTGGAACTCTTCAGAAATTCATTTCAATTTAGCAATTATTTTTAGGAACTATTTGTCATGTACAGGACTAGACATGATATAAACATATAAGACTTCAGAGATCTAGGATTTAAGTGAGAAAGTGGAGTATCCACATAACTAAAGTCAAATCATACCAAAATAGATACAAAAGAGTTTTGGTAAGAGAGACAGCGGAGGCAGGTTGAGGTTCAACTGAGAGCTTAAACACTAAGGTGCTTGAACTTCATCCTGTAGACTTCCAAAGATTTTCAACAAATCCTGTGTTTTAGAACGAGAATCATGATAATAGCATAGAGTGGAGTGGAGACAGGAGAAGAGGAAGCATAGAGAGATTGCATAAGAGACTGCCATTGTGGGGAGAGATCAAATGGACTTGCACTAATGAGTGTAGCAATGGAACAGAAAGTAGGGATGGATAGATAACCATGTTAAGTGTAAAGACAAAATTGACATGGTATGGTGGTAGCCCTGAGTGTGGAAAGCAGAGGTTTCTGGTTTAGGTGATTGTACATGGGGAATGAAATAAGCAAAGAGCTGGATTTGAAGATAAAAAGAGTTCAGAGAGAACACTGGTGAAAATTCATCTGAGCCTCCTCTCCGAAAACCCCCAGCCAAGGGTTGGAAAGAAAAGAGTGGAGAAGCCTCGCTCCATCTCTTAGCAATTCCCAGAATGTGGCCCCTGGGTGTCTCCAGACTTTTTGAGGTAGTCAGTAGGTCAAAACTATTTTCATACTAATACTGAGACATTATTTGCATTTTTCACTGTGTTCACTTTTGCCTTCAGTGAGAGAACAGTGATCATCAATAAGAGTAAATATCTCATTTTTCCCCACTGGATACTCACAGAAAAGGAAAGAGAGGGAGGGGGCAGGGGGAGGAGAAAGGAAGAAGAAAAGGTAGGAGAAGAGGACAGAGGAAGGGAGGGGAGGAGGGAAGGTGAGAAGAAAGGAAGAAGGAGGAAGGAAGGAAGGAGGGGAAGAAGGAAGGGAGAGAGGAAGGAGAAAGCTAGTTTCACTTAAGAATGTCCTTGACAGGGGATGCCTGGGTGGCTCAGTTGATTAAGCTTCTGACTTCAGCTCAGGTAATGATCTCATGGTTTGGTTTGTGCTGACAGCTCAGAGCCTGGAGCCTGCTTCGGATTCTGTGTCTCCCTCTCTCTCTGCCCCTCCCCGCTCATGCTTTCTCTCTCTTTCTTTCTCTCTCTCTCTCTCTCTCTCTCAAAAATAAACATTAAAAAAAAAAGAATGTCCTTGACAAAGCAGTAAAAATTAACTACCTTTATTAAATCTCAACCCTTAAGTACATGTCTTTTAAATATTTTGCATGAGTAGATGTAGGCATACACATGCTTATGCTGCACCCTGTAATCAGGTAGTTGTCTCAAGGACCTATAAATGGAACTAGGCACATTCTTTTTTTAATGTTTATTTATTTACTTTGAGAGAGAGGGAGAGAGAAGGAGGGGCAGAATGAGAGGGAGAGAGAGAATCCCAAGCAGGGTCCGTGCTGTCTGCACAGAGCCCAACAGAGGCCTTGATCTCACAAACCATGAGATCATGACCGGAAACGAAATCAAGAGTTGGGTGCTTAACTGACTGAACCACCCAGGTGCCCCCTAGCCGTGTTTTTCATGGAACACCAGTTTTACTTGAAAGAACACTGATAGACAAACTATAACTATTCAGACTTGGGTATTTGGTAGACATTTCTCAAAAATGAATGAAGTGGGCCTTTCATTTCATACAGAACAACTGATAGTATGCATGGCTAATGATAAAATTCAAGCTTTCAAATGGAAGTTGGAATTTTGAAAAATGTGTGTCTGCTGGCATGAGCTTGACAGCTTCCCAATATATAGAGAGTTTTCTAATGAGGTAGGTGAAAATACGATTATTTTGATATTGTGTAATGAAATGTGTCAATTATTGGAAAATCTGCATAACTCAGTGAACCAACATTTTCCAAATGACCAATGCATGATGGGACAAAACCTTGCATGAGTAAAAGATCTATTCAAAGTGCTCAATAGACCAATGAATTTTAATGCACTATGTGTTGGAGGAGGTTAAGAGGATGTGACTGCTGATTAACCTGCAAGATGGACCCAGGTAACTGGAGACTTCTTATCCTTTCCCCTGTCCCTGAAACATATGTTCTGCCTACTGTTTCCACACTAGAAACCACTTCAGGGACACAGCTTTGAGAAAGTAAGGTGTTATTGAGACCATCTCAACTGTATAAATGACTGAACCCTGCTTGTTCAGGCCTCCACATAAACTTAAGATTCTGGCAGCAAGTATGGAGATTTACTCATTTTGTAGCCACTCCAGACAAGCCAAGTATATAAGTTCCCTTGCTTATTAAAATTGTCACTGCCCAATCTGAAATGGTCTGCCTTTTTCTTTTCTCTCTCCTTGCCCTCCATGTATGGGGGCCAGTTTCAAATTTTAACCCCAGGAACTTTGAGGTTGCAAATCAACACTAGGGTAGAAAAAGTTTATTGATGTGGTTTCAGATTCCACATTAGAACTAGCGTTTAGGAAACTACTACTTGTTGATTTTGAGGGCAGTATCAAAGGAATATCCACAATTATGTCCTGTTTTTTTCAATTACATGTGTGTGATACCAAATTAATTCATATAATTTGACCAAAAGTACATATCGCAACAGATTGGGTGCAGGAGCAGATATGAGAATCCAAGTGTTTTTTTTTTTTTCCAAGTGTTTATTTTTTAAGCCAGACAGTGAAAAGATTGGAAAAAATGTAAAACAATGCTCTTCTTCTCATGATTTTCTTTATTTGAGGAAATATAGTTATTTTTTGTAACATATGCTATTTATGTCAACACATAAGAGCCTTATTGTTGAATTAATACATAATGAATTAATACATAAATATTGGAAAATGTATGTTTCAATTTCTTACATGGTAAATATGGGGAGAAATAATCCACATAAACAAAAGTTCTTTGGGATCCTCAATAATTTTTCCAGCTTTATTAAGGTATAATTGACAATTATAACTTGTATATATCAAAGATGTACATCAGTAGGTTTTGATATACATAGTGATGTGATTATCACAATCAAGATAATTAACATATCCATCACTCACAGTTACCATTTTTGTTTGTTTTCTTGTGAGAACACTTAAGACTTAATCTCTTAGCAAGTGTCAAGTATACAATACAATATTATTAATTACAGTCACTTGGTTTTACACTAAACACCCAGGACTATTCATCTTATAACTGAAAGTTTGTACCCTTTGACCAACATTTTGTACCCTTTGACCCCCCATTTTCCTCACCTCCAGCCCTGGTAACCATCATTCTAGTGTCTGTACTATGAGTTGACTTTTTTAGATTCCACATGCAAATCTCCACATGAGATCTCCACATGATCCTACAATATTTGTCTTTTTCTGTCTGGCTTATTTCACTTAGCATAATGTCTTCCAGATTCATCCATGTCATTGCAAATGGCAGGATTTCCTTCTTTTTTTTTTTTTTTTTAATTTTTTTTTTCAACGTTTATTTATTTTTGGGACAGAGAGAGACAGAGCATGAACGGGGGAGGGGCACAGAGAGAGGGAGACACAGAATCGGAAACAGGCTCCAGGCTCTGAGCCATCAGCCCAGAGCCTGACGCGGGGCTCGAACTCACTGACCGCGAGATCGTGACCTGGCTGAAGTCGGACGCTCAACCGACTGCGCCACCCAGGCGCCCCGATTTCCTTCTTTTTTATGGCTGAGTAATATCCCATCATCTTGTCCTTGTGTGCAGAGCTGAGCAACCATGGTGCCCCAAGTGTGGTTGCTGATGATGTTTCTCATCGAGGGCAGTGTGGCTGGGGGCACTGTCTACCTGGTGTATGACCAGGAGCTGCTGGGGCCTAGTGACAAGAGCCAGACTGTCCCTTGGAAGTCTGAGGAGGTAGTTCCCCCAGCCATAGACTAGTTAGCCACTGTGTGTGTGAGCAGACCAGTCTGAAGATACCCCAATTCCCAGCACCCCCAAAGTTTAACTTTCACATCCACAGGTCCTGGAATTCAGGCATCATAATGGTGATGTCGGCTCTCTCAGTGGCTCCCTCCAAGGAGAGCTGGGAGTACCTAAGGAGCAAACTAAGTAGCCTGTCAGAGGAGACCACCTGCCCCAGTCAGGAACAGGGGCAGGGGCACCAGAGACCTGGAGACTCCAGACTGGGACTGGGACCCCACTCCAAGGGCAGCTCCCAGCTCTGCCAGCCCAATAAAGAACTTTATGAAATGTGAAATATATTAACATTTATATATCTCCATCATCTTTTATCCATTCATCTGAGAGTTTCTCAGTAGTTTTAAGTGTAAAGGTCTCCCTGAGACTAAAGAGTTCAAAAAGCCCTGCCTTAATTTTATTTCCTCAGAATGTGGTGTCCAACACCTAGTCAGAATTGTTCCTAAGAAGATTAAGGCATGAGTTCTCAAACTGCTTTTTCTCAAGAACGCTTTATAGTTTTAAAATTAATGTGGGGCAGGAGATGACTCTTTGTTTCTTGAACTTTGAAATTTTTGCCTGCTCTGGAAAAATATAGCTCCTGATTTATCTGTACCTCATGCCAGCATAATGTTAACTTGTCCAGCTCTGAGCACAAAAGCAAAGAAGGGAGCATTTTCCTCTTGAGCACCCAGAGACAAAGCACAGATTCCTGTCTCACATGAAGGGAACTATACTGCCTCCCAAACAAGGGTCTGTTCCAAACACTTACTCACATTTCAGTGAGTCAGAAGGAAACAGACAGATATTCATCTCCCTGAAACCTGGCTGACTTCCTGCAAGAAGTCTGTGAAGAGAGTCAAGGTTGGGGGTCAGGGTTAGTGAGTAGCCGCCTAAGAGCTCTCAGGTGATATCTGGAGTTTTAGTAAGCAGGTGAGGACTATAGAGACAGGTCAAGAAAAAAAAATGCTTTCGAGTGTTTGTCATGATTAGTCAGTAGAATTAGTAAGTGACAGATAAGAAAACAGGAAACAACCAGGGGCTATACATTTTGAATTCAAAGGTATTGGGTTTATAGTCATGATGATAAACAGGAGCAGCTGTCGAATACCCATTTACTACTTTAAAAATTCAAGATTTCAGCCTCAGCTATAAAGGGGAGCATTTGATTTTTACCAGTTAATTAAGTCCTTCCACTCTGAACCACTTTACTTCTTTTTTTAATGCTTATTTACTTATATGGTGGGAGGGGGTGGGGGAGGAGCAGAAAGAGAGAGGTGGGGAGAGAAAAAGAGTAACCCAAGCAGACTCCATCAAGCAGTCAGCACAGAGCCGGATGTGGGGCTGGAACCACCAATCATGAGATCGGGACCTGAGCCAAAACCAAGAGGTGGACACTTCAAGGGACTGAGACACCCAGGCGTCCCCCACTTTACTTCTGAGTGGCAATATCCCAAGCATCACACAGTGCTCATACTACTTGCTTCACAGAGATTTGGAATGGCGATAATAATGATTAGACTAGTAATTCTTTAATTGTAATTTATTAAAACACTTGACTATTTCACAAAAGAAGTCCCTGGAAGAATTCTGGTCTCAGTAATGTGCTGGGGATTTGTGAGTGAACTTTCGAAGGAAAAACCAGATTTAAAGAAAAGTGAATATCCTATTTCTTAGGTTGGCAAGTAAAAATCTCAGATAGGGTTATAGAATGTCCTTTTTCCAGATCTGAGACTAAAGTAATGGAAGGAAGTGGTCACAGTGTAATACAGACAAAGAGGAAGAGTCACAATTTCATATATGGGTTCTCACTCGTCTGTGTCTTTTAGTAAATCGCTTAAACTCAGTAATCACATCAGCTGCTTATTATCTTGGGGGAGAGGAATGAATGAGAACTACACACACACACACACACACACACACACACACACACACACACACGGTGCTCTTGCGACAGGTCTTGCTTAAATATACCTCGGATAATCATCACTTGTGTGCAGATCTTCTTTCCTGTCGAGTTAGTTTCTAACCTGGTCATTCTGCACTTATTTTTGTCCTTTTCTCCACCCACTTGAGAAAAGCACAGAATGCCACGCACCGCGCCACCCCCTAAAAGCGTGGCTTCGGGCTCGCGGCTGCCCTTGCTCCCCACCTCTGCACCTCTGGAGCTCCCCAGGCTCCAGGAGCCTGGAGCCACGAAGGGCTGCAGAAGCAGCAAGGTTCTCCGGGTGGGAGACCGGGGGTCTCCTGCGGGGCGGGCTGCAGGCCATCAGGGGGCGGCGTAGTTTCAGGCCGGCTCCCGCCCGTCGGGTGTGCCCCGCCAGTCCAGTGCAGGGCAGGAAAGGGGCCAGGCGCCCGGATCCCAGCCCCGCAGCTTCGGCGGTCCCAGGACCTGGACCTCTCAGGGCAGTTAAGGTGCGGTTTCCGAGGGTGTGGTGCAACGCAGGTGCCCGGCGGGGCTGCAGGGCCCGGGCTCGGCGGGGCGGGGCCGGGGCAGATCCGGTGTTAGCCTGGCCGAGGGGCGGGGCGGGGCGGGCCTTGGCGCCCCAGGAGCTGCCAGGCAACTTTTCTCCGTCCTCACCCCGGCGGGGGAGAAAAGCTCTCGGGACGGCTTCTGAAGAGTCCGGGTTCTGGAGTCCCTCTGCAAACCGAGAGCAGCTACCGTCCCCGGGCAGGCTCAGGATGCGGTCAGGATGGACAGGGGGCGCGCCGTTGCTGGTGTTAGTGCTCAGTCAAGGTAAGCGGGGAGTTCGCTCTCCATCAGCTGCTAGAGGGACCTGCGCGGGGCCTGGGCGCAGGAGGGAGGAGTTTGCGGGATGAGGGGCGCAGGCAGCGCGCCTCTCTGCTGGATTCCACGTGGACCCCGGCTCCCAGCCATCCGGAGCTGTGTAGAGAAAGACTCCCCATTCCCTCTCTCCCCCGCCTGGTGTCCCCATAAAGCCTGACTCACCCTGTCTGTGAAGCACCCTTCAAAGTCAGCTCACTGCGCGCTTTGGTTTTAGAGCCACGCGCACGCACACACAGGCACAGGGGCAGTGGAGACTAAGGGGTGTCCTGAAGGTCGAGAGTCCCGCAGCGTGGTTTAGACTGCCCGTGCCGCCCAGCATCCGCACCCGAGCGTTCTTAGGGTCCCGGGAATCCGGTTCTGGAAAGCAGCATGCACCCCCCCAGCGCGATGCCTGCTGGCTTTGCAGGAGTCTGGGAGCCCCAAATGCTTGTTTTTCAGCCCAAGGGTGTGAAGTATGCTCCCATTTCTTCAGGCCGCAGCACTGACGTTTCTTCCCTTAGCGGACGTGGAGAAACCAAGCGCCTCTTAAACGCTTGGCAGATGGGAATTCTTCCTTCCCTTCTGCCTTCCTCCAATTGTTGTAACGTTTCTGTTCAACTTAATGTAAACTTAGGCCAGGAAAAGTTCTTTTTACTTTCTTGATCTCAGCTGCTGCCAACAAGAGAATTAACCGAGGCCATAGCTCCAGCTGCAGGGCCGTGAGAGTGGGACCCACCCATCACCTGACTCCTTTTGCACAAAGTTGTGTGACCATCATCCTTCACGTGTACCTCCTCCAGATCTTTTCCAGAGCCTGGTGTGTGCTTACAATCGGAACTTTAGTTTACTGGGAGGAGGAGGGGGGAGTCGCATTTAAATTTTGTAGTTTGAGGGGGATCTGAGTGGCTCAGTCGGTTAAGTGGCCGACTTCGGCCCAGGTCATGATCTTGCGGGTTGGTGAGGTTGAGCCCCACGTAGGGCTCTGTGCTGACAGCTCAGAGCCAGGAGCCTGCTTCAGATTCCGTGTCTCCCTCTCTGCCCCTGCCCTACTTGTGAGAGAGCTCTCTCTCAAATATAAAAATAAGCATTAAAAAAATTTTTTTAATTTAAATTTTGTAGTTTGAACAGCTATCAAAACAAGTGTTTTTACAAAGAATATAAGTATTTCCTAAAATATACACAAATATTTCTTATCCTCCATTGAGGCATTTAGGCACGCTATTACTCTGGAAGAAACCTAATCTAGATAACCCTGTAGCATTTACTTCCAGTCAAAGATAACAGAGAAATAGCACCACCATCCGTACCCCCAGCACAGACTATGCATTATTAGGTTTTCTGTCTAACTCTGTGTCTGGTGCTTCACAGATATTCTGTGCTGGGCCCCTAAGAGTGTTTTGGGGGGCCATCAACCTTAATCTGGGGGGTTGGGATAAAGTTGGAGTCACATTGAAATCAGTCCCTGGAACACCACAACCTTCCCAAGAACTAATAGACATTTAAATCCAAGCTTTTCATCTTTCTTTAATTACCCATTATTAATAGAAGCTATGGAAACATAACATCATTTTCTTATCTTTGAAGTGTTGAGGCTTGTTTTTTAAAGAGCAGTGAGAAATACTTTAGTGGAATGTATTGCTGCAAGGCATGAAGTCAGGTATAGAGATTCTTAACCTGGAGTTAGTTAATAAGGACAAATCAGTGCAAGCAAGCAAAGGTGATTTAAAATGACGTCTGTACAAATATTTTTTTACATTTATTCCTTCCTCCTGTTTCAGTTACTTGCATACTCAAGAACTAAGTTTTCTCTTAATTCAAGGTACTCATAATAAAGCTTTGTCATTTGTGATATTAATCCAGGTTCCTAGGGAAGCAACGTGATTTGCTGATACCACGAATATCCAAGATTAACATGAATAATTGAATGTCTGGGTCAGTGATAGCTGAAATTTTTTATGGCATTACTCTGTGTAAAATTTTTGAATAGTCATCATTACTACACACACACATATAGTTGTTTATAAATTATATACCCGTACAATTGTGTAATATAAATACATATCAAAAATGAAAATGTAACAAGCATATGTGTGTGTGTTTATACATCTTACCGCCTCTCCAGTATACATGCCAACCAGTGTAGAAACTTAAAACCCTCAAATCTCATTTTAACACTTAGAGTCAAATACACTTTCTGTAAACCTTCTCATGGGTATTTAAGAAAAAGCAGTGCTCAGGGTTCAGTTTCATATTTATCACCTCGCATTGATCACCCCTTGGTTTAAGTGCCTGCAGTCATTGAAATGGTAACCGGCAGGCAAAGGATGGAAAAGAAAGACCGTAAGGGGCCCAGATAATTCATAGTCTAAATAATAGGTCCCCAGAGGAAAAGAAAATGTAATTTTAAAATGCACGATGGCATTTACATCCTCGTGTGCTGCCAGGCCATGGATAATCCTCATCTTTTCTCCCTGTGTCTGGCACCCTGCCCCGGAGTCACTGCCTCTTTAATGAGTACCTTCAAATCCTTTCTCTAATTCCCTTCAAGCTGTAAATACTCTAATTTCTCTCAGAATAAGTAAATCCTTCCTTTAATATGTATTTTGGCAGCTCTGTCCTCCTGAGACACCCTTGAGACACCCTCCACCTCTGTCTTCTAGTCTCGCTATTTTCCTATTTTCCAGGTGGTTCTTCCTCACTCTCTTTCACAGGCTCCTCTGTTTAGCCCAGTCCTTGGTGTTTAGAGTTCCATCCTGGGTCCTTGTCTTCATTCCACCTGTTCTCTCTGGGCTAGTTCCCCCACTCAAGTCAGGATCTCCAGCCAGACTCTTCGCCGGGTTCCAGATCGAGATTTCCATCTGCTACCAAATATCTCCGCCTAGACGTCCCGTAAGCATGTCCTCAATGCATCCCCAACTGAAGTCAACACCTGCCCTCCAGAATTCTCTGCTGTATCGTCTCTGCTGTATTGTTTAGCAAACGCTAAACCTGGGGATCTTTTCCCGTGTTTCAGGCTGACAGCCCATCTCCAAGTTCTGTCCTTCCTCCCCACCTCCTATAACTTCCGCCACCACCCTTGCTTTCTTTGTGTCTAGACAACTATAAAGTGTTTTTTCTGTTTTTTGCTCTCATCCTTCTGGTCCATTCTTCCCATTGTCACTAGTGTTATCTTTCTAAACACTCATCTGTATCCAGTCAACCCCTTGCTTCAAACTTTTGGTGGCTCCCCATCTCATGAAGGGTGAAGTCCAGATTCAGGCTTTTCTCTGCTACCCTCCTCCTGCACAGACTCAAACACGGGTACATGTACTGCACGTAGGCCCATACATGATACACACACCCCAAAGCCACATACATACACCTGTACACATCCTTCTGTGTTCTGACTGCACTTGATCAGACCATATTTAGTGCTATTTTCCAGACTATTCCCTTTGCCTTCACTGCCTTCATGCTTTTTCCCTTCTCCCCCTTATCCCTTTGTAATTTACCACTGTCCTGTGTTAGAAGAGACAAAGCCAAGCAAAATTATAAAGTAGGGAAGTTTTTATTTTATAACGAAAAGAGGAGTCTGAGGTAACCTCTAATTTCTGGAACCAACCCTAAACCACCTCTTCCCCCTTATGCTCAGCACCTTCACAGCCTTAAACCACCCTCTGATAAAGTAACCTCCCACCCCATAGCTCTCCAGCCATACCTGCCCCACCCCGACTAAGCTTTGCTCTCAGAAGTCCTGGTTCACAAGCCACTGTTTGATTTAAATTCATGCTTTGGGGCTCAGGATCAGAATTTAGAGACAATTATTCACACATTTCTGATATATAGACATATTTGGAAGCAATTGCTTAAATGTTAGCACTGTACCTCCTCTTTCCTGAGAAATTAAAATTCCAGTATTGCCTATATCACGTTGTTGTGAGATGAACACCAAGATAGGTACATTTCAACACCAAGAATCAGTGAATGCATCAGCTCGAATGAATTCCCTCTAAAGTAGGTGATGTCTGTTCCTGTCTTAATGTGTTAACAGCCTTGGGCCTATTAAAAGGCAGAAGCCTGTTAATGTAAAGAGATGAGCTTCTAATAATGGAATTTTAGACATTCATAAAAATAAAGACACAAATCCAAGTCAATATGTCAAATAAAGAAGTTCAGGAAGAATGGGAAAAATATTTGGGACCAAAAATATCATCCTGATGTCATAAGAATGTTACCACTAGAGTCAAAAGTTTTAATCTGGACTATTAGCCTTGCTCAGCTTGGGGAGTTACTGAGGTAGGATGGTTTTTGTGTTTTTTTTTTTTTCCATTTGTTATGGTGACTGATTATTTACCTAGAAGAACACGTAGAAGAATGTCTCTCTAAAGAGAAAAAACTTAATACCTCAAATCCTGAGACAACAATAGATTCTGTATATGAAGGTGATTCCTGTGATGCCCCTTCAGATGACCTGTAGGTGCTTTGTTGATCTGGCCACAGTGAATTCCAGAAAAGTAGTATTTGAACATATTTTTAGGCAGCAACTTTTATGCAAGGAAACCTGCTAGGCCCAACTATAGGAAACTTGAAACATGGTCCAAAGAGTTTACAGGCTATTTGGAAACAAGTCCAACCATGAGGGAAGGACATCGTCTCAGTCCCTGGAAGGTACCTAACCAACTTCAGACCCTTCCATCCTCCTTTCTGACAGAAGTCCAATTATTGGGTTACCTCTTCCTCTGCACAGCTAGGAGGTCAAGGGGACCTTGAAGGGTGGTTGCCCTGAGCCATTCCTGGTCATCTCATACCTCTCTCTAATGTCTGATTTAGACATGGGCATGTAATTACGATGACATGTGGAAGGAAATCTGCTTGGGGACTTTTGGGAAAGAATTTTTCATTCTTAAGAGAGACACTGGTTAAGAAATGTATTGCCAGGTCATGTGAAGCTTGCAACAGCTATAACTGTCCTACAACCATAATGTCAGCTAGCTTGAGGATAAAGCCGATACACTAGCCCTGTGGAGAGATAGAAAGCAAGTCCTTGATATTGTCTTTGAGTTTCTGAATTACTGAAATTTAGAGTCATTTACCTGTTTGTGCCTAAAAAAAAAAGTCTATGTAATTTAAAATGTGGTTATGTTGTTTTTGTTACGTTGTTTTGTAGTCTATGCTTATACATATGTACCATAAGTTTCTATAGCGTAATAGTTACCATTTGGTCACATATAATTCATTGCTAAATGAGTGGTACAGAACTTAATGTTGAGTTCAGAGGATGGAGAAATGTCACTGTGATGCATATAAGTAGCAAACCTCCCCACAAGTCTTCACGAGGACAGGAAAGAATCTTCACTATTCGGATCTGCTGTGAAGGACTGCAGAAGTCAGAGTCCAGTTCTCCCCTTTTAAAATGGCTGTCAGTGATAATAATAGAGTAACATAACCAGGGAGAGGACCCAAGTCTCCAAGTTCCTGGGTCAGATGTTTCAGATGCTGGAATACGAAAGGAGAAAGCCATTATGTCCACAACATACTGTTCAAGGTATTCACAGAGGGTGAAAGCTGAGAGGTTAACAGGCACCCGACCATAAATGACCTTGTAAATGGAAGTCAGGAGCATGGATTTTTGAGGACAATGGGAAGGTTTTGAAGGGCCTTAAGCAGGGGAGTGATATGATCGGATGGTTTCTTGAGTAGATCACTCCAGTGGCAGGGTGGATGGTGGATTGAAAGGAGGCCAGACTGAAGGCACTACCTTTCTTAGGAAAGAAATAGTTCTGGTCTTAGTTTTATTGGGAGATGATGGTGCTAAAACTCAGTAGCAGTAGGGAAGGATTACAGGGGATGCATTTGAAAGGTAGCAAGGGAGAATGGACAGGATTTGTGGTTGATTTATACAATGGCAACAAGTGAAGGAGAAGATAAGAAGGAGGCCTAGGTTTTGGGTGTGGACAACTCAGTGAGGTGCTACTGACTGAGACAGGGAGGCAAGGAAAGAAGGCAACTTAGACAAGAAAGATAATCAGTTCACTGTGACACGTTGTTAGACACATTCAGGAGCACATGTCTAGTAGGTAGATAGTTATAGATAGAGCAGTGTTAGAAGCAGGAGAGAGGACAACAGGGGCTAGAGATTTAGGAGTCAGGGGCATCTAGAGAGTCACTGAAGACACAGCATTGATGAGTCAGGCAGAGACCAGAAGACAGCATTGTCCACAACCCAAGGGACTACCTGAGAGGGTCAGGTGAGGAAGAGGAGATGCCAGAGAGAGAAAAGAGCAGTGGGAGCAGTAAGTAGAAAGAATACTCCAGTAAGTGGGGCACCACACAAATATTTTGAGAGGGAAGAGTTGGTCAGTAGGATCATATTCACAGAAGTCAAGCATGTTGGACAGCCTTGATGAGGACAGTCTCCATGGCATGAAAACGCAGAAGCCAGAGTAGGGTAGGCTGAGGAGTAAGTAGACCATGAGGAAATGCAGACAGTGTCAGGAAGTTAGATAGTAAAAGAGAAGAGGGAGTGGCTGAGGGCCAGGAGGGGAGAGACTTCATAACAATTATTATAATGAGGTGTTTTGTGTTTGTGTTTGTTTTTTGTTTTACTTCTATTGCTTATGGCATTGCATGGTCCACTTGTGCTTTTTGAGAATTGCATTGAGGCATCTGTATGTGGCAAGAGTCCCTAACACAGGAGAGACTGGGGGAGAGGAGGAGCACTGATATTCATGGGGGGTCTCAGAGAAGGGGGGATGGAATGGGATGGCCACAACAGCAACAGCTCTGGCAACAGCTTGGGAGCCACAGATGACCATATAGGGAAGGCAGAGTAGGTTCTGGCATATGACATGGAGAGGATATGGGCTGATGAGACCAAGCTGAAATTGACGGCTGTGAGGGGTGCAGAGGGAGACCACCAAGTTGTGGGAATAAGCACCCCTCGCCCTCCAGTGTGACCACTTGGATTGATGAAGAAGCCCTTGTATTTATTTTTGTTTTAGAACGTACTTACTTCACTAATGTAGCTGTGATTAATAAACTTCGCGTGGATTTTAGGGTACATAATATATAACAATATTCCAATTCTGGTTGCAGAATTAATATCCGTGCTTTAGTCAGATTTCCTAAAAACACACAGAGGTTTTTTTTTTTTTTTAGAGCTACAGGTATGTTTCTCCAGTTAAGCTTTTAGTTCTTTATTTCTATCCATTATAATAAAGATTCTCAAGGTCATCTTTTCGAAATCATAGTCCCATATAACCCAGAGAATTAGAGTTGGGTTTGAAAGGTTCTGTTAGTAAAATATTGAAGGCTTTTATTCTGTGTAACTCAATGGTGTTTTCACAGTGTTTTAAAACATTTTCACTTAATTATATAAATTAGAAAAGAAATTAATGTCAATTCTTAATTTTGTTGAAGTTGTGATTAATCCAAAGAGCTAGTATTCAAATATTTTTTCCAGTCTGTGCCTGCTGATTCTTGTACACATAAATTACATTTACCAACCAGTATAAACTTGAACTGCATATTTTTCTAATGTTTCCAGGTCCATAGAATATTGGGACTGTTCATAATTTTCAAATATATTGTTCTTCCTTTGAAAGAGTTGTCTGTTCTGTTGTCCAAACAGCTCATGGCAACTGTGCGATCTTGTGAGTGAAGATTCCCGCATTATTATTCTGTGTTCTGAAAGGGTAACTGTAGTTCTTCCTTTTAGTAGTTTAAAGTGACTAGGGACAGTTTTTACTACAGAAGCCATACATAACTCCTGATCATTGAAAGGCTTTCTGTATAAAAAATGAGGCTAATGTTTAAACAGAGCCATGGAAATAAAGGAGTGATGGACACTGTATTGTCAGTGTAAGAGATTATTTCATTGTGTTTTGAAAAGCATGAGCAAAGCTCTTGCGCCCATGGGTGCCTTGAACATTGGCAGTTGTCATTCTCTCCCATTCATTTGAAGGTGGCCTTTGTTTGTCTTTGTGCACGCCTGATCTCATTCCCATGGATACCGTGTGGAAATGCAGACTGAACTCAATCTGGCTTCTGGTCAGCTCAGTCAGATAACTCTATTCCAAACTGTTTACCAGTTACCTTCAGGTCCTTTCACCAAATAGCTTCGTGGATGTTTGTTAGAATTTGGACACTGAATCTTTTGGATTTTATAACCTTGCCTAAGCCATATTCCAAATGCTAGTGTATAAATAGATATTTTACAGCAATTGACTTAGTTTTTCTATGTAGTTGTTAACATTGTTGAGGGGAAAAAAAGAATAACTTAGCCTTGGAAATGGAGATACTTTTATGTGATATTTGTTTTCTTTTTAGTATAAAAATGTAATAAATAGCCTGAATTTAAAAAAAGCCTTGGGGCGCCTGGGTGGCGCAGTCGGTTAAGCGTCCGACTTCAGCCAGGTCATGATCTCGCGGTCCGGGAGTTCGAGCCCCGCGTCAGGCTCTGGGCTGATGGCTCAGAGCCTGGAGCCTGTTTCTGATTCTGTGTCTCCCTCTCTCTCTGCCCCTCCCCCGTTCATGCTCTGTCTCTCTCTGTCCCAAAAATAAATAAAAACGTTGAAAAAAAATTTTTTTTAATTAAAAAAAACTAAAAAAGCCTTAATGAAAAATTGAAAGGTGATTAAATAAATAATTTATGTCAATGTCTTAGTCCATTTGGGCTGCTATAACAAAATACCACAGACTGGGCAGCTTATAAACAGAAATTTTTTGCTCACTGTTTCAGACGCTGGAAGTTCAGCGTGGTCACATTCTGGTGAAAGGCCTCTTCCTTGGCTGGTGGAAGGGGCTGGAGTGTCTCTGGAGCCTCTTTTATAAGGCACCAATCCCATTCATGAGGGTGAAGCCTTTGCACCTCTAAAGACCCCACTCCCTAATACCATAATCTTTGGGGGTTAGGATTTCAACATAGGAAGTTGGAGGGGGGAAGAGGACACAAACATTCAGACCATAGTCCATAGTAATTAAGAAACCCTTTTAGGGGCACCAGGGTAGCTCAGTCAGTTAAGTGTCTGACTTCGGCTCAGGTCGTGATTTTATGGTTCGTGAGTTTAAGCCTGACATGGAGCTGTCCACTCTTAGCACAGAGCCTGCTTCGGATCCTCTGTCTCCCTCTCTCGCTGCCCCTCCCCTGCTCTCTCTCTCAAAAATAAATAAAAACATTTTTAAAGAGGAAGAAACCCTTTTATTATCAAAGTATTTAGTTTTTGCCCCCAAATTATAGGACACCATTTTATTACTACTTTTTTGTTATGGTCTAAGTGAGATATGACCTTAACCTTTTTAACAGTACAGCCCCATGGTCTCTTACCTTTGTCCGTGTTCTCTCTTTTTGAAATACTCTTTATGCCCCAACCCCTATTCTGCACATCATTTATGTGTCAATTCCATCAAGGCTCACGCACCCCAGGAAACCTTCCTAACCCCAGTCCAATTTGGGTATCCTCCTCACATGCATAGCAGTTGTCACTTTCTATCTCAAAAGCCTGCTTACACAGCTCTAACCCACATAGACTGCAGACCCTGAGAAGACAGGGGCCATGTCTTTTTCACTTGTGCCAAGTTGAATTTTGTCGAATGAGTGATGACTGCATGAGACGTGTAGGGCAGTCACTGTAGTGTGAATTAAAGGCGCATTTTCTGAATGAAGGCCAAGATGAAAATTTCCTAGTTCTTTCCAATTAGAGTATGCAAAAACGCCTCTGCCTGCAGGTTTATCTGCATTTGCTAAAATATTTCTTTCATTGATTTTTTTCCCTTCACGTCTTTGACTGAGTTTGTTTCCTCCTAAAATATCTCTTCTTTGTCTTGAAATGTCCAACCAGGCTAGCTGTATTTGAAAAGTAACAAGATGAATAAAAGTATTAGGACATCACTGACGTCTTTTTTCCCCCAAGCACTTTCCCATTCGCCTATTCTGTTCTAATAAAGCAGCACCATAATTTAGCTTCAGCTTGACTCTCTCTCCCACTGAATACATTCTTTAAAATCACCTTCAGTTCTGTTCATCATTGTATTCCCAGGACCTGGCATATAGTAAGTGCCCCAAAAAAAAAAATGATTGGTAAAAAAAATATATAAAAATAAACATAAAACCAGAATTCAGATAACTTTGAGGTACATGTGTCCATTAAAATACTGAATTTGGGTAATTAAAGCAGAATGTTTTAATAGTCTTCCAGGAAAGTGACCTATACTAAAATATTCATCTTAACAGAAATATATTTATATTCTTTCTTTTGATATATATAAGTGTGAAAGTAATTTTTATAGATATACCTACCATCTATATGAAATGAACAATTTACTTTTTTGGTCACTTGATATCTTTTACATATACTTTTCTATATGGGCTTCATATTTACAACTTTGCAATAATGCATCCTGCCATATCATGACTATTGTTTCATTTTTGGATATTTAGGTTGTTTCCTGTGGGATTTTTCCCCTCCTGTAAATAATGTGGCTATAAATATCATTGTACAAGAAGCTTTTTCTTTCCTTTTTCCTTTTGGACAATTTCCAGCGGAGGCATTACTGGGTCAAATGTTACGGCTATTTTTTAGCTTTTGTTGCATATTGAACAGTGTAGGCATCAATAATGTGTGAATTTACAAACTTCACCAACATTAGGATTTTATTTTACTTTTTGTAGTGTTTTTTTTAACTTTTTGTCAGCTTGGTGGATGTAAAGTGATGCTTCCTTTTTATTTTAACTCTCATTCTTTATATTTGTCAGGGTGCACCTTTGAAGCTACTCTTTAAATATACCTATCTTTTGAGAAATATGTGTAGGTTAGAATATTCTAGAAGTTAGGCCTAGAAGAACATCAAAAGATCATCTAATAAATGCCTCAGCTTTATAATAATCAGTTTTTAAAATGAATAATGCCCAGGACTCCAGCCTGCAGTGTGCTATCCATCATTTCAAAAGGCTCTTCAGAATTTCTTCTGAAAATCTCTTTGACAAACCCCACCCCTCACCCTTGGTCACCTATTTCCCACAGGCTGATTAAAATCCATTTCACTTGAGGAGTGGCAGTCCTCTGGTTAAGACTTCTGTTCTTCCATGGGACAGAACCCTTTAGGGGAAGCACATTCCCTAAGAGAGAAGACATTCTGTTTGCCAGAGCACTTGACTTCGAGTGACCGAATTTGGAGATTGTTCTGGTTAGCTATTATCATGTAATCTATCATCCTAAAACTTAGTGGCTTAAAATGACAACTATCATTTGTTATCTCTCATAGTTTCTTGAGTAGGATTTTGGGAATAGCTTGGCTGGATAGTTCTGGCTTGAGGTTTTTCATGTGGTTACTTTCAGAGGGTAGGCAGCTCTTTCTCTTAGAGGGTAGGCAAGTGGTCTTGCCATCCTGGCATTCTCTGATAGCCTGACTTTTTATAGGATGACTCAGGGATCCAAAGGCATGTGTCCCTCCCAATATACTGGCAGAAACTGCATGGTCTTTTCTAACCTAGACTCAGAAATCATGCAATTGCCTCTGTTCATCAAAGCAGTCACAAAGTCTCACCTAGATTCGGAGGGAGGAGGCTTATTTTCTTGATGAGAAGAGTGTCAAGTAATTCCCAGACAGATTTTAAAACCACCACAACTTAATCAACTTAATAGTGCTTATGAGATAGTTCATCGTTTTTATCAGAGCTGTTCAACATGGGCATTATTGACATTGGGGCCAGATAATTCTTCCAGGACAGGGGGATATGCTGGGGGTGGGTGGAGGGGCTGTCCTGTGCACTATAGGATGTTGAGTGGCATCACTGGCCTTCACCCACGAGACACTAGTAGCCACCACCACCCCAAGCGGGACAACCAAAAATATGTCCAAAAATTACAAAATTCCCCCAAGGGACAAAATTCTCCCAGTTGAGAGCCACTACACTAAACAAACATGAACAGGTATACATAAGAGATAATGGGGCTTCGGTTCTAGACCACTACAATAAAACAAATATGGCAAAAAAGTGAGTTAAGTAAATTTTTGGCTTCCCAGTGTATGCAGGAGCTATGTTTATACTATACTGTAGTCTATTAAGTATATGATAGCATTATGTCCAAAAAAGTCCTTACCTTAACTTAAAAATATTTTATTGCTAAAAAGTGCTAATCATCACCTGAGCTTTCAGCAAGTCATAATGACTGATCACAGATCACCATAACAAATATAATAATGATAATGAAAAAGTTTGAAATATTGCAAGAATTACCAAAATATGTCACAGAGACATGAAGTTGAGCCAATGCTGTTGGAAAAATGCAGCCAATAGACTTGTTTGACACATGGTTGCCACACTCCTTCAATTTGTAAAAACAACAACAACAAAAAACAAAACAAAAACAAAACAAACCACGCAACATCCGTGAAGCTCAATAAAGTGCAATACAACAAAGCGTGCCAGGATTAAGCACATTTACATTCATGGCATCAGGGAAAGAACTCCAGCCCTGAAGAGAAAACCAAACGCCATTGTTCCGAGTGACTTTGCGCATCATAGGCAAACTATTCCTTACCTTTCTGGGTCAATGGGAAGATCAAATAAGATTATGAATAGAAAAGTATTTTGCAAACTGGAAAAGCATATATAAGGCTATTTTTTTTAAAAATCCATATATTTAGTATTCACTATTTTGATCATTCATTTATTGAAGAGACCCGTTTAAGGGACATAGTGCCTGTCCTATGGCAGCCGCGTCCGACCCTGGGGAACTTGGAGGATTCAAGGCAGCTCTGCTTTTCCATTTCTAACATCACCTGTGGAGGAAAAGGGTAGCACCTAGATCCTTACTGAATTGTAATACTTAACATTCAAAACAAAGCCTTCCAATTTTTTTCAATGTTTTATTTATTTGTGAGTGAGATAGTGAGACAGAGCACGAGTGGGCCAGGGGCAGAGAGAGAGGGAGACACAGAATCTGAAGCAGCTCCAGGCTCCAAGCTGTCAGCAAGCACAGAGCCCAACGCAGGGCTCGAACCCCCAACCCTTGAGATCATGACCTGAGCCAAAGTCGAAAGCTTAACTGACTGAGCCACGCTGATGCCCCTACCCTGAAAACAAAGTCTTTTAAAGAAAAAATTACATTTTTCTTTCTTAACGAAAGCAGAAAAGTGTTGTGCTGCTTTAATCCAAAAGCAGTTGTGAGGGTCACTTTATCCTTTTGGATTTTGCACTACCTTTTTTTTTTTTTTTCCTAAAGCACTATAGTTATAATAGAGCTTTAATCTGTATACAATATATGGTCATTTCTAGAGGGCCTATCATTTCTATGTTTACTTGCTTTGGGCTTGTTATAGGGGCAGGAGAAGGCTACATTATTTCTGCATTTTTTGTCCTTTTAGCCTGAAGACAAAGCTATTGAAAATGAGTTCCCGTGATTGTGTGTGTGTGTTCAAATGATCTAATGTGACCGATGACCATTTTTGATTTTGTCATGCATATTCTAAATAATGATTAGCTCCACTTTAAAGTTTAAAGTCTGTTTTCAAAGTTTAAAGTCGGGATCTGAGTAAACCCACTTCCTGCTTCTGTGGCTTCCTGGAGGATCCACTGACTGATAATATTTTCTTGGCTTTCGTGGTATACTTTGAGTATGCCTCAGCAAAATACAGCAATGTGACATCCTCCCACCCATTATACAGCAGTTCTCAGAAACTTAAATGGCAATTCATTTAAGATATTTTTTCATGGTAGAGGTAAAGGTGGGATTACAGATTGGTAGGCCTTTTTAAAATTCTTCAAAAAGTATACTATCCTCAGTAACATATAGACACTAATAGTAAACAAAACAAAGCAAGCAAAAATAGCTGTCTTTCCTAAGGGCTCATCACTTGCTAGGCACTGGGTGGAGAGTTTTATATGCATCGTCTGGTCATGATGAGGTAGATTTCTGTATTATATCTTCTTCACAGGTGAAGAAGTTGTGGCTTATTTGGGATGTGGAATGTGCCCAAGGTCACCAAGCTATTCAAACCCTGTGTACTTAGGCACTATGATAATACTGTTGGTCTTCCCCAGTATGTGGATTTTTCAGTTAAAAAAAAAAAAATCCTTGTACTTCTAGCACTGGCAGACTTCTGCTATCCCATCACCCCCCAAAATAGTCCACCTTCTTTTTAGGGTTCTCCTCTAGCTAGATAAAAACCAAAGTTAAGTGTTCTCTAAAATGCTAGTAAAAAATGTGTCTGTGTATTTGTCTCTTCATGTGTGTACCTACATGTATACGTACTTACTAATCTACCTTGTAATCCATCTATCTGTATATCTTCTCGGTAGCCTGCATTCAAGCCTCTTGCTTTGAACCAGTCCAGAATTCGTATCTATTAACACAACTGGTCTTCATTGATCTCTATAAAAAAGATAGATTTCCAACATGTGAGGTAGTTATGCATTATTAAAAATACAGCAGAGTAAGGGAGATGGAGAAGGTTGGGCAGGGGTGGAAAATGGGCATGTATTATTTTACAGGGGGCTCTGTTTTAGTTACCTATTACTATATAACAAATTACCACACAGGCTATGACTTTAAATAATGTTCACTTATTATCTTACAGTTTCTGTGGGTCAGGAATTTGGGCCTGGCTTCACTGGTGTCCTCTGCTTCAAGGCATCTCATAAAGCTGCACTCAGGTGTGGACCAGGGCTGGGACCTGATCTGAATGCTTCCCCGAGGAGGCATCCACTTCTGATTGTTGGCAGAATTAATTTTCTCTTGGGTTGCTGGACTAAGGGCCTCAGTTCCTGGCTGGATTTCACTGGAGGCTGCCCTGAGTTCCTTATCCTGTGGACCTCTTTGCTTCATCAAAGATAAAGAGAGAGTGCATCTGTGTGCAAGACAGAGGTTGCAATCTTATGTAATGTAATCACAGAAGTGCTATATCCTAGGGCATTTGATTCTGTTTTGAATCTTCACTTCTATAGGTTTGAAGTCGCAGGGAAGAGGATCACACAAAGACATGAATAACAGGAGAGGGGTATCACTGGGAGCCACCTGACCACCACAGGTAGTGAGGAAAGACAGCTCTGGTAGCTTGATGTTTGATGCGAACACAAAGGCAGTGAGAGTGAACATGACAATTTCTGAGAAAAGAATATTCCATGCATAGGGAGTTATGCAAAAGGCTAGAAATCAGAGTGTGTTTAAGGAAGAGTCCAGCTGAGTGAGCTGAAGGAATAGGGCAGGAGGTGAGATCAGACAGGTGGGGAGGGAATGATGACACAGCTCTCCAGGAGGAATTCACACAGGAGAACAGTGGAGTAACTTTTCAAGGCAGTCCACCACAGTAAGAAATGCAAATGGCGAGTGTCAAGGGAGTTAGAATAAGGGTGTATGTAGGCATGAATTGCAGAGGAAGACCAGAACCAAAGTTTATAGAGAAGTGGCCTGTGAACAGAGATTTAATAGAGGAAATATTCAGTTCAGTTATGCCTGTTGTTTCCATACATTGCCTCAGGGTATGTGAGGCGTATCTTGTTACTGAGCAAGTTATTCAGCAGGCATTGACTTGCTAAATGTGCAAAAATGCTATTCTGTGAGAGAGGGAGAATGAGGATTTCTCCTTTCACACGGAAGGAATTTAGGAATAAAATGTGAAAATAGAAAGTGAATAGAGGAGTGGGTACTCCCAGTCCTCTTGGCCACTAGGAGATAGTGAGTCTGCCAGATGGCAACTCACCCTCCCTCTCTTTACGAAAAAAAAAGAGAGTCCATTGAGTTGTCAGGAAGCACTAAGTCATAATAAATGAATTTAAGAAGAATTTACAGTAGACTTTTGAAGATGTTTATTGCCTGCAAGATCAAAAAATGTGAAAGGGCCTCAAAACCATCTACATGCCACACCAGTCCAAGGCTCGATGCAGTTACTTTGTCAGGGAAAAACTTGGATTTTTTTTCACACAAAATATGAACTTTAAAAGATATAAGTGGAATTAGTATATATCTCTCCTGTATTTAGAAATGTACATACATGAACTGACAGAATTATCTTCCAAACTCAGAAGAGTATATTAAAATTTTCTGATATAATCTTTCTCCCTCTCTTACTCTGCTGGGCCAGCCATTAACAAACTATCACAGACTGGGTGGCTTTAACAACAGAAATATATTTTCTCACAGTTCTGGTCACCCAAGATCAAGGGGCCATCAGGGTTGGTCTGTGGTGAGACCTCCTTTCTGACTTGTGGACTGCTGCCTCCTTGTTTTGTCCTCACACGGCGTTACCTCTGTGAGCACATGGAGAGAGAACTGTCTGGTACTCTTCCTCTTATGTGGACACCAGCCCTGTCAGAGTAGGGTGCCACCGTTATGACCTCTTTTCATATTAATTATCTCCTTAGAGGCCCTATTTTTAAATGTAATCACATTAGGACTTAGGATTTCAATAGAGGAACTTGGGGGGTTGCAATTCATCCATAACACCCCGTTAGCCTTAATAATATATTAATGGATTTATCTCTGGTCATAGAAGTGATGCATGTATTTCTTTAATATGAATACAGAGTAATTGTCAAATAAATAATACATGCATACACTGTTTTCTTAAAAAAAAAAAACTAGACACAAACCATGAGGCAGGGAATTATTACCCAGATGTCAGCTAGAATCTCTCTGCTTCTAAAAATTGAGATAAGACTCATTCAAATCCCTATTCCACTCTTATAGGAAAATACAGTGCTCTCCCAAGATTTTTCTGAACTCCCAGGCAGTATCCATTTTCATTGTCATTCAACCTCCAGCTTCCTGACTGTGGAGTTTTTGTTCTCCACTCTGTCAGGTCTAGAACTTGATTTTGCCCTATGTAGAAGCTAATACATTAAGCTATTACTGTTTCATTGATGCTGACAGATGACACGAGATTCCTGAGTTGGAGACAAAGGACTTTATTACTCACCACACAACAAGTAGCATGCTCATGAGCATTTTATATCAGCAACCCTTTTGCTTCCCCATGAAGTCTCATGGAGAGTATGTGAAGGGGTCCAAATGGATGCCTGCATACACACTAGGTTGCATTCATTACAAGAGAGGAATGTATGTTTTACAGCAAGAAGTCAGCAAGCCTTTTCTTTGTCCTGGAGGGAAATCTATCAAGGCTGCTCACTACACACATAACCCTGAAAAATGGACCAGGTAAACAGCAGTCAGGATCTTACATTCTTGGCATACCCATTGTATGAATTTGAATGGTAGTCCCAAAAGGTATGACTATGTCCTAGTTCCCAAAAATCCATGAATATTACCTTATTTGGATAGAGGATCTTTGAAGATTGCCTTTCAGAGACTGTTGGTAGAAACATGAATGTTGAAACCACTTCTGGTGAAGTTCTCAGAAGGAAATGAGGAGCCCACTATCAGAAACCAAAGGGAAGGTAATCCTTGTTACATAGTGGCAGAAAATTTATGCTACCTGTGTCCTCCAGTTGTGTAGAAAGCGGAAATGTCAATCAATGAATGTAAATATTTAGCGGAGGAGATTTCCCAGCAAAATGTTGAAGGTGCAGCCTGCTTTTTCCTTAACGAGTAGTAAAATGCAAGAGGAAAGAGATAAATTGAGAAAGAAACTTCTCAACAAAACAGAACAGTACTTAATGATATAAGAAACTCTCAGCCTATCCAGATTACAAAAATAAAAGCTAATATTAGGAGACTCATTGTTAAGAAAGTGTTGCTCTGAAGAGAAGGCCAAGGGTGTGGTTGGAAAATTTTGCAGTACAGATTAGGCATGTGATTCACAGATCCTCTCAACCATCTCAGCAGAGGCCAGGGATAGAGACGGAATTATCCAGGAAAGATCTGTGGAGAGCTCTCTTGTATAATGGCCTAGATCCCCAGGATGTACACAGGAGACCTACCAGCTTTTAGGAATGTTGTTTCAGCAGAAATGCTGCCACCTTGGACTGAAGGGGACAGAGAAGCAGAGACCAGTAGAACTGTTGTAGGCCAGAGGACAGTGCCTTGAGCAACAGAGGATTATTCTCAAGACTTGGAACCTAATGGAATTTGACCTGCTATGTTAAACTTTCTTGGTACCTGTGACCCTTCATCCCTTCTAAAGTCTCCCTTGTGAAATAGAAATGTCTGTCACATACCTATCACACCACTGTATTTTATTTTTTTAATATAATTTATTGTCAAGTTAGCTAAAATACAGTGTATATAGTGTGCTCTTGGTTTCAGGGGTAGATTCTTGTGATTCATCACTTACATACAACACCCAGTGCTCATCCCAACAAGTGCCCTCCTCAGTGCCCATCACCCATTTTCCCCTCTCCCCCATGCCCCCCCATCAACCCTCAGTTTGTTCTCTGTATTTAAGAGTCTCTTTTGGTTTGCCTCCCTCTCTGTTTGAAACTATTTTTCCCCTTCCCTTCCCCCATGATCTTCTGTTAAGTTTCTCAAGTTCCACATACGAGTGAAAACATATGATATCTGTCTTTCCCTGACTGACTTATTTCACTTAGCATAATACCCTCCAGTTCCATCCACATTGTTGCAAATGGCAGGACTTCATTTTTTCTCATTGCCAAGTAGTATTCCATTGTATATATAAACCACATCTTTATCCATTCATCAGTTGATGGACATTTGGGCTCTTTCCATTATTTGGCTATTGTTGATAGCACTGATGTAAACATTGGGGTACATGTGCCTGTATGAATCAGCACTTCTGTATCCTTTAGATAAATTCCTAGTAGTGCTATTGCTGGGTCATAGGGTAGTTCTATTTTTAATTTTTTGAGGAACCTCCACACTGTTTTCCAGAGCGGCTGCACCAGTTTACATTCCCACCAACAGTGCAAGAGGGTTCTCATTTCTTCACATCCTCACCAACATCTGTTGTTTCCTGAGTTGTTCATTTTAGCCACTCTGACCAATGTGAGGTGATATCTCAATGCAGTTTTGATTTGTATTTCCCTGATGATGAGTGATGTTTAGCATCTTTTCATGTGTCTGTTGGCCATCTGAGTTTCTTCTTTGGAAAAGTGTCTATTCATGACTTCTTCTCATTTCATCACTGAATTATTTGGTTTTTTGGGTTGAGTTTGGTAAGTTCTTTATAGATTTTGGAAACTAACCCTTTATCCAATATGTCATTTGCAAATATCTTCTCCCATTCTGTCTGATGCCTTTTAGTTTTGTTGATTGTTTCCTTTGCAGTGCAGAGGCTTTTTATCTTGATGAGGGCCCAATAGTTTATTTTTATTTTCCTTGCCTTTGGAGACATGTCAAGCAAGAAGTTGCTGCGTCTGAGGTCAAAGAGGTTGTTGCCTGTTTTCTCCTCTGGGGTTTTGATGGTTTCCTGTCTCACATTTAGGTCTTTCATCCATTCTGAGTTTATTTCTGTGTATATACCACTGTATTTTAGAAATAGACAACTCATTTTCAAGGTTCATAGACCTACAGATGGAGGGAAATTTTGCCCCAGGACAGATCACACCTGGAGTCTCACCTGCATCTGATTTAGATGAGAGCGTTTCTCCTGGACTATCAAGCACAGTTTTCCTGGGAACCATTGTCCCCTAAGCATGTTGCCCCATGTCTTGGTGACTGCTAGATATTATATATATATATATATATATATATATATATATATATATATATATGATTAATTTGGATTTTATTTTTTATTGACATGTAATTGACATGTTACATTATAGTACTTTCAGGTGTACAACATAATGATTCTCTATACGCAGATACTGTGAGATGATCACCACGATAAGTCTAGTTAACATCCATCCACATATAACTACAAAGGTTTTTCTAATGATGAGAACTTTTAAGATCTACTTTCTTAGCAACTTTCAGCTATACGATACAGTGTTATTAACTGTACTCTCCATGCTGTACATTACATCTCTATAATTTATTTTACAACTGGAAGAGTTTTTATGTTTTCTGTTTAATTAACTTATTTATTTTGAGAGAGACGGAGATAGTGTAAGTCGGGGAGGGTCAGAATGAGAGGAGATAGAGAATCCCTAGCAGGTTCCTCCCTGCCAGTGCAGAGCCTGACAAGGGGCTTGAACTCACAAAACTATGAGATCATGATCTGAGCCACCAGGCGCCCCAGTGTTCTTGTGTCTTTGTTTACTATTTAACAGAGACATTGCCCCCCTAAAATGCCAGCATACATCTGCAGGAATGGGTCAGAATGCAATCTAATCACCCTCTTTAAAAATGTCCCACTCTTCCCAAATCTACCTCTTGCTTTTGGCCTTGATTCTCTTAATGTGAATTTCTTCCTTTATATTACCCTGGACCTTTCTGCAAATGAACCCCTTCCATGAAAAGCCTGCTCCACCAGCCCTTCAACATATTGAGATATGCTTAAATTATGCCTTGGTCACACAAATTAGACCCTCCTTCTGCCATCCTTTACCATAAATATGTGTCATTAATCTCTTACAATAGTATTTTGGAAGTCAATAAACTTCCTCTGCCAAATTTTTGTTAGTGAGTATAGAATGACCTGTTTGGTTTTATGCATTTATTTCTGCTCTTATTTTCAAAAGATTTTGTTCCTATTTGAGCCTCACTACAATCTAAGAACAAAACTGGGTTAACTATATCTAATCCCTAAACATATATTTCTCTTTTGAATTATCTTATAATTTAAAATTGGTTTCCAAAATAAAGTGAGAGGATGAATTTTGTATTTGTGAAACTAATTCTTAAATTATTAAGGTTCCCCCCCAAAGTTACTTCATAGATGAGTGAGAATTATCCAGGCAGAAGGTTCTCTAAAAATTTTTTAAATGAATTAAAGAAAAAAGAATTCTGCATTAATCAAGTTGTGCTTATCTATCTGGTTTGCCTATGGGTATTAAAATGGCAACAAAGACGATTGTGGACATAGTGAAGATTGGTTAGACGTCCAGGGGATACAGGACTTATATTTGCAGCAAATTTTAGTGAGATTCACTGGAATGCTTGGACTTCATTACTGCTAACTAATGCACAGCAAGGTTACCCTGGATAAATCCTTTGAGTTTGTTGCACTATTATTGCATTCACAGGCATTCACATAAGGACCAGGAGGGAAGATTTATACTTTGGGTAATAATATGCCCCTGGCAGGGCGAAGCTCAAGTCACCTTGAAACTCACTGCATCTAATGTAGAACTGGAAATGTATAAATGAATGAAACAGTCTATGATTTTCTGCGCCAATTTTTTTTATTCCATACTCTTGTCCTTCACATCTCTATACCACTGAGCAGGATATTCCTTGTGCCTGGAATGACCTTTGCCTTCCATTCTATGTAGTAAATTTCAACTCATCCTTTAAGATCCGGATTAATTGCCACCTCTTCTGTGAAGCCTTCAGGCTTAGATTTACCCTCTTATCAACTTTTGGTTCAGAGTTCTTTATAGTTCTCTGAAATTTAATACTCATCCTGTTATGATGTATTAGTTTTTTACTCATATTACCAGAAGAAAGCTCAATGACAGCAGGGATAGTGTCTGTTTTGTTCATTGTTATATCCTCAGGACCTAGAAAATGCCTGATGCAAAAGAGCTGGATAAATATGTTTTGAATGATCCATTTATTAGTGGGTATAGACATATAAGCATGGTTGTGGGGAAAGGGAATATAATGAACCAAATATGGTTGTTATTTTCCATATTATTCAATTAAGTTATGGGATAGACATAGAAACATATTTCTATACATAATGGGACTTCAAAGAAGGAATAGATATTGGATTAGACAGAATACTTACATTTAGTTTACTATAAACTAATTATCATAGGCTAAGTTGTGAAATGATGACATAGATAGTGAGTTGTAAATATATATTTGAAGAGAAATAAGTATAATGAATTGGAATTGTCCAGATTTATCAAAAGAGGCATGGTCTTGAAGGGAGAATTGAATTAGCAGGAAAGAAGAGATTTGGGATCAATGGGATAAGGAATGGTGATGGAAAATGACGTTTTTTGTGAGGAATTGAGCAGACCATTAATGAAGGAAGTTCTGGACAGTAAGGCTGAGAAAATGAGCCAGACCAAGACTTCGAGCTCAGCTACCAATTATGTGACATTGAGGAAGAATGGCATCTAACCTTATTTGTACAATGGTAATAATAGCTACATTTTTGCTTTTTCACAAGGTTTGTTGAGGCATCAAATGAGTCAAAATGATTCTGAAAGAAGTAAGAAGACATAAGCGTTAAGAAATAGTATGATGCAGGGGCACCTGGGTGGCTCAGTCGGTTAAGCATCCGACTTGGGCTCAGGTCATGATCTCATGGTTTGTGAGTTCGAGCCCTGCGTTGGGCTCTGTGCTGACAGCTTGGAGCTTGGAGCCTGCTTCAGATTCTGTGTCTCCCTCTCTCTTTGCCCCTCCCTGCTCATGCTCTGTCTCTCTCTGTCTCTCAAAAGTAAATAAATGTTAAAAAAAATTAAAAAAAAATAGTATGATACAATTTGGAATAATAGAAGAAAAAGTGTTGGAAGGAAATATATCCAAATTCACTGCACTTGCATTAAGATGATGTGACTATGAGTGAGCTTTATTTCTAATTTTCTCTATATTCCAAATTATCATTGAAGAGCATATATTAATCAAAAATTCATTTCATTCAACAAATATTATACTAGGTGCTGAGAAAAAAAGAGTGAATAAAAGAAATAAGATCTGAGCTCTCAAGGGGTTTAGGTCTTACTAGGCAGAGACAGACACAAAACAGTGCAGATACATAAGATAATTTCAGATAACTAGTGCTGTGATAGTGGTGTATTGATGGAGTAGGATGTTGCTGCTAGACAGAGGAGTCAGGGGAAGTCTCTATGAAGAGAGCAGAGACCTGTTTGAGCAAAGACCTAAATAGTAAATAGGTTAGATGCTGAGCTGGGAAGAAAATTCCCAACATAGATTGCTGAGTTGGGAAGAAAATGTTGTAGACAGTGGGTCAAGCAGCTGCAAAGGCCATAATGCAGAATGAGCTGCTTGTGCTCAAAGGACAGAAGGAAAGCCAGAGTGGCTGGAACATAGTGAGCAAAGAGGGTGGTGAAAGTGAAGCCAGTTACACAAGGTCAGATCATGAATGACCTTTGAAACCATGGTATGAAAACTGGATTTTATAGTCAGTGCACTGATAAGACATTGGGATATTTCTATAACAAAACAAACAAGAATATACGATAGGAAAAATACAGTCTCTTCAACCAGTGTTGGGAAAACTGGATAGCAACATGCAAAAGAATGAAACTAGATCATTTTCTTACATCATACGCAAAAACAAACCCAAAATGGATTAAAGACCTAAATGTGAGACCTGAAGCCATAAAATTCCTAGAAGAAACATAAGCAATAATTTCTTTGACATCGCTGTAGAAACATTTTTATAGATAAATTTTATAGATATAGATATATCCAATAAAGGGTTAATATATAAAATATATGAAGAACTTATACAACTCAACACCAAAGAATTTATAGATAAATCTCTTCTAGCAAGGGAAACAAAAGCAAATTAAACTATTGGGACTTTATCAAAATAAAAAGCTTCTGCATACTGAATGAAACCATCCACAAAACAAAAAGACAGCCCACTGAATAGGAGAAGATATTTGCAAATGATATATCCAATAAAGGGTTAATATCCAAAATATATGAAGAACTTATACAACTCAACACCAAAAAAAAAGTCCAATTAAAAATGGGCAGAAGACATGAACAAACATTTCTCCAAAGAAGACATCCAGATGGTCAAGAGACACCTGAAAAGATTATCAACATCGCTAAACATCAGAGAAACACAAGTCAAAACCACAATAAGATATCACCTCACACCTGTTAGAATGGTGTAAATAAATTAAAAAAAAAAAACAAGTAAAAACAAGTCTTGGCATAGATGTAGAGAAGAAGGAACCCTCATGCACTGTTGGTGGGAATGTAATTTGGTGCAGCCACTGTGGAAAACAGTATGGAGGTTCCTCAAAAACTTAAAAATATGGTTACCTTATGATCCAGTAACTCCACTACTGGTGTTTACCCAAAGAATACAAAAACACTAATTTAAAAAGACATATGTACCCCAATGTTTACTGCAGTATTATTTGCAATAGCCAAGATATGGAAGCCATCCAAGTGCCCATCAGTAGATGAATGGATAAAGAAGGTGTGTGTGTGTGTGTGTGTGTGTGTGTGTGTGTGTGTGTGTAAAATATTGCTGTGGAATATTATTCAGCCATAAAAAAGAATGAAATCTTGCCATTTGAAACAACATGGAGGGACCCAGAGGGTATAATGCTAAGTGAAAAAGATCAGTCAGAGAAAGACAAATACCATATGATTTTGCTCATATGTGGAATTGAAATAACAAAACAAACAAAGAGAAAAAGAGACAAACAGGAAAACAGACTCCTAAACACAGAGAACAAACTGGTGGCTGCCAAATGGGAAGTAGGCAAGGTGGGCAAGGGGATGGGTGAACTAGATACAAAAGATTAAAAGTATACTTATCATGATGAGCCATGAGTGATGTGTATAATTGTTGAATCATTATACTCTACACCTGAAACTAATATAACATGTGTTAACTATACTTGAGAATTAATTAGTTAATAAAAGACACTGGGGTATTTTAAGTAGAGAGATGGAATGATCTGTGTTTTTGAACAATATTTTATATGTGTGTATGTATGTACATATATGTATATTTAATATACAAATATAGGTATACATATATATGTGTGTGTATATACATAAATTGAAATTTAGCTGCTAAATGATAAAATGAATTCCAGTGTGATTTCATGTCATTACCTGATCTGCTGAAGTCTAATCAAATAGGTCTAATGAATTAAAAGGAGTCATTATGGTCATATGTGGTCTTTCCAGCATTAGACATTTGATGTCATTTCCTGAAGCTTCTACTAGTATGTTAGAGCATTGGTAACATATTTAAATAGTGTTTATCGCATTCTGCACAGTAGGGTGAAGATAAACACCAGGATTGTTGATTGAAGACCCCAGTATTCTATGTCTATTCCAGCTCCCTCCTTAGTTTCCTATGTTATTTTCTTTTGCATTGTATTTCCTGAAAAATAAAAAGGAGCAGTGGTGCATATGAGAAATAGATGTTAAAGAGAAAATCTGCAAATGTAGAGCTGTGTAGATTTTGCTGCAGAGTATTTCAAAATTATTATTTGTCCTCTTCCTGGCATACTGTCTTTTTAAGAAATAATAGGCTGAGCTCTCTTGAATGAACAAGAGATGGTAGAATGGCTTTGGCACATAGAGAAGCACGTTAATTACTTTAAGTTCCCAAAGCTTTATCACTGACCTCATAGTTCCTTTGGCGCACTCTGCACTCTGCTCTCAGGAGTGCGCAGGCACAGTGGAATAGCAAGCCCTTTTCCTCCAACCTTCCAGTGGCTGTAACAATAGATTGATGAAATACTGCGTACTTTCAATGCTGTCCAGAAAGTGGGATATTCTTTCATGAAAACACATATTAGTAGAACTTGGATGTCAGTTTTAAAGAACCCACTCTGCCTTCGGTGTCTGCAAAAATAAACAGATCTCAAACAGGATGAAGCATACTCCCCTTCCCACAGGCAGCGTTAATATCCACACATCCTTCTATCTTCAGAGCGAAGGACGGACAGCTATCAACCATACTCTTTCCCCTCATTCCCTTTCCATCACAAACAATG
Organism: Felis catus; assembly: GCF_018350175.1. Taxonomy (NCBI): domain Eukaryota; kingdom Metazoa; phylum Chordata; class Mammalia; order Carnivora; family Felidae; genus Felis; species Felis catus. The sequence continues at coordinate 199,832,468 of NC_058368.1, read as the reverse complement.
TTTTTCAAAACAAAAAGTCTAGCAAGGCTTTATCCTATCAGGGTCTTTGTTGTTTTTGAAAATGATTATCGTTTCTTGGGCATTCAGAAAGAAGCATCAAAAGCCAAAACCACTTTTGACAGTTCTCACTGGAATAAAAGAGATAGGACACCACTCTCTACATTTTCATCCTCAAAAATGATCTCTTATGAAAGAAAATGATACAATTTTCAAGGGGCTGTGATTTTTCCTCCTTCTCTGAGGTAATCAGCAGTGCTTTTCCAACAGACATTTCATACAAAGTCCGTGTCAAAATCTTCTTGGGGATTCAAGAGAAAAAGTAGATAGCCTTCAGCCCTTTGAACAGCTTAGAGTTATTTAAAAGTCTCTAGAGTTAATATGTGGTTTAAGAATTCAAGCTGTTGAATCAGACAGCCCTGTGTTCAAATCCTGCCCTCACCCTTATTTCTTTCCATGTGTGAGACACACTTCTCTTCAGGAACCTTAGAAATTCCTACAAAACAAATATAATATTAACAATCATATTCTAGGGTTGCCATGAGGATGAATGGGGTACTTAATCATGTATATAAAGTATTTAGCATGGGTGGCACCTGGGTGGCTCAGCCAGTTAAGCATCCAACTTCAGCTCAGGTCATGATCTCACAGTTCATGAGTTCGAGCCCCACGGCAGGCTCTGTGCTGACAGCCTGGAGCCTGCTTTGGATTCTGGCTCTCCCACTCTCTCTGCCCCTCCCTGATCATGCTCTGTCTCTTTCTCTGTCTCTCAAAAATAAATAAAACATTAAAATTTTTTTAGCATGGTATCAGAACCCCAAATAAGTACTGGTAAACACTAATAGTGTTCTTGGTAAACACTAATAAGGAAAACAATTATTACATAAAACAGGTTTTTTTAAGTGGTCTTTGAGAATTGTATTACAAAACTATATTCACAAATTGTAAATATAGACTATGTTTTCATTTTTCTTAATAGGCATTTTAAATTGTATGGCATACAATGTTGGTCTCCTAGAAGCAAAGATATTTTCCGGTCCTTCAAGTGAGCAGTTTGGCTATGCTGTGCAGCAGTTTATAAATCCAAAAGGCAACTGGTAAGAATATTCTCTCTATGGTTTCAATACAAATACTAAATAAATTTAATGTTTGGCTCCAACTGCTTGTTCAAATTGGTACATGAATATATTATGAATGGATATCTTCAAATATCCTTAAATGAAGGATCTTTCCTTGAGAGTTGATAACTTTCAGATTGATAATTAATGAGATGGTGTAATGGTACTTTTTAAAAACCTAGATAGAAAACTTTCCCTAACTATTCCATAGTAAATTCATAATAGCAGTTCCCTTTCTCTAGTGCATTTGCATTGTTCATTTTTGCCTAAAAGTGCTCCCAATTTTTAATGCTGTGTAATGGTTACATTTAAACCATGGTTACATTTATATCAACTACCTTCAAGGATATGGAAATATATGCCCCCCCCCATTGCTGGTTTAAGTTTCCCTTTAAAATAATGAAAATCAGGGGGCGCCTGGGTGGCGCAGTCGGTTGAGCGTCCGACTTCAGCCAGGTCACGATCTCGCGGTCCGTGAGTTCGAGCCCCGCGTCAGGCTCTGGGCTGATGGCTCAGAGCCTGGAGCCTGTTTCCGATTCTGTGTCTCCCTCTCTCTGTGCCCCTCCCCCGTTCATGCTCTGTCTCTCTCTGTCCCAAAAATAAATAAACGTTGAAAAAAAATTAAAAAAATAAAAAATAAAATAATGAAAATCAATGCAGGGGAAATTAGACGATTCTGAAAGTTGTCTTTAGGTAGAAGAACTTTAGCTCTTCCCTTGCCAGTCTTGATGTCCACTGGTCACAAGAGTCCTGCCTTTAGAACCTTATCTTCCTGTTGCCGCAGAAGGTTTCAGACTTACCCTGGATCTTCCAGTCTGGATCCTTTAGAGTTCTTTTCAACCACTGAATGGCTATTTTTGGCTTATCAAATAAGAGCTATAATTAATAATCTTTTTTCTGTGTGAGCTTAAGTTCGAAGCTCAAAAAATTGAATTCTAAGAAACATTTAGAATCCAAATTATTCACATTTTGGAGCATGCCTATTTGTGTGATAGGGAAACAAAATGAAATTATCACTCGAGAGGGTACTGTCTCAAAAGACATCTTGGAGGAAGTGAATCATGAGTCTTAAGGGGGTCTTAAGGGGAGGAGATGAATAGTCAGGACAAAAGCATTAACTAATATGAGGAGACTTGGAAAGCAACATATATTGTAGTTTGTCAGTCATCCCAAAGGATAATAACGGTCTGGTTGAAAACCCAAAGAGTAGCAATTATTATCATTTGGGATATGAGAGTGCATCTCTAACAGTTATCTTATTATGCTTTGATAACCATATACTGTGGTTAAAGGCTAGACAGATGTTATAGTTGGTATACTATGACCTTGGAATCTGGCAGATGAATTTGCTGATGACCCGCAATTTTACATATCTAGCCCCGATTCTTCCCTGAGCTGCGGACACACATAACAAACATCACTACATTAATGCCTAGTAGATATACCAGGCTTAACATATCAAACATAAACAAATATCTGATTGTCTGCACCAGCTGATGAGACCAAAAATCCTGACTCCTCTCTTTCTGTCACCATCCCATATCTCATCCATTAACCAGTCCTACTGATGCCACAACCAAAATACATGTGATAACAGACCATGGGCTTCCCCCATCATCCCTGCAGTCCTTTCTCAAAGCCAACATGAGCCCTTGCGGGTACTGCGGCAACTGCTTCTCAGCCCACCTGCTGCTTCCCTTCTCACCCCTCAGGGAAGCCTTGTGAACTGTCAAGTACATGATTCAAATAATGTCACTGCCGAGATTAAAACCCTCTGTGGCTTCCTACTGCAATCAGATGACATTAAAATTCCTTAAAGGATCTTCCTTGACCTGGTCTCAGGCTGCCTGTCCTGTCTCACGTTTTACCCCCTCACCCTTAAGCCCATTGAATTCTGTCCTTTGTCTGTCCCTTGAACACACTAAGCTCATCACTGCTTCAAAACTTCTGCCCATGCTTTTTTTCCTGGAAGGATCAGTCTTCCCAAGATCTTCACTTGGCTGGTGGGTTCCCATTTTTCAGTCTCCGCTCAAATGTCTCCTCTTTATAGAGACCTTTCAGAGCACGGCTACATACATGAGCACTTCAGCTCACCTCCCAGCCACTCTCCCACCTTCCATGCAGATTTCTTTTCTGTATAGTAGTTATTGCTGTCTGAAATCACCTTTCCATGTTTATACTCCCATTGTCTCTCTTCTGCCCTGTCTCTGAGTATAGGCACATTGTTTTTGTTCAATGGCGTGTCCGGAACCCAGAGTGCTATTTGGCACCAAGTAGGGGATCAATAATTGTTTGCTGAATGACTGAATGAAAGTCCCATTTCCAAATTATTCACTTTAGGTACTCTACAAAGTGAACCATAGTAATTTGACTTAGGTCTGAACTGAACGAGACCTTCGGGGGGACTCTGATGTTCTGCTTCATAAGTATGACCTTGCTGAGGACAATCGCCATCAAGCTTGAGGTTGTTCTTTTTAAGTGAAAGTTTTTCTGGGACAAGACAAATCTGAGAGAAAGAGACACTATCAGCAGTAGATGCTATTAGAGACAATAAGCTTATGAAGGATTGGAAGGTAACTCAACCACTGGCCCACTACAGGTTGGAAGCTGAACAAGACCAACAGGGAAAAAATGTTGACAGGAATCTAGCAGGCAGAGTCCTGGTAAAGTGAGAAGCAGCCATACCCCCTTTCTCCCTCCACAATTCTCTCTGAGCATACAAAACATTGTTAAAAGACAAGTGTATTAGCAACTTATGGTGAGATTCTGGTGCTGATAGGGTAATGTCCAGACCAAAGACACTAAACATTCCTAAATCCTACCATGACCTTCTCATGACATTCCTGAGATATATATAAACACAGGACAATGGCTATTGGGAAACAAGGCACCACTCTATTATTGGCCCAGCTGATGCTTTTAACTCCAGTGTAGAGCTTTTTGGGAATAAGTAACGGTAGGCTTATCAAGACCTTACTTCCCTCAAGCCTGTCTGAAACCAGCTGGTAAGAGCGTATCCCAGTGCACAAAAAGAGAAGAAGGGAGAGTGCCTGTATTACCTGAGAAGCTAAACCCCATTGCAGTGCAAAGCTGGAAGGAAAGAGAACAAAAGCTGGCCTGGCATGCCAGTCTGTCCTTCCACTGTTCCGGCCTTGTTGAAGCAGAGAAGCAGAAGAGGCCAAGTTGTGGACATGATCTGCTAATCCACCACAGGCTGGACACTGCGTGAAGTGCCAAGTAGAGAACATCAGAATTACCTTTAAGGAGTGTGGAGTAGAGCCATGGAGAAAGACTGATATGCAGAGCGGGCAGCCATGAGTAATGCCAGAGACATAATAAGGGCCAACCCCGTATGGTTAATAACGTTGGTGTTCTTTCAGTGCCACTGATAGTGTTAACTTACTGTTAAGAGCTCGTTTTCTCCTCCCGAAGCCTGAGACACTTGAGGGCAAGATTTGCTCCTGGCCTCTCTCTCATCAGCCTGTCACAGGGGGCAGGGCTGTCACAGGATCCATGTGGTGGTGTTTCCCACTCTAGTGCCCGAGTGGCCCATGGTTAGGACAAGCGCCCTCCCAGCACTCAGGCTCAAGGAAAATAATACGAAACTTGGAATCCAGAATTGCCTATTTGTTTTGACGATTGGCACAGTGCCCTTCTCCACTCCTAATTTATGACAACTGCACAGACATTATGGAAGTAGCAGATGTGGAAAGGACTGTTTAAATATTAACTTGCCTCCTGATACTAGTCAAGTTAACTTTGGGCACAGAAAGTGGGACTACTGTGAATTCCTTTTAATAACTGGGAGTCTTTTTCTCCTAGACTTATATAACACACACACACACAAAACACACACACACATACACACATACATCCCTTTATTTTCTTTACTCTCTTACTGCTTGTTCTGAAGCTGCTGTTTGGGTAGTTTCTCCTCCGCTTTCCTTGACTTTCTTTACAGTCTGTATTATTGAGCCCCATCTCTGTCTCTCAGCCCTCTCCTTCCTTCTGACAACTCACATAAGGCTCTAGTCTGAGTTTTCTTAAATCACACTCCTTGTTTTTCAAATACAACCTCAGCTTCCACATGGCTCATGTTCCTAGGAATTTATAGGCATATTTTACATTGGGATGTACAAGATCTTAACAAAATGGTCTTGATGCTTTTCTAGTTTTATTTATTATACTTTTACTACACTGTGGCTTTTCCTCTAGAAATAGTGGTCATGTGGCTTTGAAAATTCTAGAGCTTTTTGAACAGTCTCAAAAAGGCTGGATTGTTTGACAAGCAAGATTACCTCCCAAGCCGAGCAAGGGAGCACCCCTGTGTCTGGAAGTAAAGCTGTGGTCTGCTGTCCCTTCAGTGGCACATTGAGGCCCTCATCATACACACAGGATGTTTAAATGTGGATGATGCAATTTTTATCAGAAGCAATTATACAAAGGATTGAGATATGTTTAAAATCATTTCCTGGAAGCTTGTGGTGATATGCACTGTCTCTGTTTGTCTAATCTGAAGGCCTGTCGCATGAACAGTCTGAGCTCATTTTATGACTCAAAAATCTTAGAACCCTACAGCCATTTGTGTAACGAGAACTGTCTGGGAACGAAGGGGTATTTCCAGTGGGAGAGATGTATTCTCTTGTGTCAGCAAGGACTAGTACGTGCTTGTTCCTTAAGAAGAGAAATATAATGAACATGTGCCATGGCCAATAAAAAACTCCATTTATGTATGAACTTATAGTTCTAACATTATAATTAAGAAAAATATTAATAAAGCTCTATGTGTGTTATAAGTACATGGATAATGCTTGTCTATAAGACATATGGAAGAGGATTTCAGATAAGTAATAAGAAACATTCAATTCTATAACAGATATCAAAGATTATGCTGTATGTATGTTGGTAATAACAGTACTTGGTATTTACTGGTATTTGCAGTATTGAAAAGTACTGAGTACTCTTTCTTTGCCAGACACAAAATACAGTCGCTCTGAAAGATTTGTAAAATTATTACTCCATTTACAAATGAGGGGACTGGGGCTTAGAAAGGCTAGGTAGTTTGCCTGAGACTACAGAGCTAAGAAGTAATGTGCATATGGTAGTAATGCAAAGCAGAGATAAGATGTTCCAAGCGTACATATTTTTGTAAGTATGTAAGGAGGAGAGTGGCAGGAGGTAATCAGCATTTATAAAAAATTATTTAATTATAATTGTCAAATAAACTTTATAAAGTAAGATGAACTTCATTTAGTACTTTGAATTAAAATTTCTGTTACAAAATGTGTTGCCTGAATAGAGATGACAGTTACCACCTATCTTTTCATTCTCTCATGCGCAGGGCTTTTCCATATAAGTCAGGAGCCAGAGCGCAAGGGTTTTACCCTCAGCTTCCCCACCGCTAGCTGGCTGGCTTTGAAAAAGTCACATGCCCTCTCTGGAGCACTAAGAGAGGGCCATCCCTACCAAACCAGAATGTTTTGAGCACCTCGTGAGAGAATAAAAGTAAAGCACTTCACTGGTGAAATAAAACCTGTATGTTAGTTTTAAAAAAAAGTGAAGTACTTCAAAAAATAAACCACTGTAGGAATAAACCAACCAAAGAGGTAAAAGACCTATACTCGGAAAATTATAAAACAATGATAAAATAAGTTGAAAATGACAACAAAATGGTATGGCATTCCATTCTCATGGATTGGAAGAATATTGTTAAAATGTCTATACTTCCCAAAGCAATCTACACATTTAATGCAATACCTATCAGAATACCAATAGCATTTTTCACAGAACAAAAAAATCCTAAAATTTGTATGGAACCACAAAGACCTCAAATAGCCAAAACAATCTTAAAAAAGAAAAGCAAAGCTGGAGGCATCATAATTCCAGACTTTAAGTTATAGTACAACGCTGTAGTCATCAAAACAGTATGGTACTGGCATAAAAATAGACACGTAGATCAATGGAACAGAAACGAAAACCCAGAAATAAACCCACAACTATATGGTCAATTAATCTTCAATAAAGTAGGAAAAAGATAGTCTCTTCAATAAATGGTGTTTGGAAAACTGGACAGCAGCATGCAAAAGAAAGAAACTTTCTTACCCCATACACAAAAATAAATTCAAAGTGGATTAAGGACCTAAATTCAAGACCTGAAGCCATAAGAATGTGTGAAGAGAACACACACAGTAACTTCTTGACATCAGCCATAGTAACATCTTTATAGATATGTCTCCTGAGGCCAGAGAAATAAAATCAAAAATAAACTATTGGGATTTATCAAAATAAAAAACTTCTGCATAGTGAAGGAAACAATAAAAAAAAAACTAAAAAGTAACCTATGGAATGGGGAAAGATATTTGCAAATGACATTTTCCATAAAGGGTTTGTTTGCAAAATATATAAAGAATTTATAAAACTCAACACCCAAAAAACAAGTCAACTAAAAAATGTACATAAGACATGAACAGACAGTTCCCCCAAAGACGTACAGATGGCAACATACACATGAGAAGATGTTCATCGTCACTTACCATCAGGGAAATACAAATCAAAACTACAATGAGATACTAACTCAAACCTGTCAGAATAGCTAAACACAACACAAGAAACAACAGATGTTGGCAAGGATGTGGAGAAAGGGGAACTCTCTTGCACCGTTGGTGGGAATGAAAACTGGTGCAGCCATTGTGGAAAACAGTGTAGAGATTCCTCAAAAAGTTAAAAATACAACTACCCTATGATCCAGCAATCACACTACTTTGAGTATTTACCCAAATAATACAAAAACACAAATTCAAAGTGATGTATGCACCCTATGTTTATTGCAGCATTATTTACAATAGCCATGATATAGAAGCAGCCCAAGTGTCCATCTATTGATGAATGTGTAAAAAAGATGTGGTATGTAAACACAATGGAATAGTATTCAGTCATAGAAAGAATGAAACCTTGCCATTTATAACAACATGGATGGAGTGCAGTGCTAAGTGAAATAACTCAGAGAAAGGCAAATACCATAAGATTTTACCCATTGAGGAATTTAAGAAACTAAACAAAGGGGGAAAGAGAGAGAGAGAACTAGTCTTAACTATAGAGAACAAACTGATGGTTATCAGAGGGGAGGTGGGTGGAGGATGTGGTTAAATAGAGTGATGAAGGAGTGCACTTTTTGCAATGAGCACCAGGTGTTGTATGGAAATGTTGAATCACTATATTGTACACCTAAAACTAATATTACATTGTATGTTAACTAACTGGAATCAAAATAAAACCTTGGGGCTCCTGAGTGGCTCAGTTGGCTAAGCGTCTGACTCTTGGTTTCGGCACAGATCACGATCTCATGGTTCTGTGAGTTCAAGCCCCACATCTGGCTCCATGCTGACAGTGCAGAGCCTGCTTGGGATTCTCTGTCTCCCTCTCTCTCTGCCTCCCCCCCGCTCGCACTCTCTTTCTCAAAGTAAATAAATAAACTTTAAAAAATAAAACAAAACCTTAAAAAACATAAATAAACTATGTCCACTGTTTAAAAAAAATAAATTATGTCCACTGTAAAACACAAAACAAAAACAAAAACTAAACCACTATGCATATGTGAGTTACTCTCCTCAGCACTGTGTAAAAATACATAGGAAGAAAATCAGGATTTTTAGTAACAAGTTTTTCCCTACCTCTCTCCACTGCCTGTTTCTCAACCATTTCTCATCTGTCATCAATTAACTTCCATGCATATTGGATTAGCTTCAGTCCATTTCTTCTTCTTCTTGGCCAAGAATGCTATTCTGATCCCTTTTCCAAAATAATCATGTCTTTGTCTTTCATTGTGGCCTTTAAATATTAGCCAATATCATCCTTTATGTCTTTTTCCAAAGATAAAATTCTCCTGCCATTAGGTTAGCCTGGCAGGGCCATTTAACATGCTTACTTTGTTTATTCACAGGGTTTGCTTTTAGTTTAAACCCATGACATATATATTCCTTTTTGTTCTTCCATTCCATGTTATTTTCACTAACTTGTGACTTACTCTAATTTTTGTTTCTGGAAAGGCATAAGAAGTCTGACTGTAATAGTCTTACACTTTTAAGTTTAAAAATTTATTGTCAATATTTTTATAAATAATTATGGTATTGCCATATAATTAAGCCATCATTCAATACGACTAATATGGATGTGCAAAATGGCATGTCTCTTGTCAACAAGGACCTTCTCTAGGGGCAGAATAAATAGGGAACCAAGTACCTTTTAGAACCCCATGGACCACCCTGGGGTTGATCCACATATATTTGTTACACCATAATTGTTCATTTCTTTTCCATTTTAAAATAATCTTTATGGCTAGACTTTTTCCATAGTTGGTGTTACTTATCATAAATAAAAATCTACAGTAGAAAAGCCATTTTAAATATCCCTGCTCTGACTTGCTTCTCCCTTCCCCCACTATGGACACAAATTTGTGCATATACCTACAAACAAACACACATACACACCCATCTTTTGTGACTTGCACAGGGGTTGGATCTGCTGCTCTCAAATATCTGGAGACCTCCAGTGATCTGGGAAAATTCTCCACGCCTCACTAGCTTGGCTTATAATTTAAAGCTTTCCTCTATGTTAATGCCTGAATGTCTGTTCCTGGAACAAAGTTCATTTACAAAGGTGAATGGGGCTTACACATGCGCACCTTCCTGGTGGCCAGTTGTCTGAAACTTTTCCATCAGTCTAGCCCCATCTGACAAGGGATTTAGGGAATACTAAGTGGCACAGTTTGGAACTGTTTGTTAATTTGTTTATAGCCAATAGGATGGGCAGACAATGAGTATCTCTTCTCTGGGAGACTTCTAAACAGAACTTACTATGATAGAAAGAATCAGGGGTTTGGAATGAAAGCACACAGGTGCAGCTCTAGACTTTGTTGCCAAGTAGACACTGAGACTTGGTTTTTCATAGGAAAACAGGAATAGTTGTAACACTTGACTTCTCTGGGAATTTACAAGCATCAAAGGAGACAATGTACATAAAACGTACTTTATAAACTGTAAAGCAGTTCATAAATGTTGCTTTTCCAAATTTTCTCATTCATAAAACAACCATCTGCCAAAGAACCTTGTTTGAGAGGTACTATCTCATGGGCTTTGATTTATAAAAATATGGTGGTCTTAAGACCATTCCTTTCCTTCCAAGAATGTGGAATTTATGTCATCACAAGGCTTTAAATTGAAAATATCAGCTTTTGATTTTAACTTTAGGAAAACCTCATGTTGGATGAGTCAATGTAACAGAATCAGCTTTTATTGACTCATTTGTTTCCAGTGCAAAAGCTAATTTCTAGGCTTCTTATGAAACAGAATAGGCTTAAGATGTTTTAGCAATAATGAGGTTGGTGGACTTCACCTTAGGGAACTGAGAGACCTTGAGGGTTTAGCCATCCCACTATTTAAGGAAGCAATCTGGCAGCCAACGGAGTCTGAAGTAGCATAATAAAGTTTAGAAACTAAAATTTCCTTTTAACACATGCCAAAGGGTTTAACTATTAAATTTATAACAACAGCATTTCCCAGCCAGGAGCTAAAAATGAACTCTCTTTACCTGTCTTCCTCCTTCCTAGAGATTTGAAGTCTTCCCCTTTCCATCATAAAACTCCTTTTGCATTACAAGCAGGAAGCAACTAGCTATATAGAACTCACCAGACCCCTTGTGTTGTCAGTGGCTTAAAACTAAACCACGTAAGGAATAATATTTATGTTTATATACTGTGTATTCATAGACTTTGAAATTTCTTACATTAATATATTGTATACAATAGGCTTCTAATCCTAAGTAAATACCCCCCTTGGATGTCTGATAGACATCTCAAACTTAAAATACCTCATACTGAACTCTTAAGGTCACCTTATCTCAAAATCTTGCTCTACTGATAGTAGCCCCCTTATCTAATCATGACTAATTGGTTCCTTTTAGTTTCTTAGCAGAGAAACCCCAGAATCATCCTTGATTATTTGTGTGTGGGGTGAGTGTGTGTGGCGGGGGGGGGGGGGGTGAAAGTGTGTGTGTGTGTGTGTGTGTGTGTGTGTGTGTGTCTAAAAACTAACCTCAAGAAATCCTACTGGCCCTACCTTCAAAATACATCTAAAATAAGATCACTTCTCATGAGCCCTGTGGGAGCCCCTCATCTCCTCTCGCCTGAATTTTGCATTTGCTTCCAAAATGCTTCACTTGCTTCACCTTTACCCCAGGGCAATCATTCTCAACAGAGCAGCCTTCAAAACCCTTCTAAAATATGTCAGATCATATCACTACTGTGCTGAAAACTCTCCAGTGGCTTTCTCATGTCACTCAGAGGCAAAGCCAAGTTCTTACAATTTCATACCAGTCTTATGGGATCTGGTCCTGTGACCCATCTGACTACATCTCCTCCCACATTCCTCCTTATCACTGCAGACCAGCCACAGGGCCTTTGCATTTGCTGTTCCCACAGCCTGGATTATTTTTCCTCCAGAATTTTATGGCTTGCTTCTTTTTTTTTTTTTAATTTTTTTTCAACGTTTTTATTTATTTTTGGGACAGAGAGAGACAGAGCATGAACGGGGGAGGGGCAGAGAGAGAGGGAGACACAGAATCGGAAGCAGCCTCCAGGCTCCGAGCCATCCCCAGAGCCTGACGCGGGGCTCGAACTCATGGACCGCAAGATTGTGACCTGGCTGAAGTCCGACGCTTAACCGACTGTGCCACCCAGGCGCCCCTGTGGCTTGCTTCTTTACCTCCTTCAAGTCTTTGCTTAAATGACACTTTCTCAGTGAGGCCTCCCTGACCATTCTAATAAAGATTACAACACCTTCCACCCCCACCCGTGTGGGAGGGTCCCCTCCCCAAGGAGAAAACAAAAAACAAAAAAACCTCAAGGCAGCCTGTCTATATGTGTACGTGACAACATCCCTCACAACTTTGTAGCATGAGACCACTTAATCAGACTGTTTGTGTGTTACCATATATGGAGACAAAGAAATAGAAAATGTATAAAAAACTACACCACGTGGCATTCGGGGTGCAGTTCTTCTGGTACAAACCCAACTGAGCAGTGCCGGCTCGAATAAAGTTGCTTCCTGGAAAGAAAAGCCTCAGTGTCATGACTCTGTGTGAGAATCCTCCTGTACTCCTAACTCTCCTGCTCATTTTTGCCACAGAGCACTGATCACCATCATGATATGTTTTATTTACTTATTAAAGTTGCCTATCTTTTCCCACTAGAATGTAAGTTCCACAAGACCAGTAATTTTTGACTGACTTATTCACTGATGTATCCCTAGTGCCTAGAATCGAGTCTGGCACATAGTAGGTCTGGCCACCATGTACAACCTCACAGGATGCATACGTAACAAGGCCAGGGCACACTATTTATATGGAAATGGTACCCCCTGGTGTGGTGCAAAATTTCAGCCTCGTAGGATCGTAATAAACATCGGTAGCATCAAATAAAGCTTGTTTTGCCCTACTATTTTAAGTACACGTCTGTCAATAATCTCTAGAAAAATCGCTAGTATTAAAGGAACACTTGGAGAGTTTATAGACTCACGGACCAAAGGAAGATATTTATAACAGCCCCTGGATTGTGGGTTTAAAACTACCTACACCACCATAAATACTGTTTACTAACTAAACAAAGTATTTTGAATTCCACTGGAGGTGGGCAAATTGGCTATGTTTTGGAACTCTACATAATCACTATTTCCCCACAAGATAATTGAACAGTAAGTGTTATTTTAAGTCATCTTGGAAGAATTCCCAGTTTCACTGCAGGAGAAAAGAGTTTATGTCTTGGGATTTTGTTTTGTTTTCAGAATCAGCACACACGACTGTTCATGCAGCTCTTTTGTCTGGTTGTGATTAAGTTAAGTCCATTACTTCAAAGAAGCTTTGCCATACTTCAGCAGGATTTACTCACTAACCTATCCTATTCTTCACATTTGTAACATTCTCTCCTGGCATGTTTCTTCCTGTTACAGCTGATTACATAAGATTTTATAAATAAATATACCAGCCTCCTCATCTTCCTGTCTGATTAATATAAGAATGTCACAATTCCTTTGGAGCAGCCACTAGTGATGTCATAGCCTTTCCTTATGAGGATGAATTGTCAGGAATCAGAATTTCACTGAGGCCTCCGGGTGAAAGCAAGGAGGAGAGTCTACTGGAAATGTTGCCAACAAGGAGTTAGCAATGCTCTATGAAACATTCTCTGCAGTCACTAGCATGACCTGTTGGCGTCTTACTAATGTGGTTCGCCATATTTAAAAAAATGAGTCATATATGATAAGGACACCCTTGTTCTTTACCGGTCACCGGAATGATCTGTTTTTCCACTGTTTTCTATTGTTTTGTGTTAAGAGTTTAATATGGCATAATACTGCCAGAGATCTATGTATTCTTTGAGAGAATTTCAAGTACGTTCACATCCTTTTTGTTAAGAGGCACACAATTGTACAGATACTTCTTTCTCTCTCTTCTTCCCATCTGATTAATGTAGGAGACCACGGCCCTCACAACAGTAGTGGAGATGTCATAACCCTTCCTGAGTGTGAGATTATCAAATCCTGAATTCTTTGATGAGGCAGGAAGAAGTGAAGGGGAGAGTATCCGGGGAACACTTAGGCAATAGGAGAAAGCAAGTAGCCTTTTGAGCTTTCTCATTGAGAAAAAGGTAGCTGACGGTGCTTTATTGCCAAAGGCTCTGAAGAACAGGATGGTTAAATGTTAGATGAGAAACACTTAACTTTTATTCTGCAGTGTGCTTCTCTTGGGCTGGTGAGGATGGATGGAAAATGTACACAGTACAAGTCACCTGAATTACCACATTTAGTACTATTTGAACATACTCTGCCCTTACCTATATTATGAACAGTACAGCCTGGGCCTACAGTGTGGATGTGTGCTTACCAGATGACCTTGGCTGGTGTCCTTCGTGTCCACAGCGTCCTTATACGCCACACAGCCACACCCCCATCACAGTAGGTATGGCTTGACCATCATTTCCAGTTTCTATTCCTTGATTATTCTGGAACCCAACCCATTTGTTCAGATAGCTTTCCCAATCTGGGCCCTATGCCAGGCCTTCTTGTGGCTAAGAGGAAGGAGAATAACCTAAGGGTTAAGGGCTTGGGCTTCAGAATCAGTTACACTTGGCTCTCACTAGCTATGTGAATCATTAACTGTCTTTCAAAATAATCTGTATTTTCCTCTTTCCTCTGTATTCATACTCTTCCCTCTGCTGAGAATAATGACTGACACCTTCATCCTCTGGTATTCATTTTTGTATCCTCTGACCATTTTAATGTTTGTTCCAGAGGGAAGCCTATTTCTATATTTCTGTTCATTTGGACTGTTATTGTTTTCCTTGGCATGTATTTTAAACAGCTTTACTGGATTTAGTAGATAGAAGCACACCTTCATCTTTCTGTACTCATTGTGGCACTTAGTGTGAGGCACATGTTATTTAATCAATAATGCCAAAACATTCATGCAGAAGCCTCATGAAAGAATTTAAGTTTCGTCTCATCTTTCCCAACTTTGACAAGGAAACAACATTGAATCAGATGTGCTTTCTTAGTAACTGGATGCTGCTGAGTAATTAACCTACTACAGATTCTAAAGATCAGACTGTTTGCATGGACTCTTTCTGTCCATTCTTCTGTGACCAGAAATGTTAGATGAATGGTTCCACAGGGAAATAGTCTCTAGTTGGAGAAGCTCTGTAGGAAACAAAACTAACCAAAGAAGGATGTGAGCACCAGTCTCTAAACTCTGCTTCCTGCATTCTAGCTACTGATGTGTTACATGGAAGGAGAGCTCCATAGTATATTTGCTCTGTGTTTTTGCTAAGGATCCCCTTATGTAGACAATAAACAGTAAAACCACTTAGGTAATTCATTTGCTCCCTATGTAAATTAACATCTGAACACTGAATTTCAAAGACTTAGTATGGAAAAAAGAATGTCAAATATCTCATGAATGATTTTTATAATGATTGTATATCAAGTTAGAGAAAATATATTATTTAAGTTAATTCACCTTTGCTTTTTATTGTATTAATGTAGCTAGTAGAAAATTTAAAATTACATATGCAGATCACATTTGTGGCCTGCATTATATTTCTCTAATGTATTTCCCATATTCATCAAGAATCAGGATCAGCAGGGGCGTCTGGGTGGCTCAGTCAGTTGAGCATCCAGCTCTTGGTTTCAGCTCAGGTCATGATCCCAGGGTCGTGGGGTTGAGCCCTGTGCTCAGGTCTTGGCATGGAGCCTGCTTAAGATTCTCTCTTTCTCTCTCTCTCTCTCTCCATCTCTGCCCTTCTCCCCCACTCACACTCTCTCTCTAAAATAAAAAAAAATAAAAATTTAAAATCATTTAAAAAATATTAAAATCATTTAAGAATTTGGACCAGCTAAGAGGAAAGGAAAAAGAACTGGTTATAGCTGAACAAATATGAATTACTATTTTCTTATTAAAAATTGAAATTAAATGTGGGTTTTTTCATTGTTTAGTGGTCAGTTTTAATCTTTAAGAGACTATAGCTAACATTTTATATTTAATGAAAAAAAATTCCTCTTTCTAGGTTACTGGTTGGTTCACCTTGGAGTGGTTTTCCTGAGAACCGAATGGGAGACGTGTATAAATGTCCTGTTGATCTGTCCACTGCTACATGTGAAAAACTGAATCTGCAAAGTAAGTGGTAATTAGAAATATGATTTTTTACAAATAACAAGATCTCATTGTTATAAACCTTACTAAAAAACAATAACAAAATCAATCATAATTCTGTCTTAAAGAAATAGACACAGCTTTTTTTTTTTTTACCTTTGTATCTTTAGTCATATGAGGTCCAATTGCATCCAGTCTTTCAATACAGATTGAAGACCTGATTTAACAAGATGCATGGGAAATGTGCTGCCTCGTGGACCATCTAGCCCTAGACTGTGGACCACTTTCCATTAATGTTTAAGATTGTTTTGCTGATTCCTTACAGAAATCTAAGTTTATCCATACCTCTCTCCCTCCTCAAAACAAATTATTAAGTATACACCTGTCAGTACCAGGGTTGCATTTAGAAGTAAGGAGAAATACTCTGTTTCTGGTCTTGACTAAGTAATTGCATTCTAAAAGAAAAAAAAGTCATCATTTTGGATCCTTTGTGTTTGGAATTGCTGTTTTAATTATCCATATCTCAGAGGCTTTCTATTAATGCATAAAGTTATTAAAGGTGCAAGACTAAAAAGCTAACTAAGTCATATTTCCATGCAATATTTCCTGGTGCATCGAAAAAATTACTCAATTCAATCATGCCAAAAAAACCCAGCACTGACGAGTTTTAGAGTTCTGAAGAACTAAAATAGATTAGGAAATCTATGTTAGGGAATCAAGGGAAAGTAGAGATTCAAAAATAGTGATTGGGACTTAGAATCAAGGGCATGTTTCTTATACAACTTTGTATGCCTAATTTCTAGCATCATTTCTGGCATAAGATAGGAGTTTAATCAACATGAGGTGGAAGGAACTTGAGTGGTGTCAAATGCTACCAAAGTTGAAGGGTATGAAGACTGAGTACAGATCATTAACTTATTTAAGGAGATAATGGGTGAACTAGATCAGTGCTCTTCAAACATTTTGAACATTCATCTGTATAAGACATCTATAATACATATTATAAACATACATTTACATACTATTTCTAAAAATAATAAAAATGTGCACATTAGGAGTGAATGCTCAAAGGTTTTATTATATAGTTCACACATTTTATTATATCACCCCCAGTGTACCATATCACCTCTAACATTTGAATACTCATCTCATATATATATGTATATATATTTTTTTCATCCCATATATATATATGTATATATATATTTTTAAGTTTATTTATTTAGAGAGACAGCGAGAGAGCTCAGGAGGGGCAGGGAGAGAGGAGAGAGAATCCCAGGCAGTCTCTGTACTGTCAGCAGGGAGCCTGATGCAGAGTTCAAACCCATGAACTGTGAGATCATGACCTGAGCTGAAGCCAAGAGTTGGATGCCTAACTGACTGAGCCACACAGGCCCTCCTATACTTTTTATTTTTTAAAAATTATATGCATGCACTGACTTATTATCTTCCTAAATAAAAATAAATTTAAAAGAATAAGCACTGCAATGAGATACCACCTCATACCTGTCAGAATGGCTAAAATTAATAATATAGGAAACCACAGGTGTTGGCAAGGATGCAGAGAAAGGGGAACCCTCTTACACCATTGGTGGGAATGCAAGCTAGTGCAACCATTCTGGAAAACTATATGGAGGTTCCTCAAAAAGTTAAAAATGCACCCTGATGTTTATAGCAGCATTATCAACAATAGCCAAGTTATGGAAAGAGCCCAAATGTTCATCACTGATGAATGGATATGAAGATGTAGTATATATACAATTACAATTACTATTGTACAATTACTCAGCCATCAAAGAGAATGATACCTTGCCATTTGCAATGACGTGGAAGGAGCTAGAATGTATTATGCTAAGATAAATAAGTCAGTCAGAGAAAGACAAATACCATATGATTTTACTCATATGTGGAACTTAAAAAACAAAACAGATGAACATAGGGGAAGAGGTGGGGGGAAACAGAGGAAACAAACCAGGAAACAGACTCTTAACTGTAGAGACAAACTAAGGGTTGATGGAGGGAGGTGGGTGAGGGATGTCTAAATGGGTGGTGGGTACTAAGGAGGGCACTTGTTGGGATGAGCGCTAGGTGTTATATGTAAGTGATGAATCACTAAGTTTTACTCCTAAAACCAATATTACCCTACATGTTAACTAACTAGAATTTAAATAAAAACTTGAAACAAACAAAAAGAATAAGCACTGGGTGTTATATGCAAGTGATGAAACACTAAATTCTACTCCTGAAACTAGAAAAATAATTAATGAATCAAAAAATAAATTTAAAAGAATAAAAACATACACATAGCAGTTCTGTTATCTTCTTTCTGCACTCCAGCAGATCACATTTTGCAAATTTCTTACCATGACTATGAATCTAATAGTGTTGAGGGGAGAAATGGATCACAAAGAATTTAAGAGCATGTGAGGCATGAACAAGTTCTACAAGTAAAAGTAGCCCTTTGTTTACAGAATTTGAGTAGTGAAGGAGAGTTGGGAAAATGGATGGAGGAGCAGGGTTAAATGAAGATTTTCCTGATAAAAACAAATAATCCTATTTGTAGGGAGAGTAGAAGGAGGTGATGAAAGGGAGTAACTATTTATCAAGAGTAGAATTAACTGGTTGGAATTAACATCACTGGTCCATGGGAAAATCAGTCTTAGAAAGATTGCTCCTTTCTTGAAGACACAAAGGAAAGAGACAACAAAGAGGACTTCCAAGAATGACCTTTAGGTAAAGCTAATAAAATAATGGCCCTGGGTCAAGGAGGGTAAGTTAAAGTTAATGTTGGCTAGGCAGAGATTAGCCAACAAATTTAAACATTATTTAATGTTTAAATAATACTGTTGAGGAGAATTGCAATGTTCCACAGCTCAAGAATGGATACAGTCAGTGGATGATGCCCTAGTTGAGTGGGAGAGAGGAAGTTGGGGATTATTATTTTACATGACTCATTTTCTTCTATTTTCTTATTTACCTTATTTATCTTATTTAAATCCAAGTTAGTGGGGGCACCCGGGTGACTCAGTCGGTTGAGTGTCTGACTTCAGCCCAGGTCATGATCTTGCAGTTCGTGAGTTCGAGCCCAAATCGGTCTTTGGCTGACAGCTCAGAACCTGGAGCCTGCTTTAGATTCTGTGCTTCCTTCTCTCTCTGTGCCCCTCCCCTGCTCACACTCTGTCTCTCTCTCTCTCTCAACACTAAATAAACATTAAAATCTTTTTTTCTAAATCCAAGTTAGTTACTATATAGTGTATTAATGGTTTCAGGAGTAGAATTGAGTAATTCATCACTTAAATACAACATCTAGTGCTCATGCCAACAAATGCCTTCCTTAATGCCCATCACCCATTTGGCCCATTCCCCCACCCAACACTCCTCCAACAACCCCCAGTTTGTTCTCTGTATTTAAGAGTCTCTTATGGTTTGCCTCCCTCTGTGTTTTTTTTTTAATTTTTTTTCAACGTTTATTTTTTTGGGGACAGAGAGAGACAGAGCATGAACGGGGGAGGGGCAGAGAGAGAGGGAGACACAGAATCGGAAACAGGCTCCAGGCTCCGAGCCATCAGCCCAGAGCCTGATGCGGGGCTCGAACTCACGGACCGCGAGATCGTGACCTGGCTGAAGTCGGACGCTTAACCGACTGCGCCACCCAGGCGCCCCCCTTTGTGTTTTTAACTTACTTTTCCTTCCCTTCCTCTATGTTAATTTTCTTATTTAAATTCTACATATGAATGAAATCATATGGTATTTGCCTTTCTCTGACTGACTTATTTCACTTAATATATTCCAGTTCTATCCACCTGTTGCAAATGGCAAAATTTCATTCTTTTTGATCACCAAGTAATATTCCAATATATATATATATATATATATATATATATATATATATACATGTATGTATATATATATTTACACACACACACACACACACACACACACACACATATGTATACTACATCTTCTTTACCCATTCATCCATTGTTGGACATTTGGGCTCTTTCCATAATTTGGCTACTGTTGGTAGTGCTGCTGTAAACATCGGGGTGCATGTGCCCCTTCGAATCAGCATTTTAGTATCCTTTAGATAAATACCTAGTAGGGCAATCGTAGTCATAGGGTAGGTCTATTTTTAATTATTTTAATGTTTACTTATTTTTGAGAGAGAATGAGTGGGAGAGAGGCAGAAAGAGAGGGAGACAGAGGTTCCAAAGCAGGCTCTGTGCTGAGAGCATAGAGCTGGATATGGGACTTAAACTCACAAACTGTGAGATCATGACCTGAGCAAAGTCAGACACTTAACTGACTGAGCCACTCAGGTGCCCAGTATTTTTAATTTTTTGAGGAACCTCCATACTCCTTTCCAGAGTGACTACACCACAACCAACATACAAATGGGTTTGCCTTTCTCCGCATCCTCGTCAACATCTGTTGTTTCCTGTGTTGTTAATTTTAGCCATTCTGACAGGCGGGAAGTGGTACCTCATTGTGGTTTTGATTTGTATTTCCCTGATGATGAGTGATTTGAGCATCCTTTCAGAATTTCCTTTTAAAATTCACTCGCTACTGCTTTGGGCCAGATTCTACTATATGCCATTTTTATTTTTTTATTTTATTTTTTTTTAATATATGAAATTTATGGTCAAATTGGTTTCCATACAACACCCAGTGCTCATCCCAAAAGATGCCCTCTTCAATACCCATCACCCATCCTCCCTTCCCTCCCACCCCCCATCAGCCCTCAGTTTGTTCTCAGTTTTTAAGAGTCTCGTATGCTTTGGCTCTCTTCCACTCTAACCTCTTTTTTTCCTTCCCCTCTCCCATGGGTTCCTGTTAAGTTTCTCAGGATCCACATAAGAGTGAAAACATATGGTATCTGTCTTTCTCTGTATATATATGCTGTTTTTAAATAACACTTTAGAGATATTTTTTTCTGATCCAGAATAAAGCATTACATGGAGCCATTGTGACCTTGAAAAGAGTGGGGGTTGGCAAATCGGAGACCAAATAGTGTCCTCAGATGTGTTTTGTTTGGCTAGCACTTTGTTTTTAAAAATTTTAAACTTAAATGCCTATAAGTCATGCCCTTTCAGATACCACCCCCAATATCTTACATTCTGTAGCCTCACACATTTAAATGTATGAGCTGCCAGATCACTGAAGGTCCTTCATTTCTCTACATGTGAATATATAACGTGAGTACCTAGATATATGACACTAAACTCAATGCTACATATAAACATGAGTGTGGTTTTTTTTTTAACAACTTTAAATAAATGGCAACGATTTATTCACTTTTTAAAATCTTTTTCTCTGAAAGCTGCCACAAGCATTCCCAATGTTACCGAAATGAAAACCAACATGAGCCTTGGCTTGACACTCACAAGGAACGTAGGAACCGGAGGATTTCTCGTGAGTATTTACCTTTCAAATCCTCATCTGTCTCAAGAAAGTGTGAAGTTAGTGTCTTCTCGCCATCCTACCTATCAAATCAAATCTTGACATTTAAATATTAGAGTTTGCTTTGGGATAAATCATACCATGTGGATATCCAACGTGACATACCTATCTATTGGTATATAGGCTTATTAAGATACCCAGTAAAACCATTGCCATAGAATGTCTTAGAAGAAAGCAGCAAAAAGAACACCAATCCTTTGCCCTTGGAAAGTGTGCTTAGCATTTGTTGATAACAACATAATTCCAGGTCCTGTTTCTTCTTCCCATAGGAATTTTAAGATACGTACTGCTAATTCAGAGAGTGCATTTCCAGGCTGAAGAGTATTTCTGTCTTTAACCATTTGCTATAACCCTTTGGCAAATCTGATATCATTTAAGTCATGTCTTGGTCCCTCATCTTATTTCATGTTAGTGTTTATTCTCATTGAGTTTCTAGAATGCTGTGAGAAAACATTACAAGTCAGTGAAATAGAAATGCCTTCTTTAACAAGTGGTTTGGGGACAACTAATTGGTTAATAACTTGTATATCCAAATATACTTTCAAGTGGATTAGAGTTAATATAAAAAACTGGAAGAAAATGAAAATTTTAGAAAATTTATAAGCTTGGAACTAACAGAAGAAATAATATAGGAAATTGTTGAAAAGATTAATTTGACTATATAAAAAAATGAAAACCATCACATGCCAAAAAAAAAGTTTTTGAGGCAAATAAAAACCCAATCTTACTAGACATTTCCACCAGCATATAGATGATCCTAGTTATATTTATTGCCCTGTTAAAATAGCCATAGAAAACTTAATTTAACTTTACATTAGTTATGTCTATACCATCGACATGCTAACTCAAATGCCTAGATGTATAACTTAACTATTCTAAGAATATAATTAATTTTGAACAATGTCATTCTCCTTTTACTAATAGATATTAGTATTCAAACATTGGTACCACTCAATAACTCATATATTACTTATAATATGTGTAATTCAAAGCATAAATAAATAGTGCAATGAATCTTCATCGTTCATGATATTCCAAAGTTTTAAAAATAGGATTGTTTTTGTCTCTTTTTGTTTGCTTATTTGCTTTTGAGGTTGAATAAATTTAAGAAAAGGAACATATTGAGATATAGGGATTACAGGACGTACTTCTAAATTTTCAATTTGTTAACTTCAGATAAAGTAAAATAAAATTGCAAGAGAATTTAAGAGATTAATTTAACAACCAATGTAGCAAGCAGAGAAGGAGGGAAGAGAGAGGGAAGGAGAGAGAGGGGAAAAAAAAAATCCAAAGCTTCCTTTACATACCTAAAAGGTCAAAATCTTAAGATACTCTTAAGAATTATGTGGAAAAGGCTGACAATCATCACATTTTTTTGAAACTGCTTAAGTTCTGGGCTTAAAGCAGGAATGTAGTTCTGGCATTAACAATTGGCATATTCTAATTTCAGCTTCTTAATGCTGTTTTCCATTGCTTTTAAAACAAAAAAAAAATTCTTGAACACTTCCTGAGTTATTATTTTTCAAGGTGATTTTAAAAAACCAACTTGGGGATGGGGATTGATTATACTAATCAATATAATTGGTTTTCATTATTTGGTAAACTAATCAAAGGCATCAATTGTGATTTTT
This sequence comes from Felis catus, assembly GCF_018350175.1. Lineage (NCBI taxonomy): Eukaryota > Metazoa > Chordata > Mammalia > Carnivora > Felidae > Felis > Felis catus. The sequence continues at coordinate 199,809,568 of NC_058368.1, read as the reverse complement.
CCCTTAACTAATTGGCATCATGAAGTAGTGTTATGGGAGGAAGAACTATGGATTATTCACTGAGCATGAACTATGACCACAGCTGCTTTTCCCTTGAGCAACCAACAATTAAACTGGGTCAAACAAATTCCCTTTTATTCTTCCAATTTTTTTTTTTTTGCAGGTTCATACTTTTTTTGTTAAATTTTAATAATTGAACCAGAGCTTTACATAATGTTAAACTTTGTAGATGCTCTTTAGGATCTTAACTAGACTTCTCTTTCCCATTTTTCTCCTTTTACATCTAGCAGTTCTAACAGGATTTAATGTAATGTTTTTCTGGTGTGATTTAATCACAATTTTATCAGGAGTTCTTGGCATTGAAAGGCTGATGAAAAGGAAAGATCTGAGGTTGGGTTAATGGAGATATTAAGAATTGGAGTATGTATGATGTGGGCAAGGGGACAAGTGCCAGCTTGGATGACTTTTAGGCAGTGGAAATAGGGGGATCAGAAGTCCTCAAATACTTTATAACATCATTAAAAGCTGGCAGTTCATGTACCTCATTTGTGTTTATTTAGTGGATTTTCCCAAAGAATTTGTCTTCTTGGACTCTCCTTGAAAATTTGGAAGATCTGGCAAAGCTGGCAATGGGCAGGAGCCATGGTGGCCTGCCCTTGTGTATGACACCTGGACTCTTCATTTACCATGGCATCTATACCAGCCCAGAGCACTCTTAGGTTCCTGCCTGATCCTGGGGCTTGTGGGTTTATGGTTTCCACTCAATACGATAAGTGGTAGTATACATATAATACAATAGTAAAAGTGAATAGTATAACCTTTGTTCAAGATAACAGTAGGGAAACCTGGGGTTCAGTCAGGTAAGCGTCCAACTCTTGATTTCGGCTCAGGCCATGATCTCACAGTTCATGGGTTTGAGTCCCCACCCCCACCCCGCCATCAGGCTCTGCACTAACAGCACAGCATGGTGACTGCTTGGGATTCTCTTCTTCCTCTCTCTCTCTTTCTCTCTCTCTCTCTCTCTCTCTCTCTGCACACCACCCCCCTGCGCTCCCTCTCCGTCAGAGTGAGTAAATAAATAAACTTTGGGGGGAAAAAAGAATAACAACTGTAGTGATGCTGGCTAACAACTATGTGCCATGTGTTATTTACCCCACACTGTTCTAAATGCTTTACATCTAGAGAACCATTTAATCTTCACAACACCTTGCATGATAGTAGATATGATTATCCTCGTTTATAGATAAAGCCCCTGAAGTCCAGATAACTGAGAGACAAACGATGAAGGAAAGCACCTCCTTTCTCTAGTTCGGTGACCTGAGGGTCTCCTCCCTACACCGCTGACACCTGTCTCCCAGCCCAGCTGCTATCTTCTCCCTCCCTTCTGTTTGTTCTTTCTTTCTGAGGCACTTTCTCTCAGAGGCTTTTTTGACCCGATAGTTTCAAGAGTTGACAATTTCTAGTATCTTGTGAAATCATAGAAATGATCTCTGGGGGGGGGGGGGCGGGGGGAAAGAAAGAAAGAAAGAAAGAAAAAAGAAATGATCTCTAAGTTTTACAAATGGAGAAGTAGAAGACTAACATTTTCCATGTGTTTTGTCATTGTTCTCATTTCTTTGAAGACGTGTGGTCCCCTGTGGGCACAGCAATGCGGAAGCCAGTATTATGCAACTGGTGTTTGTTCTGATATCAGTCCCAATTTTCAGCTCTTGGCCAGCTTTGCACCTGCAGTTCAGAGTAAGTGATGAATGTGCAGAGGGTCCGAGCAATACCTTACATGAAGGGCAGAGGCGGGATTTATCAAGTACCACCCAACCCCTCTCAAGTCCATTTTACTTCGTCCTATTTGCATATAAGTGTGAAGAGTGAATTAACAATGGAAATCTGTTTCTTTCATCTTTTCCTGTGTAGCCTGCCCTTCCCTCATAGATGTTGTGGTTGTATGTGATGAGTCAAACAGTATTTATCCCTGGGATGCAGTAAAGAATTTTTTGGAAAAATTTGTCCAAGGCCTGGATATAGGCCCCACAAAGACACAGGTATGGACATGAATAATACATACACTAACCCACAGATTTCCTTCTAAGAAAATATTGTTAGATATGAGGTCTTAATATTTGCATTTGTCAAATCCCCACATTAAATGCATTTAATGTTAACCTTGACAGTTAATTGAAATTTGCACTACATTGAGTTTTTCTGTCTATGACGTTGCCCAGTGTTGGTCTTTGAGCTTAGATTTCTATTTCTGACAGGCATCAGATATAGGATGTAGCATTTTCATCTTTTTCAGCTACTTATTTTTCCCTCCTATAACTTATGAATTTATCAATACATTTTAAAATCCAGTATGTATTATTTTCTTGACAGCCACTTGGACTAATAATTAATTTATTTTGTTGTCCTTGAATTTCTGGGATTTTTGTAGAGAAGTCAATAGACAGTCAATAGGCGCCTGGGTGGCTCAGTCCATTAAGCATCAGACTGATGATCTCACAGTTCATGAGTTCGAGCCCTGCATCAGGCTCTCAGCACAGTACCTGCTTCAGCTCCTCTGTCCCCTCTTTCTCTTCCCCTCCCCCATACATACTCCCACATGCTCTCTCTCTCTCTCCCTCCCTCTCAAAAATGAACATTTTTAAGGCTATAAACAGCATAATCCTATCTTGTTATTTTTTAGTCTTTTATCATATTTTACTCAGCCCTTGCTTTTTTACACAGAATAAGACTTTTTAATAATTTTGTATAGCTCTCCATGTTTTAAGGAGTCTTTAATTTGCTTTTCTATCTTCTTGAGATAGGCATCCAAAACTCAGGAACAGAAGCTTCACGCTTCCATAAAACTGAATAACATTTATTGTTAAAGTTCTGGGTCTTCTTTCTTTCTTTCCTATTGGGTTTGCCCTTTCATGGTCATTCTGGTTGAACCAATATCAACAGAGCCAGTTGACAGAGTTCCCAGTGTATATTCTTGGGTTGTTCCTGTCATCTGATGCCTTGTGTCCAACATCTAGTAACAATTGTTGGAACATCTTCCCCTAAATGCTTCACAGTTAGCTATATTGAAATTTGATTTTCTGCTTTCCTGTACAGTATTACAAAATATTATTATATGTTTTCCATTGATGTTGCTTTTCAATACTAAGAGGACATTAATGTTCACCAAATCTTTGGAGGTTTCACTGTGGGCTTTTACCAGAAAATTCTATGAATAAGACCAGGTATAGCATTTCTTTCTGGATAGCATCCTGTTAAGGTCCCATTATAAGAGAAGTTTTCCTAGGTATCTGCTTGTTTTATCCATCTCTAAATGGACTTACCCCATAACATGACTTACTATATTTAATAGTCTCTTGAATGGAATTCATGGCCTTCCTCTTCTTGTCTTCCTACCCCCATGCATTTTCTTCATCTCTAGAGGTGATTTACACAGTCTCTTTTTCTTACCATCTAAATTTGATCTTTCTGTAAGTCCTAATATACTACATTTCCTTAAGTCTTCTATTCATTATTCCCCTTTCTCACACAGGAGTTTTGGGACTGTCATACCATCTTCCTCTCATATTAGACTTTGAAATTCATAGAGTGATTTTTGATCCTGTCCTCTCTCTCAAGTCTTACATCCTGTCCTAAAGAGAAGGCTCCACAAATATATTTTTCACATCTTCCCAGTGCCTACTTCATTGCTTCCTAGCAAAAGTAGCTGATTGAACTCAGAAATCCAGGCCTTGCCCCTTCCACCTTCCTTACGTACTGACCTCTATCTTAAGGACCCTTTTACAATACTGACCTCTTGTTGCTACTTCCTATTCTAGAAGCCCCCAACTCCTATGCACAGAGGATGATTTCAGTGCTGAGAATAAGGACATTAATAGAAGTATTTGGCCTTCTTGATCTAAAGAATTAGGGTATGTGCCCCAACCTTGTTCAGAAGTTGTTCCATCTGTCAGATTTCTCAGATGAGACTCTCTAATGGCATTTTCTCTGAAGGCCAAAAACCTCCTGCCTACTTGCACATATAGCAGCTTTCTTCCATAGATGCTAAAGTCTGTGATTAGAGGAAATCCAGAACAATAAATGCATTCAAATTGACTGTTTTGATTAGCTCACTCTTTTTTTCTTTCATATTCAAATATAATTCTTTGTTTATTTTGCACCTGTTTTTAACTGATGAGCTGTTATCTTCCATCTATGACTGCTTATAATTGTTTACATGTATATATACATTGTTAATCAGAAAGTTTATATCATTTTAATCTTTCTGTTATGAACTGGATTCTAATATTATCCATATTAAAATATTATAAGGCACTGCTTAAAAATCCATTACTAGATAATCTATAACTATTGTAGTCAAAAATCTATAAATATTACTCTTGAGAACCAAATCATATATGATAGGACATGATCTTGCTTATCAACAAATACTACTGCTGTAACTAACAGCCTCTAACAAAGAAGTCATTCCATTGGAAGAAAAATAGCTATTCTTAAGAACAAAATTGAAAATGCATATCTAATACTATCGTCCCACTTCAAATGCACTTTTGATTTTGATTTATATTGGTTAATTAGAAATTATTTATAACTTAATGACAAGCCTTTAATAAACTTATGCTTTCTTGAAGGTGGGGTTAATTCAGTATGCCAACATACCAAGAGTTGTATTTAACCTGAACACTTTCAAAACCAAAGCTGCAATGATTGAAGCAACATCCCGGACATACCAATTTGGTGGAGATCTCACAAATACATTCAAAGCAATTCAATATGCAAAGTAAGTTATAATGTAAATAGCCCAAATATTTTGATAAAATAGAAGTGCTTTTAAGTAAGAAAGAAGAAAAAGAGACAAAGAAAAATAACATACTTAGTGCCCACACTTAAATCAGAAGTAATTAAGAAAAGTTCAAACATTCTGTCATTTGAACACTTTGAGAAGGCACTAGGAAATGAAATTTTAAAGTCTTAGATTTCTAGGATTTTTATAAAATATTCCATGACTTTTAAAGAAGATTTTATATAAAGTAAAGGAAACAACATTAAAAGACCTTAGGTTAAGTAGGAAATGGAGCAATCTCCAATTATTTGTTAGTATTTATCAAGGCCACAGACAACTTGAGCTAATGGAGCCCTTCATGCACATTAAGAAGGGCCATAGAATCTTACATGTTTATGAACTTGGAGTATGAATTGAATGGAATGGGCTCACTATACTTATTACAGTCCGGGTGGTGTGAATGTTACAACTGTATAACCCTCTCTTAATTTTTAGCTCAGTGTCTCTGTTTTCTCAGAACTCCTTTTAATCATATACCTTTACAAAAATGCTAAAGACTCTCCTATTGTTAAAAAATAAATGAGAACAATAACTTCACCTTCCTTTAAGCCTACCTCCTGCCTTTGTCATCTTGTGCATTTCTTCCTTCAACTACCATAACTCCTTGAAAAATTGTCTATTCCCCCCCCTCCACTTCCTTGAAACATATGGCTTGCCACCAGGTGAACGTAGCTCTCTTTATCAGCGAACAACCCAATGGTCCTCCCTCAAACCTCATCATCTTTAGCTTCCCTTGCCATTTGCTGACGACGAACACAAACTGTTATTCCAGCCCCAGTTGCCATGACATCACAAACTTCTAGAATCCCTGCCAGCTTTTTGTCAACAATTTTGCCTCTTCACTGGCTCCTTTTCCTATCTTCTTTACTAAACAGAGCCCTCTTTTTTTTTTTTTTATAGCTCTTTTCTCTTGGGCATTGTCTCCACTCTCATGGCATCCACATTAGCCCTGTGTGGGTCACCGCATTGCTATGTAGTCATTCTGAATTCCCTCCCAAAAATCCACACAGGCATTCAGTTGATGCTGGGTATATTTAATTTGGAGTGTTGGCTCACTTATCAAATTCAATACATCCTAAACCAGCCTTATTCTTTTCCCTACCCATGCTCATGACTTTGCCGTTTGACTCATGCTACCACCTTTCCCCCAGGCATTCAAAGTAAACACTTGCTGGTTTTCTTTATTCTTTCTGTTCTTTCTTAATCGCACACATCTGGTCAGTCACCACATCCTGTCCTTTCTATTTCTGCATTTCCTATTGTATCCGCTCATTTTTCTGGATGTATATTGTAGTTGCTGTTTCTATCAACCATTGACTTTCCCTATATGTCTCATAAGCAGATGAGAAGATATGATTGGTTTGGTTAATCTCTATTGTCCCCATTGAGATGTTCTTTTGGGCCACGCTATCTCTGCTGGCCAGTCCATTGCCTTTTGGTGAAGTGCCCTTTATAGTCCAGTAAACTAGACTCAGAGGAAAAGTAGGTTGACATAGAAAATGGCCTAGAAGAAGCTACAGACTGCAGAGGGCTTGTGTTTTCAACAGAAAGTATGGATGTGGTATTTTTCCCTGTAAGGAGCCTGGGGACCTGGTAAGCTTTCCTCTCAAGAAGAATGGTCACTGTCTGAAGATGTGACTTTTTTTTAGCTTTTATTGTCCTTTTAGAACTTGGGTTTTCTCCCTATCATCTCTCTCTTACACTATTTCCCAAGCTAATAGAAATCTTGCTGTTGTTAAGAGAATTACTTAACTTCTTTTTTTTTTTTAACTTTTTTATTATTTTTTTAATGTTTGTTTTTGAGAAAGAGAGAGACAGAGCGCAAGCAGGGCAGGGGCAGAGAGAGAGGGAGACTCAGAATCTGAATCAGGCTCCAGGCTCTGAGCTGTCAGCACGGAGTCTGACGCAGGGCTCAAACTCACGAACCATGAGATCATGACCTGAGTCAAAGTTGGACACTTAACTCACTGAGCCACACAGTTACCCTGAGTGAGAATCACTTAACTGCTTACTCACATCTTCCAGAATTTAATTACCTTTCTTTCTCTTTTTCTTTTCTTTTCTTTTCTTTCTTTTTCTTTTTTTTTTTTTTTTTTTTTTTTTTTGGTCTGTTTCTTTACAACATCAAATAGAATTCTGACACTGTTTTAGTAAATATTGCCATTTTCCATTTATCTTATTTCATTGTGTGCCTAGGGTTATCATCTATTATTCTAAGACCTGAAGGTAATCAGAACAAATGAGGCACAGTTTCTACCCTCAGAAATCTTATAATCATGCATGAGTTCATAAAGAGTATAATTCACTCAAAAAATATTTCATGTAAGTACTGTATTCAAATTTGGGTGACAAATATAAAATCTTTTTCTATCCTTCTACATTCTATATAGAATACAGGAAAGTTTTAGGGATTAAAATAATATTCTCAGTGTTAAACATACTGAAATTAAAGTGTCCTTTACACATTCAGGTGAAAATATTTAGCAGGCATTGAATACATAAATTTGAAATGAGAGAAATAAATGGAAAAAGATGTAGACTTTCAGGTGTCATCATATAGGTGGTAGGTAGTCCAAAGGAGTGGGTGGCATTCCTCAGAAAGAAATACAAAAAGAGAATCTAGTAGACAGAGAAAATGTTATTGGACAACCGGATACCCATCTAAAAACAAAATAAAGCTGAATCCCTGACTCAGTCAAATCAAAATAAATTTCAGCTGCACCAAAAATTTAAATCTAGGAAAATGGAATTATTAAAAGACTATGAGAATCTGGGTGATTAAAAGAAACAAGTCATACAGATCAGAGCCTGGAGCCTGCTTCATATTCTGGGTCTCCCTCTCTATCTCTTCCCCTTCCCCCACTCATGCTGTCTCTCTCTGTCTCTCAAAAATAAATAAACATTAAAAAAATTTTTTAAATAAAAAAAAGAAACAAGTCATAGAGATAAGAAATCCTTTTAAAATACCATGTCAAATATAAAATAAACATAAAAAGTTAATGAAATTGATTGTATCAAAATATTAAATTTCTATTTAAATGATTAATGAACTGAAGAAAATATTTATATATATATATGACAAAAGATAATTTTCTTGACTAACAAAGATCTTATTAATTAGAAAAATAATGAACAATACAAAGAAAAATGGACAAAGATAAAGAAAAATCAAGAGTTCATAGAGAAAAAATATAAATGGCTAATATAAAATGCTCATTATCTCTTCATAATGAAAAAGTACATATTAAAACAATGATATATTATTTCTCACTTATCAAAATGCCCTCAATTTAAAAGTTTAATAATCCTCATTGTTAAGGAAAGGAGATGGAGAAACTGGCATTTTTTTACATTATCGTAATATAAATTGGTGGAAATTTTTAGAGGACAATCTGGCAATATCTGTCCAAATTTGAAATGTGTAAATCCTTTGTCCAAGTAGTTTCACTACTAAGATTTTATCCTAATGACACAGTTGGAAAAGTATGCCGAGATATATACACAAAGACATTTATTACAGTATTACTTGTAAAACTCAAAATGCCCTAAATGCACAATAATGAGGAATTGGTTAAACTATGGTTACCCCCAAATAATGAGATATTATGCAGCCATTAAAAAAAGAGAGCTTTGTATGTGCTGGTATAGAAAGATCTCCATGAAAATGAAAAACAAGTGTATAGACTATGCCCCCATTTGTGTGAATGTTTGAGGAACAGACTATGCACATACATCTAAAGAAAATGTTTTCTATAAGGAAATATAAATTGATAAAAGTGGTTTCCTTTGTAACAGTGGCTTGGTGTCACATTTTTAAAAAATGTTTATTTGTGAGAGAGAGTGTGTGTGTGGGCATGTGAGTAGGGAAGGGGCAGAAAGGAGGAGACAGAGGATCTGAATCGGGCTCTGCAGTGACAGCAGAGAGCCCGGTGTGGGGCTTGAACTCACAAACTGTGAGATCATGACCTGAACTGAAGTCAGGTGCTTAACTGACTGATGAGAGACCCAGGTGCCCCTACATTTTTATTTTATACCTTTCCAGGGGCTTCTGGGTGTCTCAGTGAAGCGTCTGACTCGATTTCTACTCAGGTCATGATCTCATGGTGCATGAGATGGAGCCCTGCATCAGGCTCCACGCTGTTAGGGGAGCCTGCTTGGGATTCTCTCTCTCTCTCTGTCTTTGCCCCAGACCCCCCCCCCCACACACACACACACACTCTCTCTCTCTCTCTCTCTCTCTCTCTCTCAATCTCTCTCTCTCTCAACACACACACACACACACACACACACACACATATATCTTTCCAAATGCTTTGAAATTGTTTTATCAACTGTACTTATTACTCTTTAAAGAACAATTTTGTATTGAAAAGTAAATGCAGATCCAATGGGTAAAATTGGTGACAGGATTGAATATCTTTGCTCTGTTAATTAGTATTAATGATTTTTTTCTTATCAGAAGATAATTCTAAGGATTCTTGATGTAAATACATGCACGTGCGCACAAATACACACACACGCGCGCGCGCGCACGTGCGCGCACATACCATGAAAACTATGCGAGATGTATATCTATTTCCCTTTAGGCTGCAAATAGAATGTAGGTAAATATGTCACCAGAACTGACATAGAGATAAATTCCAAGTCACAATAGGTCATGCTCAAAGAAGTTAGTTTCAGAACTAACTTCATGAAGAAGTTAAATTTATAACCAGAGGTCCACATATTAGCTTCATCTTTTGATAGTGAGTTTTTAATTTTGTCTGCCACAGAGATTTTGCGTATGCAGCAGCTGCTGGAGGACGGCCAGGTGCTACCAAAGTAATGGTGGTTGTAACTGATGGTGAATCACATGACGGTTCAATGCTGAAGGCCGTGATTGATGAATGCAACAATGACAATATACTGAGGTTTGGCATAGCGGTAAGTAGATTTTCTTTTTAGTTGTCTTTCAGTTAATGGGTGAGTGCTCCTTTGTAACATCACTTCCCAAGACCGCACGCTCTCATTGGCTGTTCACAGCTTTATAGGAAAAGAAAATTTTTACTCTGTCTCCACGTCTTGTTGATTTTCAGTCCCATTGACTACAGGGTTATGGATTTACTTCTCCAGAGGCTCTATTCTGTTCAGAAATATAATACTAGAAAGTATAAAGGGATAGTGGAGTACAGCTATAATGACCTTTTTTCTCTCTGTCTCTATCTTCAAGGTTCTTGGGTACTTAAACAGAAATGCCCTTGACACCAAAAATTTAATAAAAGAAATTAAAGCAATTGCCAGTATTCCAACAGAAAGATATTTTTTCAACGTGTCTGATGAAGCAGCTCTACTAGAAAAGGCTGGGACACTAGGAGAACAAATTTTTAGCATTGAAGGTAAAAGAACTCCATCTTTCAAAAACTGTTTTTGAGAATTCTTGATTTTATTACTGTATATTTACTCTAATAATGTTACCTTGTATACTTTATATGAAAGGACTCCGATGAATCAGTAAGAAAAGTAGACAACATGAATAAGTAGGTTATAGAAGATAAGATACAAATGGCTAGTAAACATAAGAAAAGATTCCCAATTTCAGTAATTGTTTTAAAATATAAATTAAGTCAATGTTACTTTGTGCCTAAAATATAACAACGATTAGTAATATATGATCTTGGAGATATGGGGAAGCAGAGAAGCTCATATACTATCGATAAGATTATAAATTGTATAGCTTTGGGGGGAGGGCAATTTAGTAATATCTATTATAATTGTAAATAGTTTTACAATTTTTTACACTGCATATTTTATAATCATAAAAAGTTTTGTCTTTCTACCCTATTATATAATTTCTGAAATTCCTGAATTTGTTTACAACAAACATGTATACATTTAAGGTTAGAAAAGTATAGGGGTGCTGACTTTGGCTCGGGTCATGATCTCACGGTTTATGAGCTCGAGCCTTGCATCAGGCTCTGGGCTGTCAGCTCAGAGCCTGGAGCTTGCTTCAGATTCTGTGCCTCCCTCTCTCTTTCTGCCCCTCCCTCACTTGTACTGTGTCTCTCTCTGTCTCACAAAAACAAAGGTTAAAAAAATTTGTTTAAGTTAGAAAAGTATAGTGAAGATTTTTAATAGTTCAGATTTCAAGGAAATATGTTATTTACCAGATCTACAAAAATTTACTTATATGGCCTTGGAAGGTCTAGTCGGTGTAGAAATACTCCATGTTTAAGAACTCACTGTTTGGAACACATTTTCCCAGTTGGTAAAAAAATCCCACATGATCCAAATTCTGGTTCCTGGTCATTAATTCAAATAACTCTCAGCAGTAAAGAGCCTATTTTATTGAGCACCTGCTATATATCAGGTATCTTTCAGAAGCTGGGTCCAGGGGCATTGCATAAATTAAGCATTAATTCCTGAGTCTTATCTTTATTTCCTGATTGTCCACTGGAGTCTTCTATCCAAAAAATATTATTGCTTCTTTAAACATCTAATGATACTTCTAAGCTGTTTAAATCAGCATCAAAATCCAAATCCAATGTGCTCTGAGATAATATAAAATTATTTGGGTTCCTATGGTACAACTTACACTTGTTTGTGGTGGCATTGACATGAATAATCACAATTCAACCTAAATGCCAATTAGAAATGATTTTGTGCCTTACCTGCTATTATGGATTTTGGGGAAGCACTGCGCTACTTTATTAAAAATTGTCTTGGGGCACTTGGCTGGCTCAGTCAGTGGAGCATGTGACTTCTGATCTCAGGGTTGTGATTTTGAGCCACATATTGGGAGTAGCAATTACTTAAAAATAAAATCTTAAAGAAAATGAATCTCTTCTCATCCTTTGTAAATTATTACATCTTCTAAACAAGTGACTGTGTCATGTTATATATTATATATATTACTCTCTATGTCAAAGTGTTGGTCTAGGAACTTATTCCTTTTTGTGAAGATTAATGAAATGTAACCATTTTGACCATACCGAGTCCTACAGCTCTGGTGTCAGAGGCAGGCACATATGTAGAAGTAGGACAAACTGCCCAATTGGTAAAATTCCTACTCATTCTTGAATCCTGGATCCTGAAACCTCACCCAAATATCTGTCTGTTTAGTCTTCGTGACATGTCAGCTACCTGGCTCTTCCAACTGCATCTGAGATATGTGTACACTTATTAGTACCGATATTTTTTTTTAATTTTTTTAACGTTTATTTATTTTTAGACAGAGAGAGAGCATGAACGGGGGAGGGTCAGAGAGAGAGGGAGACACAGAATCTGAAACAGGCTCCAGGCTCTGAGCTGTCAGCACAGAGCCCCACGCGGGGCTCGAACTCACGGACCGTGAGACCATGACCTGAGCCGAAGTCAGACGCTTAACCGACCAAGCCACCCAGGCGCCTCTAGTACCGATATTTAAAAGCTAAAAATTCAGTTAATTTCTTAGCTAGGAATAATAACTTTTTTTTAAAAAGGCCATGACTTCAGTTTTTATCTTACCTCATCCCCTATATTGAGTGTTTTTGATATCAAGAACATCCTAAGCATACAAGTAAACGCATTAATGCATAATCAAGATTAAGACCAACTTCAAACACTATCTTGGAAGTATTGTGGGTTCCCATATATGTTAGAATACTTCTTAGTGATTTCTCCATCCCAGAATATTTTTGAGTGACCATGAGAACATTGTGTGTGTGTGCATACGTGTGCATGTGTTCACGTGCGTCTATGTGTGCACGTGTGTTTGAAAATCTGATTTAAAATTTGACAGCAATATAATTCTCAAAATTACCTTTTTGCAGGTACTATTCAAGGAGGGGACAACTTCCAGATGGAAATGTCACAAGTGGGATTCAGCGCAGATTACTCTCCTCAAAAGGTGTGTAATCAGATAACTTCCAGCCATGCTGTCATTGGGCTCAACACTTCTGGGCACAGCGGCTTTATACAGAGAGTGGAAAAAGGAGCCATGTAGTGAGCAAACGTTCAGCTTCTCAGTCATAGTTGTTTAGTTTCTTTGTGCTGCTGCTTTGTCAACTAAAAAGTGAAGGATAACAATGCCTTCTCTTCCATGTTTCACAGGGAGTTTTTATGGAAAAAAAAAAGAAAATGCTCCAAAGGACAAGCACTATATTAATTCAAGGGATTGTCATTGCAGGAATTTCCTTTAAATCGATTAACTACCAGAAAAGTTTATTTAAAAAAAAACACACAAACTCTTGTTAGCACTGCCATTGGTGAATTCTGAGTTGCCAGAGTATCTCTTTTCTAAGAGCAGAGACAGAAGATAGGTGAAAAAGTAAGGAGTTAGGACACATGTGAGATGCAACGTCTTCTTAGCTCAGAAAATCCATTCTTCCTTGTCATAAACATCCACTTCCTAGGGCTCTGGTTCCAACTCTGCTCAGGGTCCTGGTGGGATAGTAAAGGGCCCAGACGTAGTGACACTGGAAAAGCCTAGGGAACAGTATGAACTCAGAGAATTTGATTGCCAGAAGCAAGGATCAGGAACGGCTTGGGGTTTTTTTCTTGAGAATAAAAGGTGCTAACTTTTTCTGGATCACCAATTGTTAGAGATAATCACTCATAAAAGTTATGGGTTTTTCCCTCCAGAAAAAAAAAATGTAAATGAACCCTCACACAGAGAATTTTGCACACACCTTCCTGAGATTTTTGTATACTTCCTGCAGTCCTTTCCTGCACCCCTGATTCAGAGTCCCACATTTATGACAGCCATTCTCTTCATTTCCTGGTCTTTTGTCCTCAAAATGGGCACATCATTTTCCAACCTGATGTATTTTTAATGGCTTATATTTTTCAATCCAAAATCCGTAACTTTGGTGTTTTCTACGATCTAAGATCAAAAACTGAAAAAAATAATAAATCCCATCCTGACAACCCTGCCTTCTGTGGTGATGTATCGCTTTTGAGTGTTTGGGTGGATGTTGAGTCCATCAGAGCAGCCTGTGTTTCTTGTGTGCCGCCCCCCACCCCCGCTGTGCTGACCGTGGCTGTTCTCCACCAACCAGATTGAATGTTCTGCCCTAGTTACCTTTCATAGCTGAGCTATTTTCAAATAGATGGGATAGGATATAGATGATGGAGGAACATCTGAGAAGTGACCAAGAGGAAAGAGAAAGAATGTTGAAAATAGAATAGGTCAGAAGGGGGCCTGCCAGGATGATGTGCCTGGAGAGCAGAAACGCCCCACCTCTCTTCCTCTGCCAGCTGCACTTCCTATTTTCTCAAGCATGCCCCACATCCGACCGTGAACTTTTCTTATGACTATGTGAGACAGGAGGCTCATTTCTGACTTCTTTCTAACAGCTCACACTGTTTGGCGTTTGCAGATGGGGGCCTCTGAATGCAAATTGGAAGGTGCCTATGTGCTTCTCCTGTAGCATAGTAGAGATTTATCTATAGAATGTATCAAGGTAACAAAGCCTCAGGGAAGACTTTTCTCCAACACAAAATATATTAAAACAATTTGGGCATATATCAATTTGGACATACATTCATATACATTTTACTTTATCATCTTCTCCTTAAATCTAGACCCTTTATTTCAATGTATTGCCTCCCCTGCATTCTCGTGCCTTAAACATGGTTTATTTTCATGGTCTTCATTTTTCATTTATTTTAGGATATTCTGATGCTGGGTGCAGTAGGAGCTTATGGCTGGAGTGGTACCGTGGTCCAGCAGACATCTCATGGACATATGATCTTTCCTAAACAAGCCTTTGACCAAATTCTGCAAGATAAAAATCACAGTTCATATTTAGGTAAGGCATAGCAGCATTTGACTCAGGAAATTTAAGCTCCCTTTTTTTAAACTAGCCCCTTGCTGGGGGGCGCCTGGGTGGCTTAGCCGGTTAAGCATCCAACTTCGGCTCAGGTCATGACTTTGTGGTTTGTGAGTTCGAGCCCCACATTGGGCTCTGTGCCGACAGTTCAGAGCCTAGAGGCTGCTTCAGTTTCTATCTCCCTTTCTCTCTGCCCCTCCTCTGCTCATGCTCTGTCTCTCTCTGTTTCTTAATAATAAATAAAGGTTAAAAACAATTTTGAAAAAACTAGCCCCTCTCTGAATTTCAAGATCCATTAAGCAAAGCCCTTGAAGTGTCATCTAATTATTATATTTATTACACATGTTTATGTTGCCTCTTTACAAATCAGACCTTGGCTATAACTATTTAATGACATACTGTATTACACTTACTGATGTCTTCTGGCTATTCAAGCAGTAGTTATTCCTGGGAAGTGCTTGCGCTTC
The DNA here is from genome assembly GCF_018350175.1 of Felis catus. Classification (NCBI taxonomy): domain Eukaryota; kingdom Metazoa; phylum Chordata; class Mammalia; order Carnivora; family Felidae; genus Felis; species Felis catus. The sequence goes on along the minus strand of NC_058368.1, from coordinate 199,794,473 downwards.
TCCCAAATGGAAATAGTTCCTAGAAGCCAATATAGTAAATGGGAGTCTTATATTAATTTAGAGTTCTTAGTCTTTTTGGTTCCTATAATAAGCAGCCACTGATTTTGAGTACCTACTATGGGACACTTCCTGAGCTGGCTATTCTATCTACATAAACACTTAAATCCTTCCCACAACCCTTTGAAGAAAGTATTATTATTCCCATTTTACCGTTGAGAGCCAATGAGGTTAATAACTTGCCCAAAGGCAAACAACTTAGCAAGCGGCAAATCCAGAATTTGAACCTGGGACTGTCTGACTCCATAGCCTATGTTCTGTCCACTGCATTCCATTACCTTTTAAATTCATGTAATTGTTCATTCAAAAAATACTTGTTGAGTGCCAAGTTCATGAGGGGCTGATGGGACAACCCAGAATCTAGGGCCTGTTTTACAGGCAGGTGTCCACCCGTGTGGAGCAGTGCTGCTGGAGCACACTTAGATCTGGGCATTGCCCTGAGGGAGCGCGGATCACACTGACTTCACCTTTGGCCCTCTGTCTTGTTCTCCCCTCTGGTGCACAGATGCTACCACTTAAAACAATTTTGTTGATGTTTATTCATTTTTTGAGAGAGCGAGAGAGAGAGAGAGAGAGAGAGAGAGAGAGAGAGAGAGAGAGAGAGACACGGAGTGCAAGCGGGGGAGGGGCAGAGCGAGAGGGAGACAGAATCCGAAGCAGGCTCCAGGCTCTGAGCCATCAGCACAGAGCCCAACGCGGGGCTCGAACCCAAGAAATGTGAGATCACGACCTGAGGTGAAGTCAGATGCTTAACCAACTGAGCCCCCCAAGCGCCCCCCAGATGCCACCACTTTAGATAAGCAGCAGAGGGCCCTGGGGCACAGGTGGCACCACTCTAGACAATTAGCAGACATCCTGTGGTGCACACATGGTGCTGCTTTAGGTAACTACCCTGTGACCTCACCACCGTGCCCCTCCCTCCATAAAAACTGGAGATGAAGGCCTGAGTAGGGGTGGGGAATAGCTGCGTAGAAGAGTTGTGTAATGGCTTGGATCAATGGCTAGGTGCTGTCCGTCTGCACCCCACCTTCCCCCCACTGGGTAAGTTACCCCCAATAAAACTCTGTGTGAATGATATGGAGTGGCTTGCTTCGTTTTTCAGTATCAAAATACCTCTCAGTCTGGAGGGTACATTACTGACCCTCCTCCACTTTCTAACACCTGCCTCCTAACAAAAAAAGGACCTCTGGTCATTGCTACTAACTTTGGGAGCCCATCTGCTGAGCTCTTCAATAGCACCTACCTCTGCAAGTCCTTCTCCTCTAGGTTACTCTGTGGCTGCGATTTCTACCGGAAAAGATGTTCACTTTGTTGCTGGTGCTCCTCGGGCAAATTACACTGGCCAGATAGTGCTATACAGTGTTGACAAGAATGGCAATGTCACCGTTATTCAGGCTCACCGAGGTGACCAGGTAAAGTCCATTTTGTAGCAGATGAAATTAATCGTGGGGTCAACCAGAGCAGATGAGGAGTGAGGAGTTGATAGAAAAGGAAACTAGCATTGAGTGCCTACCCTGTGGCTGCTTCTGTGACCTATATTCACTTGAAGGTTCCTTAAATCTTCACAATACTGAGATCTGTCGCCTTCTAACAGGTGACTGGGCATTTACCTTCTTAAGGTCAAAGAGTTTTCATGGGGTTGTGCTGTCATTAAAACCCAGTCGTGTGTAGACTCAAAGCCTGTGCTGTTTGGTTATATCCAGCTGCATACTTTTGACTCCCTAAATTACTACTACATGTGTATTATTGGGTCCTAACCACAGCTTTGTTGGCAAGCTCTTGCGAAGAGTCAATGGTCTGGAGGAAAAGTGAGAAGACGGGAGCAGGATAGCGTTGTCAAGACTGGGCTACTCTATCTGGGCCTGTCAAGGTGTCCTGTGGCTTTGATGTTTCTAAAATTAAAGCAACTCTCTTTTCCACCACTTTCTTCTCAACATGACAGTTTGATAGTCAGAACCTGTGATGACTCCCAGTCATGTCTGACTAGAACAAAGGCCAGCTGAATAGATTCCTATTTCCTCACCAAGCAGCTGTAACCCATGGGCTTGGCACATATTTGAAATAGGCAACCCTGATCTCTGACAACAAATTTTCCTTCCTGGAGTTAGAGAAACCAGCTATTTAGTTTTCCCTTTTCTGGAATTAAGTGTGATCCTACTGTCTATGGATTTTCCAGGAGTAAGAGAACCTGAGTCTTTGACTTCCTTGACCACAAACCAGCTATGGCCACATACTTTGCTCTCTTTAATATTTTAAAGAACCGTGCTTTTATTGTGAGGAAAAACAATGACCGTGTTATAGGATGAATCCTTTCTTGTTCATTGCCAAATCCTTAAGAGGTATTCACATAGGCGTGCAATGAGCATTCGGATTCCCAGCCTCTCTTATTTCATTGTATCTCCACCTGCTCCCCTGTCCTGATGTATCTGCGAACTTGTCTCTTGTGCAAGATCATGCTACAGACACTTACATCACACATGCCTGCCCACTCTTCTCCACCTAGAAAATTCCTTGTTTTTTAAGATGCCGTTTATATAACACTTAATCTTTCTGAGCCTTCCTGACACCTGCACTCTGATCACACAGCATTTGGCCATTGCCTCTATTACAACCTACTTAACTGCACAGGCAGGCAAAGTCATTTGTCCCAACTCCCTCTTCCCCCTCCTGCATTTCTCTATGACACACATCACAAACCTCCTAAATGTTTCTCTTTTAAATGTGGTCTTTGACCCACCAGCACCAGAAACACCGGGGGTACTTATTTAACATACCGTTTTCTAGATTGCACCCATTCAGAGTCTTTCTTGGTGATTTGTGTGCACACTAAGGTTTAAGAACCAAGTGTTACATCATGATACAACCTGAGAGAAGGGACTGTTATCTAAATGTTTCTAGTACCTTACAGGTAGTAAGTGCTCTATTTCTGTTTGTTGAATGAGTAAATGAAAGTTCAGTATAACATTAAGAGTATATGAGTCATAAGAATCCTAAGGTTAATATGCTTTATCCTTACAGATTGGCTCCTATTTTGGTAGTGTGCTGTGTTCAGTTGATGTGAATAAAGACACCATTACAGATGTGCTCTTGGTGGGTGCACCGATGTACATGAATGACTTAAAGAAAGAGGAAGGAAGAGTCTACCTGTTTACTATCACAAAGGTAAAAAAAAAAAAGTATTAAACTGATTCAGTTGAATTTGCTTTAATATTGGTACATAAAAAATTAATCTGCATTTTTGCAGAAGAATCAGTGAATGATCATTTTCTCTTTTTCAAGAGAGAGGAAGGGAGGGAGGGAGAGAATCCCAAGCAGGCTCTGCACAGCTTGATGCAGGGCTCAAACTCCAGAACCATGAGGTCATGACCTGAGCCGAAATCAAGAGTTGGACGCTTAACTTCCTGACCCACCCAGGCGCCCCTTGAATTATCACTTTCATATGTAGTATAGTTTATATTTCATCATTTTGAGGATGTCACCATTAAAATTTTAAAAATCACATCAAAAAGCATAACCTGTAGAGAAAGAGCTACATGTATAGTGCACTGCCATTTTCCATGAGGGGTCTTTGAATCTATACTGTACAAATGAAATCCTTATATAAATGCACCTCATTTTTGAAATGTATGTACATGCACACACAAATGTCTGTGTATTTCCTAAGTATCTCATTCAATTATTCTTCTTTACTGTGAAGAGATCATAGTAACAGAACTATCCTGTTCACATTTTACAGTGAAAAAGTCAAATTGTACCAGGAACTTTGCAAACTTTCATATAATCCTGGATGTTTTCTACATTAGTTTGTCAAATTCTGTTGCTTAGTGTAGCAGTTAGGTATGCGTATACCCAGCTCTTGGAATTTTTAGTCCTTGCACATAAAACTTAGCATACACTAACTGGACTATGCTCTCTAAGTCCATGCCCAGAAGTATAATGAACTCGGAACTGAAAAGAAAACCAAAATTAAAAGCACAAGTTGACCTAGAAAATTAGAGAAAGGATGGAAAAAAGAGAAGCTGATGTTAATATAATAAATATTATGCTTTGCTTTTGTGGTAGTGTGTCCTACCTTACTTATTTAAATTAATGTAAACATTAGCTCTCAGAAGCAATTAAAACAGTTCTAAAGCATTTAAAGATGTGTAATTGAATATTCAATAAGGGAGGGGCAAATATAATTGTTTAAAAATTTAACAAAACCCTAGTTTCTTAAATGTTTCCTGTCAAATATTCTGAATTATCATTGTTGAAGATGAGAAGATCTCATAATACTTTGTCAATCTTCATAACAAAGTGATTTCCATAAGATTATTATAGAGAAGAAAGAATCAACACTGACCCCGTTTCATGGATGAGGAGCATTGCTCTCTTGTGAAGTCATGAATTATTTCCATTCTTGATTTCAAAATCTGGAAAAAAAAAAACCTATCTTTTACAAGAAAAAAAATTTTAGGCAGACTTATTTTTTTTTATAATGTGACATTAACAATCTCATTTTCTTTTTTTTTTTTTTTTTTCTGAGTATAGTTGACACACCATGTTACATTAGTTTCAGGTATATAACAAAGTGATCTGACAAGTTTACACGTCCCATCCCGCTATGTTCATCACAAATGTAGCTACCATCTGTCCTTTTACATTATAATATCATTCACTATATTCCTTATGCTGTGACTTTTATTCCTGTGATTTATTCATTACATAACTGGAAGCCTGTATCTCCCTCTCCCTTTCACCTATTTTGCCCAATCCTACCCCCTGCCCCTCTGGCAACCACCAGTTTGTTCTTTGTATTTATGGGTCTGATTCTGCTTTTTATTTATTCATTTACTTTTTTTTTTTTAGATTCCACTTATGAGTGGAATCATATGGTATTTGTCTTTCTCTGACTTATTTCACTTAGCATAATACCTTCCAGTTCCATTCATGTTATCTCAAATGGCACAATCTCCTCCTTTTTTATGGTTGTGTAATACACATATGTGGGCACATTTTCTTTATTCATTTGTCTATTGATGGATACTTAAGTTGTTCCCATATCTTGGCTGTTGTAAATAATGCTGCAATAAATATAGGAGTGCATATATCTTTTCAAGTAAGTCTTTGCTTTCTTTGGGCAAATATCCAATAGTGGAATTATTGAACCATATGGTATTTCTATTTTTAATTTTTCGAGGAAACTGCACATTGTTTTCCACAGTGGCTACACCAATTTACCATACTACCAACCAGTGCGCAAGAGCGCTCCTTTTTCTCCACATCCTTGCAAACGCTTGTTATTTCTTGTCATTTTTATTTTAGCCATTCTAACTGATGTCAGTTGATATCTCATTGTGGTTTTTATTTGCATTTCCCTGATGATGAGTGAGGTTGAGCATCTTGTCATGAGTCAGCCATCTATGTTTTCTTTGGGAAAATGTTTATTCAGGTTCTCTGTCCATTTTTAAATTGGATTGTTTGGGTTTTTTTGGTGTTGTAGAAGTTCTTTATATATTTTGACTATTAATCCTTTATTGGATCTTTCATTTGTAGATATCTTCTCCCATTCGGTAGGTTGTTTTTTTGTTTTGTCAATGATTTCCTTTGCTGTGCAGAAGCCTTTTTATTTTTGGTGTAGTCTCAATAGTTTATTTTTGCATTTGTTTTCCTTGCCTCAGGAGACGTATCTAGAAAAATGTTGCTATTGCTGACATCAGAGAAATTACTGCCTGTATCGTCCTCCATGATTTTTATGGTTTCAGGTCTCACATTTAGGTATTTAATCCATTTTGAGTTTATTTTTGTGTACAGTGTAAGAAAATTGTCCAGTTTCATTCTTTAACATGTAGCTGTCCACTTTTCCTAGTACTGCTGTCTTTCCCCCACAGTCTCTTCTTGCCTCCTTTTTCATAGATTAATTGACCATATAATTGTGGGTTTATTTCTGGAGTCTCTAACCTGTTCCATTGATCTGTGTGTCTATTTCTGTGCCAGTACCATACTGTTTTTATTGCTATGGTTTTGTAGTATATCTTGAAACCTGGAATTGTGAAGTCTCCAGCTTCATTCTTAAGATTGCTTTGGCTATTCAGGGTCTTCTGTAGTTCTATACACATTTTAGTATTATTTGTTCTAGTTTGTGAGAAATGCTGTTGGTATTTTGATAGGGATTGCATTCAGTGCGTAGATTGCTTTGAGTGGTATGGACATTTTAACAATATTAATATGAGCATGATGGAATGTGTTTCCATTGGTTCGTGTTGTGTTTAGTTTCTTTCATCAGTGCTTTATACTGATTGGAGTATATGTCTTTCACTTCTTTGGTTAAGTTAATTCCTAGATATTTTATTTCTGGTGCAGTTGTAAATGACATTTTAATGTCTTTCTGCAGCTTCATTGTTAGTATATAGAAATGCTACTGATTTCTGGGTATTAATTTTTCATCCCGCCACTTTACTGAATTTATTGCTCCCAGTAGTTTTTTGGTGTAGTCTTTAGGATTTTCTCTATATAGTATCATGTTGTCTGCATATAGTGACAATTTAATTTCTTCTTTACCCCCATAGATGCCTCTTATTTCTTTTTTGGTCTGATTGATGTGGCTAGGACTTCTAGTATTATATTGAATAAAAATGATGAGAGTGAACATCCTTATCCTGTTCCTGACCTTAGAGGGGAAAACTCTGTTTTTCACCATTGAGTATGATATTATTGTGGGTTTTTCATATATGGCCTTTATGATGTTGAAGTGTCTTCCCTCTAACTCCACTTTGAGAGTTTTTATCTTGAATTGATGTTGAATCTTGTCACATGCTTTTTCTGCATCTTTTGAGATGACCATGATTTTTATTCTTCATTTTATTGGTGTTGTTTATGACATTGATTGATTTGTAAATATTGAATCATCCTTGCATTCCTGTAATAAATCATACCTGATTGTGGTGAATGGTCTTTTTAATGTATTGTTGCTAATTCACTAATATTTTTCTGAGGACTTTTGCATCTATGTTCATCAGGAATATTAGCCTATAGTTTTATTTTTGTGGGGTCTTTGTCTGGTTTTGGTATCAGGGTAATACTGGCCTTGTAGAATTTATTTGGAAGCTTTCCTTCCTTTTCCATTGTTTGGAATAGTTTGAGGAGAATAGGTATTAACTCTTCGTTAAGTGGCTGGTAGAATTACCCTGTGCATCCATCTGGTCCTGGATTTTTTTATTTTTTGGCATTTTTTTGACCAGTTCAGTTTTGTTACTTATAATGGGTCTGTTCATATTTTCTTTTTCTCCCTGGTTCAGTTTTGAAATATTGTATGTTTCTAGGAATTTACCAATTTCCTCTAGGTTGCCTAGTTTGTAGGTCTATAATTTTTTATAATCCTTTATATTTTTGTGGTGTCAGTTGTTACTTTCTCTCATTTCTTATTTGGGTCCTTTTTTTTTCTTGATGAATCTGGCTAAAGGTTTGTCAATTTTGGTTACCATTTTAAAGAACCAACTCAGTTTATTTATTTATTTTTTGCCTATGCCATTTATTTCTTCTCTGATTTTTATTTCTTTTCTTCTACTCACCTTTTGTTTTTGTTTGTTCTTCTTTCTCTAGTTCCTTTAGTGTAAGGTTATATTGTTTGTTTGAGCTTTTTCTGATTTCTTGACACAGGTCTATATCACTGTATACACCCCTCTTGGAGCTGCTTTTGCTGCATCCCAAAGAATTTGGACCATCGTGTTTTTATTTTCAGTCATCTCCATGTTTTTTTTTTTCTTTGCTTTATTGACCCATTGGTTTTTTGGTATCATGTTGTGTAGTGTCCATGTGTTTTTTTTCCAGTTTTTTTTTCTTGTGATTTATTTTAGTTTCATACTATTGTGATCAGAAAAGATGCATGGTATGATTTCAATCTTCTTAAATTTATTGAGGCTTGTTTTATGGCCTAACGTGATTTATTCTACAGAATCTTCTGTGTGCACTTGAAAATAATGTGTATTCTATCATTTGGGGTTGGAATGTTCTGTATATATCTGTTATGTGCATTTAGTCCAATGTGACATTCAAAGACACTGTCCTTATTGTTTTTTCTGTCTGGATGATCTATCCATTGATGTAAGTGGGATATTAAAGTCCCCTACTATTATTGTATTACCATCCATTTCTCTCTTTATGTCCATTTATATTTGCTTTATATATTTGGGTGCTCCAGTTTTGGGTGTGTAGATATTTACAATCGTTGTATCCTCTTGTTGGATTGATCCTTTAATTATTATGGAATGCCTTGTCTCTTATTATGGTCTTTTTTTTTTGAAGCCTATTGTATTGCTACCTGGCTTTTTTTTTTTCACTTCCACTTGCATGGTGAATATTTTTTCTATCCTTTCATTTTCAGTCTGAATGTGTCTTTAGGTCTGAGGTGAATCTCTTATAGGCAGCATATAGATGAGTCTTGTTTGTTTGCTTTTGTTTTGTTTATTCACTCTGTCACCCTATGTCTTTTGGCTGGAGTATTTAGGTCATTTACATTTAAAGTGATTATTGACAGGTATGTACTTTTTGTCATTTTTAAATTTTTCTGGTTGTTTTATTGTTCTCCTTTTTTCTTCGCATTCTCTTTGTGATTGGTGAGTTTCTATAGTGTTAGCTTTCTTTTTCTGTATGTATGATAAGTTTTGGGTTTGTGGTTACCATAACATCATAAGTAGATAGCAGTCTGCATTAATTTGATGGTCATTTAAGTTCATACACATTCTAAAGGGGGATGGCAAAACCTTTTTCTATTTCCCCTTCTCTTCCCTTTTTACTCCCTTCTCCACATTCTATGTATATGTTGTCATATTGTACATCTTTTTATTCACTATTTTCTTAGGCCTAATTATGGCCATTTCTTTTCCACTTAAAGAAGTACCTCTAATATTTCTTGTAAGGCTGGTATACTGGTGATGAACTCCCATTATCTTTCATTTGTCTGGGAAACTCTTTGTCCTTCAAATCTGAATGATAATCCTGCCTAGTAGATTATTCTTGGTGGCAGGTTTTTTCCTTTCAGCACTTTGAATATATCATACCACTCCCTTCTGGCCTGCAAAGTTTCTGCTGAAAAAATAAGCTGAGAGTCTTATAGATTTTTCCCTTCTAAGTAACTTCTTGTTTCTCTCTTGCTGCTTTTAACATTGTCTCTTTATCTGTAACTTTTTGACATTTCAATTATTATATGCCATGGTGTGGACCTCCTTGGGTTCATCTTGTTTGGAACTTGTTGTGGACTTTGATGTCTATTTCCTTCCCTAGGTTAAGGAAGTTTTCAGTTTTTATTTCTTCAAATAAGTTTTCTATACACTTCTCTCTTCTCCTCCTCCTTCTCCTCCTTCTCCTCCTTCTCCTCCTTCTCCTCCCCCTCCCCCTCCCCCTCCGACCCCCTATAATATGAATGTTTGCTTGATGTTGTCCACAAGCTCTCTTAATCTATCATGATTTTAAAAATTCCTTTTTCTTTTTGCTGTTCAACTTGTATACTCTCCATTACCCTGTCATCCAGGTTGCTGGTATATTCTGCATCTTCTAATAAACAGTCGATTCCCTCTAGTGTGTTTTTATTTCAGTTATTATATTCTTCAACTCTAGCTCTTTTTAATATTTTCCATGTCTTCATTGAAAGTCGCACTGAGGGGCGCCTGGGTGGCGCAGTCGGTTAAGCGTCTGACTTCAGCCAGGTCACGATCTCGCGGTCCGTGAGTTCAAGCCCCGCGTCAGGCTCTGGGCTGATGGCTCAGAGCCTGGAGCCTGTTTCCGATTCTGTGTCTCCCTCTCTCTCTGCCCCTCCCCCGTTCATGCTCTGTCTCTCTCTGTCCCCCCCAAAAAAAAAAAATTGAAAGTCGCACTGAGATCTTCCACGTTTTTTTCCAGCCCAGTATCTTCACAATCATTAAATTCTTTATCCACCATGTCGCTTATCTGTTTCATTTAGTTCTTTCTCTACGGTTTTTCCTTCTTTCTTTTGGAATGTATTCCTCTGTCTCTGCATTTTGCTTGACTTTGTTTCTGAGGATTAGGGAGAATGGCTATTGCTCCTGAACTTGAAGGATGGTGAATGGTACTTGTGTATGGTGTCCGCTTGTGCAGACTGTGTGTGCTTGGTGACTTTTGCTGGCTGGCTGGAGCTGGACGGTATATGCTAGTTACTCTTTTAAACTTTAAAAAACTAAAAATAAAAACTTGTTTTTTTTTTCATTAAATTTAAAACAAAAACAAAGGGAGCCCTAAAATTCCACAGCTTATTTTCTGTGTCCTGGTACCGCAGAAGCTGGTGTGGGCTTGCAGACCCTGGGCTTGCTGAGGTGGCAAGCTCCCTGTGATGACCAGACCTGCCATTTATAGTGTTGAGACCATGGGGCACCTGGGTGGCTCAGTTGGTTATGTGTCTGACTTCGGTCTAGGTCACGATTTCAGCATTCCCAAGTATGAGCCCCATGTTGGGCTCTGTGCTGACAGCTCAGAGCCTGGAGCCTACTCCGGATTCTGTGCCCCTTCTCTTTCTCTACCCCTCCCCAACTCGGGCACATGCACTCTTAGTCTCGCTGTCAAAAATAAACATTAAAAAAAAATTTTTTAATAGTATTGAGAGCTGCCTGTTATGGCATCTGAACCCACTAATTAGGGTGTTTGGACCCTGCTCCAGTCTGTGCTTCTAAGATAGAAGGGAAGAGAGTGTCGCTACCACTCCTTGGCCCTTTTAAAACTGCCTCCACCATGTGGCAGAGTTCTAGTGTTGTCTATTTTATATGCTGATTGCTTTTATTTTTCTTTTTAATTTTATTTAAATCCAAGTTAGTTAACATATAATATAATGTTTGAGGAGTAGAATTTAGTGATTCATCTCTTACATATAACACCCAGTGCTCATCCCAACAAGTGCCCTCCTTACTACCCATCACCCATTTAGACATCCCCCACCCACCTCCCCTCCAGCAACCTTCAGCTTGTCCTCTGTAGTTAAGAGTATCTTACGGTTTGCCTCCCTCTCTATTCTTACCTTGTTTTTCCTTCCCTTCCCCTATGTTAATCTGTTTTGTTTGTTAAATTCTGCAAATGAGTGGAATCATATGGTATTTGTCTTTCTGCCTGACTTACTTTGCTTAGGATAATACATTCTAGTTCCATCGATGGTGTTGCAAATGGCAAGATTTCATTCTTTTTGATCAGAGTAGTATTCCATTATACATATACATATACATGTATACGTATTATACATATACAGGTACATGTACATATACATGTGTATGTACACACACACACACACACACACACACACACACACACATGCATACCACATCTTCTATGCTAATTGCTCTTATGAACTGTGGCTTATTTTCTGTGCCAAGAATAGAGGAATCTGTTCCTGGTCGCTCAGTACTATGCATTCCCACTGCATCAGTTTGCCTTTGTTACTGTGCTCCCATCTCTCTTGTTGTTCTCTTGCCATTTTTTCTATCTTTGGTTGTTCAGTAACTGTTCAGTCAGCCCTCAGTTCTTTTTCAGGAGGAATTATCCTTTTAATAGGTGTAATTTGGTATGTTCCATGGAGGAAGTGAGTTCAGGGTTGCCACCTTGGACCAGAACCTAACTGTCTCATTTTTGACTTCCTATCCCATTATAGTTATGCCACTCTTCAGTAATTCTTAAGTAAAGGTCTAAATTAAGATACTGTGATTTTTTGTGTCTCCACCTTAATTTTATTTAAGATACTAGTATATTTTCATCAGCAAATTTTTTTTTAATTTTTTTTCAACGTTTATTTATTTTTGGGACAGAGAGAGACAGAGCATGAACGGGGGAGGGGCAGAGAGAGAGGGAGACACAGAATCGGAAACAGGCTCCAGGCTCTGAGCCATCAGCCCAGAGCCTGACGCGGGGCTCGAACTCACGGACCGCGAGATCGTGACCTGGCTGAAGTCGGACGTTTAACCGACTGTGCCACCCAGGCGCCCCTCATCAGCAAATTTTAAATCAAAAGGTTTGGAAACAGGTGAAGAGTCTAATGTTTAGGGGAAAAGGAGCCAAAGGTATGGATAGTTTTATGTAGGTTGTACAGTCACCGTAAAGAGAATTCCCTCCTTTCACTTTGGTCTATGAGCACATATCCTATGAATTTACTTGCTGGAATTCTTAGGTATGATTCTCATCATAAGTAGAGGATTTTGAAATCTAGATTCAAAATTGTCTACTTTTAACAGTTTAAAAATTGGTTTGGGCATCACTTGCTGTGAATTGTAATGATAAAAATTATAAGGTTTTGCTTTAATCATCCCCTTTTCCCCTTTCCAAGGGCATTTTGAATTGGCACCAGTTCCTTGAAGGCCCTAAGGGTGTTGAAAATGCTCGGTTTGGTTCAGCCATTGCAGCTCTTTCAGATATCAACATGGATGGTTTTAATGATGTAATAGTTGGTTCACCTTTGGAAAATCAGAACTCTGGAGCTGTGTACATCTACAATGGTCATGAGGGCACCATTCGCATGAAGTATTCCCAGGTAATCCGTGAGTTCCATGGTGATGTATTGACATGTGAGTATCATCCTGTGAGAGCTAGGGACTAACCATGCAGACAATCCAATTTATAACACTTATTTTAGAACTTTATTCATTCATCAAACAACTATTTAGTGAACCTGTTCTAGGTTCTGGAGATACTATAAAGAACAGGACAGATAAAATTCTGCTCTTCGTGGATCTTATGTTTTTGTCAAGACTGAGGGAAAATAAATGAGATAAAGTGGTTCAGATCATCATAAATTATAGGGAGTGTAAAAAAAAATTTCTAAAGTTTAGGTATGGGAGTTATCAGATATTCTAAAGGGCGACCAAGAGGACCTCATTGATCAGGCAACTTTCCAGTAAAGTCCTGAAGGAAGTGGGCTAAGAGAGCAATCACAACCTTCAAATCCCACTCCATCCACTCATCTCCTTTTGCTTTGTGATTTTTATATTAAAAGATTCATGCTGGTTCTTTGACGTGGCTGCGAGAATGATCAACCAATGAGAAAGGCTGTGATTGAAAAACCAATGGAATTTTGTGGAGAATAAAACAACCTGAGAAGTGGCTATGTAGAGAATCTAACAGTGCTGTATAAAAGCTCCTTTTTTCTACTTCAGTTGTTGTGCATTATAAGTTCATGTCAAACTTGCTCTTTCAGAAAATCTTGGGATCTGATGGAGCCTTTAGGAGCCATCTCCAGTACTTTGGGAGATCTTTGGATGGCTACAGTGATTTAAATGGGGATTCCATCACTGATGTGTCCATTGGTGCCTTTGGACAAGTGGTTCAGCTCTGGTGAGTCCATGGAGAGCCAGACACAAACTAGCTAACTGAAAAATGACCTGCTAAGTAGAGCAGCAGGTAGCTGTGCAGGAATTGTGGAAATACCACATGCATTATAAAAGACTCTAGGATGTTTATGGATCATAGTTTATATAAAGGAAGAAATGTGTTTTTCCTCGTGGGAGGAAAAAAATTTGCTTAATGTTGCCATCAAGTGCCTCTTCTCTATATGGTGAGCAGAAAAAGTACATAGAAAAGACAAAGGCTTTGAAATGGTATCCAAGATATTACTGAATATTATCTTTCAAATAGCCTTACCTCAGCTCACAGAAAGGAAACCTCATGAGAATGCCCTAAAAAATACCGAACATTCAGACCACACAAGTAAAGTGTAATTTCTCATGTGGTTATGAAGTAACTTTTGAAATTATTAGTCATAAACAAGAAGCCATTATTTAGGTTTAGCTGACCTCCCATTGACCTCGGTAGGAGTTGAAGAGCAGGGAGGAACAATAAGGGATTCCAGGGCTATGTGATTCAAGGACAAAAATAAATATATGGGGTTGGCCAGGGATTGGAATCAGAAGGAAATTAAGAATTTGATCAAGAGTCCTCAAAAATATATTTCATTCATTCGTTTGTCTCTGTTGAAAAATGTGCTTTAAAAGTCCAAATACTTCAAGAACAGAAAAACATCACATATCTATGTGTTGTTTCAGAGTTTTATTGAACTATTTACAATATTTCACTTGTGCTTTTAAAAGACAAAATGCATTATTTTGAGTGCATCATCCTAATGAAAACTTAATGCGGGGAAAAAACTCCTGGATGATATCTAAGACTGAAAAATTTTAAAATATATTTACTGAATAAAATCAGTTAAGAGTAGTGTGCTACTAGAGAAACACAAGGTATGATAACACAGTCACATGACTTATTTTTTTTTTAATTTTATAAGAAATCATGTTTCAGTGAACATCACCCTTGAGCCATCTTGGTGGGCTTCATCCTTGGTAGGCTGGATTATTCCTATCCTATGACACTCCTTTTTTTTTTTTTTTTAAAGATTACATTGTTTAAGTAATCTCTACACTCAAAGTGAGATTCGAACCCACAACCCTGAGATGAAGAGTTGTACGCTCCACCAGTGAGCCAGCCAGATACCCTGACACTCCCTTTTAATATAGTCAGTGAGGACCAAAGTTTTTTCTTTGAAGGTGGACTTGATTCTTCAAACAAGTCAAGATACATGGCGTCAGATCAGTTTATTGAAATGATTAGTCAAGCTAGGTTCATGCCATTTTGTGGTCACATTCTTGTTTTTTTTTTTTTTTTTAATTTTTAAATACTTTGTTTTAAGTTTATTTATTTTGAAAGAGAGAGAGAGAGAATGAATCCCAAGCAGGCCCCATGCTATCAGTGGAACCTGATATGGGGCTCAAACCCACAAACGATCAGATTATGACCTGAGCCAAAACTAAGAGTTAGACGCTTAATTAAATGGGCCACCCAGGCACCTCTCTGGTCACATTCTTACAAGGTACTGAGACTGGATTTTCTGGGTAACTTCCTGAGAATAATTTGAAATGATTTTGTAAACTTGTTTTTAAATCAGTGGCACCATCTACACTGGGATAAAAGATTTACTTAAAGAAAGAGATTGACTTACAGAAAACATTCACATAGACATTTTAGATCTTGTAGGTCTGAGGACACATTGCATTTGCTATTGGATATTTTATGACTGCTTACTAGGGGGCCTTATAGGTACCTGATTAATGAGTTTTAATTAAGTCAGTTTTTCAATTGACTCAAGTCCTTCAGGTGGTTCCTGAAATTAAAAAAAAAAAATGATTTCTGCATCTTCTTGTATTTTTCAAAACAATGAAGTTACTCATTACTGCTTGCTGCTTTGTAAATACTGGAGCGTGTACACAAAGAGTCATTATGATGAAGTTGACAATTTTACTGGCAGAGGAACTAGGAGACCATGGGTTCTAATTTCTTACTTGCTAACTGTTACTCAGTAAAGTGAGAAGTTACCAAATGTTTTCTCTTTTGTTTCAGACTTTTTCACCAATAAAAGGGAGACAATATTTGTTCTGTTTCACAGGACTGTTACAGGAGCAAATGAGGCCATGTGTATGGCAAAGCCCTTCAGATATCTAAAGGGCTGTGCCAGAGTCAGAAATGTGTAGCACCCTGCCCGAGAGATGCCTCCGCCACTTTCTGGTGTCACGCTAGTTGCCACCATCATGGTCATAAGCCACACATCCAAGAATCGGTGGCAACTATTAAGGGAGGCGACAGGGAGACCCTCCTCAGCCCTGCCACCCCCACCTTGCCACCCGCTCTGTCCCCTCCATTTGTGGGAAGAGGAAACATCACTGCTTCCAGCTGGCAAAACACAACAGGGACCGTGACTTTGGAAATTTATTTGCAAAGAGGTTGCAGACTCATGTCCTGCACTCATGCATGCATTAAACAAATACTAAATGTGGATTGGGCTGGCAATACAGTCACAAAACACAAAAGACATTATCCCTAGATGCTATTTTAGGGCTTTCAAATATGAAATACCACTAAAGTGCTTAGATCATGCAGAGAATGATTACATAATGCTGGCCCTGGGTCCTCTAGGTAAAGGTTATCACGTGTGCACTTGGCAGGAAAATATCTGTTTCCGTTTATGTCTTTCAGGTCACAGAGTATCGCTGATGTATCTGTGGATGCTTCCTTCACGCCAGAAAAAATTACTTTGGTCAACAAGAATGCTGACATAAAACTCAAACTCTGTTTCAGTGCAAAGTTTAGACCTACTAAGCAAAACAGTCAAGTGGGTGAGTTGGCCTGAAATAATCTGTGTGGAGATAGGTTGTAGAGTTTTAGTCCTGAATGTCACCTATACTTTGGATTTCTAGGCCAAAAGAAATAAGGGTCTTGCAGACATTTCAGTTGCCACTCCTTTGAGGTGCCTGAGCATAGTTAATTAGACATGGAAGGTTTGACTAGATCTTCCCTTCACTGTCTCAAGAAGATAACATTCTGGGGCGCCTGGGTGGCTCAGTAGGTTAGGCGTCTGACTTCAGCTCAGGTCACGATCTCACTGTCCGTGAGTTCGAGCCCCACGTCGGGCTCAGGGCTGATGGCTCGGAGCCTGGAGCCTGCTTTCGATTCTGTGTCTCCCTCTCTCTCTGCCCCTCCCCCATTCATGCTGTGTCTCTCTCTGTCTCAAAAATAAATAAAAACGTTAAAAAAAAATTAAAAAAAAAAAAAGATAACATTCTGCCACAGAAAGTTACTATCTCTATGATCTAGTCCCAGGCTTGCTCAGCGGTATCCTTCAAGTTTCTTTTACCCATCGGTTCCTCACCCCAAACCTTGGGCACACACACATGACGCTGGTATACACCCATATTAGTATGCTGTGTGTCAGCTGTGACATGGCCTAGATACGAAGCGTTCAGTACAGGTACCAAGTATTCCTATTCTTTTTTTTTTTTAATTTTTTTTAATGTTTTATTTATTTTTGAGACAGAGACAGAGCATGAGCAGGGGAGGGGCAGAGAGAGAGGGAGACAGAATCTGAAGCAGGCTCCGGGCTCTGAGCTGTCAGCACAGAGCCCGACGCGGGGCTCGAACTCACGGACCGCGAGATCATGACCTGAGCCGAAGTTGGCCGCTTAACCGACTGAGCCACCCAGGCGCCCCCCAAATATTCCTATTCTTGAGAAATTAATATGCGTGAAATAATGACAGAGAAGATATAAACCAGTATGTAGTTTGTGCCCAGTGTTTTAAATGCTCTAATGCAGTGAAGTGAATAAAACTCTGATATGTGACCTGTCAGAAGGCGAGAATGAGGAAAATTGGACAAACTGTCATCTCTCTCGGACCAGCCAAGTCCTCTTCCAGAACTTGGCCGAGTCCTTTCTAACCACTGCCCCTCACGTTCATCTCTCCTGCTCCAGCACCCACAGAGCATAGCAATTGATTTAGCACTCGATCAAACACGGCCTTCTTTCATTTGCTGCTTTTTCATGGGTTCTAATCCTCCTTCCTTCGGAGTCTGGCTCTACACTTCAGGCACCTGCAGTTCCTACAAGTGTTTCATTAAGTGGTTAGCAAACCAACTTAACCTGCCTCTAATATTTTCAGCCTTTGTCATGATTCATTCCAAGAAATACATAGGTTAAAAACACAAAGCAGAAGTTGGATTCCCATCCTGGCATGTCTTCCATAGTTTCCTACTAGTTGTATCTATCTGGCATTTTTCCTTTCAGGTACTCAAATGCTGACCCAACTTTGAGTAGCACATCTCACAGACCTGCCCTGGAGCAGGTCCATTTGAGTAGTCATGATAGTTGAGTCAAAAACCATTCCCGTACAAACACTAAGTGGCTAGATGTAATGTACTGCATGGTGACTATAGCTAACAATACTGTACTGTGTTGTACATTTGAAGATTGCTAAGAGAGCAGATTTAAACGTCTCTCTCTCTCTCTCTCTCTCTCTCTCTCTCTCTCTCTCTCTCTCACACACACACACACACACACACACACACACAGGATTGGCACTGTGTGAGGGGATGATCTGTTAATGAACCTTATTGTAATCATTTGCCAATAGTTACATATACAAAATAGCTGCACTGTACAACTAAAACTCAAACAGTACATCTCCCTTACATCTCAATAAAAACTGTGTGTGGGGGGGAAGGGGACATTAAGTGGCTAGTCTGCTTAAAACATGAATTTGGGAAATATATTAGTTGGCAGAAATAACTGGCTGGTTAGCTCTCCTGGCCTGAAAGCATGGATTTGCCTCCTATATCTTCCACTTTTTGACGGGGCTTCACTCCTCTGTTACCAGACACTCGAAAGCAGACTTCAAGAATGTCCTTCCCTTCAACTTGCTCTTTCTTCCCATTGGGTACCTTTTCCTTGATGTCTTCAGATCCACACAGACAAGCCAGTTGTGATCATTTGTCACTTAATTGCTTGGCAATAAGAGTATGTAAGACCTGAATCCCATCTTCACAACTTTGAAAACTAAACTTATAAAGCATATGGTCTTTGTTATTTACTGTATCAGATGCTCACTCCATTTTAAAAGTTAATAACATTAAAAAAATTAATGCCCATTAGACTATACCTTTTTACCAGACTACTTGAAAAAAAAAAAAAGAAATCATATGATCATGTATACTAATTTTGTCCTAGCTATGTTCCCCTCCCTGGCATTATTTTTTCTTTGTATTATTTTCACCACTTAGTTTTAGTTCATTTGATTCACTTCTATTTTATCTACCTTTGTGAATTTCACTAAGTTCTTGGAGCAAGAAAAACTATACATCTCTAATAGGTATTTTAAATGTAACCTGTGGAATTAATGTTTTTGGGAAGTCTATTCAATCTTTAAAATATTGAAAATCATAAGATAGAGTAAGCCCAGATAAGGCAGCTGATGCTTTGAATAATATCAGGTTTTCTTTCTCAATTTTGGATAGCTTTAGTTGAAGGCTCTGATACTTTGTGTATTGGCAACTGACATCAGTTTTTATTGCATTTTTTTTTCATTTTCATTTCCCTGGGTTAGTAGTATTATCTCTGTTTTATAGATGAGGAAATGGAGTTTCAAAGAGGTTACACAAATTGCCTAAAGTCCTAGAACTCATAAATGGTGGAATTAGAATTCAAACCAAGTCCGTCGGATTCCAAACTTATTCCTGCAGAGTTGCATGCCTTCCCTGAACTAAGCATCGAGAGTGTTCCCTCAGAGTATCTCAGTTAACACTCAAATTAGTTAATCTTCACAACTGCATGGAAAGTGAAAGAATGAATTCTGATTTCAAAATTACCCCAGTTTGGGGTGCCTGCGTGGCTCAGTCGATTAAGTGTCCAACTTCAGCTCAGGTCATGATCTCAGAGTTTCTGAGTTCGAGTCCCATGGTGGGCTCTCTGCTGACAGCTCAGAGCCTCGTTTTTTTAAAAAAAATTTTAATGTTCATTCATTTTTGAGAGACAGAGAGAGAGCATGAGCAAGGGAGGGGCAGAGAGAAAGGGAGACACAGAATCTGAAGCAGGCTCTGGGTTCTGAGCTGTCAGCACAGAGCCCAACACGGGGCTCGAACCCATGAACCGTGAGATCATGACCTGAGCTGAAGCTGGCCTCTCAACCGACTAAGCCACCCAGGCGCCCCAACCTGGAGCCTGCTTCAGATTCTCTGTCTCCCTTTCTTTCTCTGCCCCTCCCCTGCTCACAGTCTGTGTGTGTGTGTGCGTGTGTGTGTGTGTGTGTGTGTGTGTGTGTGTGTCTCAAAAATAAAAACATTAAATTTTTTTTTTTAATTACTGCAGTTTTATTTCTGACCATGCCCTAGCTGTTGTGAACAGAGCTGGTTTATTTTACCTCTTTTACTGTGTTTATTACCTGAAAAATGAGATGATAATATCCACTTTCTGGGATTATAGTAAAACTTGTATAAGATAACATACAAGAATGTGTTCAATTGTAGGTACTCGGTAGCTATTTCTTTCTTTAACATATCACCATGTTAGGGGTGATGAAACCAAGGCTTGAGAAGTGAGTAATTTGACCAAATTCATTCAGTAGATTTCCTGGGGGCAAGTCTACTATTCTCCCCACTGCTTCAAGCCACACTTTGAATCACTCTCTCTGTATCCACAGTCACCTACGTCACACCAGAGTGTGAATTACAAATGTCATGCCTGTCTGCAGTTCACAATCCATCAATGTAAAGACTGTTTTTATATTTTCTTGAAGTCCTTGACTTCACCTAGTAAGATACAATTAGGCAGGGTGGTTTTTCTGTAAAAGTTTGTTTGTACTAACATTTCTTTGTGATTTTTATCCTAGCCATTATATACAACATCACAATTGATGCAGACCTATATGCATCCAGAGTAACCTCCAGGGGGCTATTTAAAGAAAATAATGAAAGATGCCTGCAGAAGAATATGATAGTAAGTCAAACACAGAGTTGCTCTGAGTACATCATCCACATACAGGTAAGGTCTCCGTCATCTCTGTCACCTCCTTTCCTCTTAGAGACTAATGAATGGTCCAAGTCTAAAAACGAAGCTTACAAGTTAGAAAATGGTTGCCCTTCTAATTAATGTTTTTCTTGTCTAAGTTCATGAGCAGGAAATCCTGTTATCTTTATGCTAATATATGGTCACATTCTATTAATATGTTAATAGCATAGAAATATTTGGAATTACAACCAAAAGGCTAAAAAATAAGATTGTTAAAGAAATCAAAGACAGTGCTTTCTTCAATGTTTACCAGGGAGAGCTTTTAGTAGATAGTAAATTTTATTTTAGCATTTTCCTATCAGGGAAAAATTTTATTTTAAGCTGCTGAAATGAACAATGCCAATTTTGATTTCCACTATTGGGTTTAAATTAATATAGGACAAGAAAGGTAGATTATGAGGTAAATATTATTCTAGTCTTATGCCACAGTTACTACAGTTCACATGAATTTTGAAAATCTCACAAGTAGGAAAAATTCTCGGGAAAATTTCCCACAGGAAATTTATTTTATAAATTATATGAATATTTCCCCCTAGAAACCATGTAATGGTCTTTGAAAGTGTGATTTCCTCAGGAAATCAGTTTTAAAAGAACTTCTTAAGAATTTTCCTAGAATATGGTTCTCAGCATTTAAAATGTATAAGAATTGCCAAAAAAAAAAGTTTATAAAATGCAAATTCAGGGTCCTCACCACCAGTAATCTGGATTTGAACGTCCAAGGAATATGCAGATTTGAAGAGTACTCCCAGATATTTCTGATATAGATTGATGATACAGAGATCCCATCTCAAAAAATGTTAAGTATGATTTGGAAAAACAAAGTTAACACAGGAATTAAAATCCATTGATTGTTTTAATTTCTTGTTCATATGAAAGAAGTCTTATTTATGAAGGCCTGGACCTTTTTTGTTAAGATGCTGACTATACAGATTCTTTAAAGGGATAAAAGCTGGCTCTCATTCTCTATTTTTGCGCTAAGTGGTAGATCAAATAAAACATGGAGTCCATTCTGGGGGAATGAAATCAGCCAGGCTGTCATTCATATATATATATCCTCTTCACACAAATGTGTCCTTGTGAAGTTTTTAGAAGATGTGTGCGGTTTGGGTCAGTGCAGAGATCTTGTTTCAGTTAACACAGTATATTGGATATCAACACCACACCCACTCTGTGCGCCAACCCTGCAGCCAGCTGAGGAAACCTCTCCTTACAGTCAGGACGCCATGCTAGTCTTGCCCGCCAAAAGGGCTCACGGCAGGAGTAAATCCTGCCTGTGAATGGACTAGGTGATAACAAATATCACTAATCAGGAAAAGGCAAATTGGATTTTTAGGGTTTACCATTTGTAGAGATACTGCTCTTTCCTGACAAGAACTGAGGGCAGAGTGAAGTTGCTGTGAAGGCAGAGTGGAGAAGTTGTACTGGTAGCTGGGTAGAGTCGGCTTTAATAACTGCCAAGTGATACTCGCTTCATCTGATGCATGCAGGAGGCAGTGTCGCTTCTCACGGACATGAGGGCCAAAACTTGGGGGACTTGGTTTCCCATGTGGGAATCCCCTTTATCTGGCTTTGCAGAGCAAGTTAGGTTCTGACTAAGGAAGGGAGTTCTCTTGTCGTTGTCTGACACTGGCCCTGAGCACCTTCCCATCTAGGTCATAATATTCCCTCCCAAAGATTTGGTCAGGATATCTAAAGACTATCTTAAATCTTGGCAGTAGGAACTGGAAAGACCTAGCAAACAACCCAAGAACCATGTACTGATAGACAGCATGAGCGGGGGAGGGGTAGAGAGAGAGAGGGAGACACAGGATCTGAAGCAGGCTTCAGGATCTGAGCTGTCAGCACAGAAACCGACTCGGGGCCCAAAGTCAAGAGCCGTGAGATCATGACCTGAGCCAAAATCGAATGCTTAACCGACTGAGCCACCCAGGTGCCCCAACAGATGCTTTAAGCATTAAAATTGGGCAGATCCTCTAAATATTTATAAACTACTTGTGTATGAATAGCGAGATCACTGACAAGCTTAACTAAGATATGCTGCTTCAGATTTTTACTGAACCCAAGTCTCTAGGTTTCTTAATAGTGAAGAGGCT
Source organism: Felis catus (assembly GCF_018350175.1). NCBI lineage: Eukaryota > Metazoa > Chordata > Mammalia > Carnivora > Felidae > Felis > Felis catus. The sequence goes on along the minus strand of NC_058368.1, from coordinate 199,771,978 downwards.
AAGAGCAGAATTAAGACCGTAAAGAAGCCAGAGTCTTGAAAATTCAAAACAAGGGTAACTCCACATAATTGAGAGCAGACTATGTTCTTAATCTTGGACACGTTTGTCGTCATTTTCTTGTTTTGAAGCTGCCGTGCCCTAAAAAACTGCTACACTGTATCTCTGTGTGTTTAGAAGCCCTCTGATGTTGTCAGCTCTTTGGATCTGTGTGTCAACGTCAGTCTGGAAAACCCTGGCACCAGCCCTGCCCTCGAAGCCTACTCTGAGAAGGCCAAGGTCTTCAGTGTAAGTGCGTTTTGCCCTTCTTGGAATTGAGACTGGCTAAGAAAGCTTCACGGTCCCTGCGGTACTGTTTGAAAGCTACCTAGGGCAGAACTTTTCAATTGTTAGTCTTCTAAATGAAACACTCTTCTGTGTGAAATTCATCAGCATGCAAGTTCCGCGAAGACAGCAGTTTTTGTCTTCCCTGCTCTATTCCCAGCCCCTTGAGCAGTGCCTGGCCCACTAGAGGTGTTCAATAAAGCCAAACACCTTGTGCTCACCATCCACTTAAAAAATGTTACCAATACCTATGTTCTCTGTATCCCTCCCTACCCCCATCACATCCAAATTCATCTTGCTACCCAAGGCAAATCATCACCTAGCATTTTGCATTTATCAATGCTTTTTCTTCCTGGTGTTGCTAGCCATGTTTATATTCCCCAAATATTATTTTTGCATGGTTTTGGGCTTTATATAAATGGAATAATATTACATATATTCTTCCACAATTTGGTTTTTAAGTCCAGAGCAAATGTGTAGGATTGTTTTTCCTTTTTTGTAGATCCCTTTCTACAAGGAATGTGGGGATGATGGAGTTTGCATCTCTGATCTAGTTCTAGATGTCCAACAGCTGTCAGCTGCTCAGTAAGTCTGCTTCAGAGCTCAGCGTAAAAAGTAGAAATAAGACACAATAGGTCTCTTGATTCAAGTGAGTGTTTATGGAGATTTTTTACTGCAAAAGAAACATCCATAACTAATAAAGATCTTTAAAATTTGAACTTCAGTTTTTACCATCCTTATAGGAGTAAAACAACAAGAAATAAAAAAAAAAAACATTTGTATTTGGATGGCTCCTTTCCCTACAATGTGATTAAAGTCAATGAAGAAGAAAATCCAATAGCGTTGACTTCTTTGTTGTCTGTATCATTTTACTATGAAGATAGTTTATTAAACAACTTTCTCAGTCTTCCAAATCTAAAGAGTTTTATCTTATTTTTAAAATGAGTGAAGGATTTGAACACTGGCCCTATTAACCTTAATAATTTTCTTCCTTTCCTTTTCACTTGTAACAGAGATCAACCCTTTATTGTCAGCAACCAAAACAAAAGGTTAACATTTTTAGTAACGCTGAAAAACAAAAGGGAAAGTGCCTACAACACTGCAATTGTCGTTGATTTTTCAGAAAACTTGTTTTTCGCTTCCTGGACCATGCCGGTATGTGATGACACCCTGTGCTCACTGCTCTTGTGCCTCCCGCTTGTTGTTAATTGGCCCTCTTCTTCACACTCAGATCCCGGTGGGCCGTGCGCTGTCTGAAGAAGCACCTTACCCCTCAGTGTGCTCAGTCCCAACTTTGGGGCTCCCAACTAGTTAAACCACATGAGAACATAGCCTGGCCCTGTATCTAGACCAGTCCTGCTTCACAGCTTGGTCAGTTTTTCCTTTGCCCTGAGACTTGGCCAGACACCTACCATAACTCTTCTCAAGCCATCTGTGTGAGGAGACCGCTGTGGTGCCGCACAGATCGTTCGAGCTGCACTTGCTCCGAGAATGAGAGTCCCACAGCTGAGTCCAGGCTTTGTAACCACAGGCCATGCTACTGCCAAGATGATGCATTCCAGCGAGGCCAGTTAATCATGCTGACTTGATCACTATACCAGGAACACACTTGGCCATGCACGCCCCTCTGGCCCCTCCTCTGCCACCAAGCAATGAACGGGAGAGGAGGGAAAAGCTGAGATTTCCCAAATTCCCTACTTGACAAAAGGATTAAAAATGGTTTCATCCAAGTTAAAGTCAACACAAACTTAACAGATTTAACATTCTAAATCTATTCTGACCTCAATGCTTCAATTTCCTGTGCCAAATAAGAACTTCTTATTTCAAAGAGGAAAAAAAAAAACACGAGGAAAACTAAAAAAGATTCTTTAAGTTATTTAAAATACAAACACCAACATATGATTTTGTTCTCTTTTCTTGAAACTATTAATTTCAAATATATTCAGAGAAAGGTATGTAATAAAGATAGCATTTCTAAATATTAAATTTATTCTGTGCTTTGGAAATAGAAGAACTAGGATTTACTTCTGGGGGAAAATTCCAGTATTTGACCTCACTTTTGGCTTATTGGGTGTCCTGTTAGCAATAAAAATAGTATATTAGCTATGTGGACAGTATAAGATTTTCAAGTCTTGGGGGACAATAGGTTAGTTCAGTGTGAACCAGTTCTACTGCTAAGATGTCCATGTGGTTTATACATCTTTCAGCATGTATGCAAACACGTGTGCACACACACATGCAAAATACTGATTGGTCATTGTTTCCTTGGTGTCTTTCAGGTTGATGGGACAGAAGTCGTATGCCAGATTGCTTCATCTCAGAAGTCTGTTACCTGTGATGTAGGCTACCCAGCTTTAAAGACAGAGCAACAGGTACAACTTGCATTTCATCCTTAAATCCACACTGGTCCCTCCTCAGCACTGGTGTTAATTCACCCCACCATTCCGCCTTCTTTGTTAGGTAACATTATTTGACAGGCCTTACAAAAGAAATAGCTGCGTATTTAGAGGAAGTTTTTAAAATATCTGAATGTTGTAAATTATTAATAAAAGTGGGATTTTCTCCCATGCAATTCGTTTCAAAAGCACATACAATATGGAGAGTTCTTTCTTTCTCCCTTTCCCTCCCCACCCCTTTCTCTCCCTCCCTCCCACCCTCGCTCCGTTTCTCCCTTTCTCTCCCTCTCTTTCTCTCTTTCTTTAATTTATTGACCAACACTGGTCAGAGTGACGTACAGAGTCACAGATATCATTTGTTACCCCCTGCTAAGCAAGTTTCACATCAGCACAGAGCTGTCAAATCAAGTGAAGGAGATATGCCTGTGATGTGATGATCTATACATGTCACTTGAAAGGTAAGCCCTCTGATTCTAAAGGGGAGGCATGCTAAATGAAGCAAGGTGGACAAATAGATATTCTACAAAGATGAAAGCTTAAGGTATATAAAATCCAGATCAAATTGGAGTGAGTTTGCTTTTCTGGGAACCATTTTTTTAATTGGTCCCTGAGTACAAACCACCATAGATTAATGAGTTTTAATTCTGGTTATAGGTGACTTTCATGATTAACTTTGACTTCAATCTTCAAAACCTTCAGAATCAGGCATCTGTCAGTTTCCAAGCCTTAAGGTAAAACCTAATGAAGTCTTGAATTGATGATAGATGACTTCAATAATAGTTCTCTTTAAGTAATTTCCTAATGTTCATTCCAATAGTGAAAGCTCTGAAGAAAACAAGGCAGATAATTTGGTCAATTTCAAAATCCCTCTGCTGTATGACGCCGAAATTCACATAACAAGGTGGGTGAAACCGTGAGTAGCCTGTGGCCACTGATATCACTCGGTGTGGAACACATCTGGCTCATGACTGTCTACGTTTATTCTTAACTGGAAAATTTGATTTAAAGGTTTCTCCCTCGTCAAGTAGGACAGAGGAAGTTTAGGGGCAAGTCAGTCCTTAGGAAAACCTTACACGGCTATTTAGGTTTATTGACTGAGAGCAATGCCAGAAAGACAGAGGAGCAAACTTTCTGCCACAGGCCGCAGGGCACTTCCTCTGCAGCCCTTCAGATGAGGGCCCAACCTTCCCAAAGGGTCAAAGGAAAACTCTCCGGACCCTGAGGAGGTGGCACCACTTTCTTCTCCGTGCCTCTTCCTACTATCCACATGAGGTCTCAAGCGGTATCCCCACCCCTAAACACCAGAACTCCAAGCACAATGATCTGCACATAGTAGGTCCACCATAAACATTAAATTGAATCATAGAAAATTAGCTTCTGGGTGGAAAACTCCTGACTTAACATAATGGGTTTCTTCCCACCAAGAGGAAACGAGGCATTTTCCAATGAGGTCATCTATGAAGAAATGCTTTATTCCCTTATCTTGCCTGGCCAGAGCAAGTGTACCTGGGAGCAGAGGCAAAATGATACCAGTTGGTACTAGCTATCATGAGTTGTTCAGGGCAACAGGTGTCTTGAGAAGTGGCTAACACGTGGGATACCAAAGGTACTAATAGGGTGATGCATCACCTTAACCCCCACCAAGAAGTGAAGCAGGTTCACGGGCACAGACACACTAGAGCTGAGCCATGCAGGTACCCAACCTGCAAGTGATGCCCACCTTCGAGGCTGGAAACCAGAGTTCTTTACCTAGTGAGGCATGAAGGCAGTTTCCTATCACAGCTCAGTGGTGCCTGGAAAATGCACTGCACTGTATTTCCAAGAAGCCAGGGTGTGAACAGTGTTCAGTGACGGACTTGTCCAGTTCGCCACATCACCCCAACCCCCAGAAGCATGGAACACGTAGATCATGCACTAGATCACCGAGCAGAAACAAAAAGGAAAATGTGTCGTTATGTCTAGAGTGAGAGACACATGAGCAAAGATGAAAGAATGCTCCTATATCAAGTGAACTGCAAACAGCAAAAGCAAAAACAGATCCAGCCCAGTCATCCATCCCTGAAAAATTAATCCGTAACTGCAGATTCCAGAAGGACCTGCACTGTTGATAAAAGGATGGAAGACCAGTGCATCCAGAGAGATTGAGATTACCACATTACCTGATTTCTTCTCTCCCTACCTACATTGATTCTTATCCTATATGTTTTAGCTCAATACAACCTTTACATGATTCCACTCTCACACCATGGCCAATTTTTCCAGACAATTTTCCCAACATGAAATAAATACAAGATGAAAGTGGGACTTCACTTTCAGTAATCTCTTAGCTCTGTATTTCTGTGATGGTAAATTGGATTTTAAATTGGACCGTCTGATGTCCTTTAAAATATACCTGAAAGGTGAAAAAAATTAATATGGGGAATTATGGTGTGTAAAAACTAAAATGGCTCCTAATCCTACCACCCAGATCATTCCTCTGGATTTGTTTTTAAAGAAAGACATTAAATGTACATGGATAGAAAATCCAAACATTACAAAAAGATATACCATAAAGTGAAGTCATGCCTCCAGCCTCCTCTGGCTCTGGTCATCCCATACATGACTCAGCTATTTTCTGAATACCTTCCAGATGCAAAGTTTGTTTATCTACCAGGATATATTCATGTAACATGGATGCACACATATTTACCCAAATGGAATAATAAAATCCTTCCTAATCTCACTTTTTCTTATATGATCTTAGAGAAGTTTATATATATGGACCTACAGATCTAACTTATTCTATTCCTGGCTGGATCATGATCTATGTATCCAACTCAAGATTAATGAGCTATTTGGTTGTTTTGCATATTTATTTTGTTTAACCATCACAAGTAGTGCTGTAAAAAAAAAAAAAAACACAAAAACACCAAAATTAACATCTTTGCAAACTTTGTGAAAAAATCCTACCCAGTCATTGAGTGTATCCCTTAGCAACCACTTTGATAAATATGCAGTTATGTTGTGCAAGTATTATGGGTGGAAATCATGATAGAATTATTTCTAAAACAGAAGCCCCCTGAGTATAGCTAACTGCTTATAAATACATTGATCATCCACACTTAAGTAACTTAAGGAAAACTTAAGTAACAAATGGAAAAATGTCAGAGCTCTTTAAAATGCAAAAACAGAACATACTAATTTAGAAACTGACTGTTCTTAGGGGGGTACACAAAGGTCTTCTGGACGGTAAAGAGAATAAATCATGCATATACAGCCAGACATTCTGTTTCAAATTCTAGTCAGTTTTCCCATTTTCCATGTAAGGCTGAAAAATCGTTCCCTCTCATCTACATAACCTTGACAGATGCCACATCTATTTAAGTCTACCTATGACATATTTTCCTTTTGAGAATTTGGGGGGAAATTTTTTAAACATAAAGACAAGAATTCAGTAAAGAAACCCAAAAAGTATCTCAGAAAATATCCAATTCAAATTTTTTTAGGAAATAGAGTCAACATCCAAGAATTAGGTAATATGCAGTTATGCAGTTATGTTGTGCATAGTAGGAAGAACTATTGCTTTTCAGACTCCTACGCCTGTTTCCCACTCCCCACAGTCCTAATGAAGCTATCCTGGTTGGAATCCAGCTTCAGCGCCAGAAATGAGTGAGGAGGAGAGGGAAGGGTATCCAGTTATGTTGCAATTTGAGTGGTCCTGTGGGTATTCCTCTGATCTGGTCCTCACTTCACTTGGAAACCCTAGTTGGCAATTCCAAGCAAAGAGGTCAAGTCATCTAATACCTCTAGGCCTACTCTAATAAAACCTCTGGGTCAGCCATCAGAAAGATGATTTCTACACTAGTCATGGAAAACCATGACCAACCTCAACTCAGACCAAAAGCATTAGAATTGGTTTGGAAATAGAGAAGGATAGGGAGAAGGAATGATAAAAGAAAATGTACACCCTGTTTTACAAGCACCCAATAACAAATACTGCAGGAACTAAAATCCTATCACTGCATTTCAGCCACCTAAGTGGAAAATCCTCTGGCTTATAAATCCATTCATCCAGTCAACAAGGCCTAAGTGTGTACTGCATGAATACACCAGTCAGTATGATAGCAACCTTGGGGTCTGTCAGTTTTAAAGGAATACATTTGTACTTATTTTAGGAAATTTACAACTGATAAACATATAACACAAGGAGCCTTGCAGAAAGATCATGAAGCGATAGGTTTTTAAAGGAATTTGTTTTAGCCTGAGAAACATAAGCCTACAAATAGCAAGCTTTCATACCTTAATGTAAACTTTTACTTTTAATATAAGCTAGAAGGTATTTAAATAAAAGAAATATTAAGCTTCAAGAACAACAGCAAAACTAAGATATTTGACTTGACAAACATCATCCAACAGATCCACCAACATAAATTTTTATGAAGTCTCCTCGGATGGGAATGTTCCTTCTGTCGTGCACAGTTTTGAAGATATTGGTCCAAAGTTCGTCTTCTCTGTTAAGGTTGGTAAGCCTGTCAAAAGAATACTAAATCATGGGGCACCTGTGTGGCTCAGTCGATTGAGCATCCGACTTCAGCTCAGGTCATGATCTCATATCTCATGAGTGAGTTAGAGCCCCACATCAGGCTCTGCGCAGACAGCCTGGAGCCTGCTTCGGTTTCTGTGTCTCCCTCTCTCTGTACCCCTCCACTGCTCATGCTGTCTCTATCTCTCAAAAATAAACATTAAAAAAAATAATAATCAGGAGAAAGGGAAAGAAAAAAGAAGCCAGGAAGAGAAGAAGAAAGTAAAATGTTGAAATATACCAGTGGTTCTCAAACTTGAGCTGCATTAGAATCACCTGGGGGAATGTTAAGACACATCACTGGGCTCCATCCTGACTTCCTGACTCAGTAGGTCTACGGTGAGCCTAAAGATGTACATTTCTAACAGGTTTCCAGGTATAGCTGATGTTGCTGGTCCAGGTGCTGTACTTTGAGAATCACTAAGACTCTTAATAAATAGCTGAGGCTTTTGTACATAGCTATGTGTTCTGGATAAAAGATAATGGATATATTTTGAAAGTAAATGTTTACTATTAATCAACAATGTATTAATATAATGTTATTACTGTGGTCAAAAGTCTCTGGAATACAATAAATATGCCAATTTATCCTTGGAGACCACTTCTACTTGAGAAGCTAACCATTTGTATCCAAATTCCGTTCAGTCAGTCTCCATTGGCTATTAGTAAGCAATTATTAAAGATTGTTATCAATTACATAAAGGGAAATTTGAAAAAGTTGTTATTTTATAATAAATTACAAAAAAATTGGAATGTAAAAAGAATTCATCCACGACCTTAAATGAATACCATTTTGTTTTTACATTTCCTGCTAGTTAGTTACATGGTTACAACCTTAAGATTTGGTGATTAAAAAAAAAAAAATCTTTAGAAGTCCCGATTTGTGATCCAGATACTGGAATTTGTGTCATGTGGCTAGTATTTGGCAACTACTTCTTTAATGGGATATTTAATCAATCAGTAGTAACAATAAAATAACATTCATAGAGGTTAAAAAGTATCAGCATTTGTACCAAGTGCTTTACATATGTTAACCTGTTTTGCAGGCTAGTTATAACATTGGTAGAACTATTATTTCTATGGTTGTTGTTTAAAATGTTTAACAACCAGTAGGACATGATCTCTGGCCAATTAGAACAGACTCCCCACTCATGCGAACAACTGCTGTCTGCACATACTAAGCTGCTATTTTTATTTTACCAATGAGGAAAATGGAAGGATACACAGGTTAAGTATCTTGCCCAAGCCATACTGCCAGTCAGGGGCCAAATGGGACTTCAGCCCTGGTAGCCCAGCTCAACAGACAGCAGGTGTTTTTAACAGACTCCTAAGTCACAACTTACGAGTTCAAACTGTAGAGGCTGAGATTCTCCACTGAGAGTGAGACACACAGACCCGAGTGTGACTGCAAAGTAACAAGGCTCACTTTCAAATGGCCTCAGTCTTCCCATTTAATAGTTGCCCTCCATCAACACAGAGGTTATTGATCACTTTCTTTGCAACATGTGCATGATCTAGCAGTAACCAGAATGTTTTCTTCCATATTACATAGGTAACAACAGGAAGTGTTCCAGTCAGCATGGCATCCGTGATCATCCACATCCCTCAATACACCAAAGAAAAGAACCCGTTGATGTATGTGACTGGGGTGCACACAGATCAGGTAAGGGCAACTGAATTGCCTATAAAATTGTGCACTTTCAACATGGAAATGCCCCATGAGGTTGGGGTGATCATGTCTCAGATCTTATGGATGGAAAACTTGAGAAGATAAAGGTTCTGCATCCTGAGTGCCAGGAAACTAGCAGTCAGTGTCCTATCAGAAGCAGGATACTGTTATAAGGAAACAATTACAGATGGTAGAAATTATTCCTAAAGCCTTGTTTTGGCCAGGTGAAGATCTGACTTTGTCAGAGCCCTGTCCATTGAGTAGTTAGTTCACTGACAAGTATGAGGTCGAACCCACCACGGGAGAACAATTGGTCTACACAGCTGCAGTTAGTAGCTAGTCTTTAAGACGCTGGCCTGGCCTTCCACCTGGTAGTGATCAACCCTGTTCCTCATTTTTATCAGCTGGGCCTCATGCCCAGGCCCAGGCTTACCCCCAGGCAATTAAATCAGAATCTCCAGGGCTAAGACTCCAGCACCAGAGATTCCATAAAAGCCCCCACTTCCAAGTGGTTCTAACATGCAGCCTGGGTTCAGAAGCACTGTGTAGCCAAATCCCCGGACACTGGCTCAGCCTTAGTCTGGCACTTAGAGCTGGTTCTACAGTAGTGTTATTCCTGTGGTGCGCATAGGTAACTACCAGAAATCGAAATCTTAAAATGGGGCACAGGAAAGAACCCTGAATCAAATCACTCACAACCTACTGGTACTGCAAATGGTCTTAGTACGTACCAGGTAAGCACCCGTGCTGCCCCACCAAGTGGAGCCAGGAGGATTTGAATACTTCCAAGTTTATGTTGGCCACACAAGAAGTGTGGCCAGGTCAGTGATGTGAAAGCAACCTAATGATCCCTCCCCCGCCCAGACATGTGACCACAGGATTTCCTAACATGTTAAAAGGAACATCACAGATGACTTTGCTTCCTGAGACTGATTTGATGTCCTTCTTTGCAGGCTGGTGACATCAGTTGTAATGCTGAAATAAATCCACTGAAAATAGGACACACAGCTTCTTCTGTATCTTTCAAGAATGAAAATTTCCGACACATAAAAGAATTGGTGAGGACAGGTTAACGGGGTGAAAGTTTCCTTGGGTGATTTATTGTTTTACCTGGAAATCAATGCACTTCTTTTCTCCTACCATCTCTTATGGTAGAACTTTCTCATTTTGGCTTTGATGGACTGTATGAATCAAGACTTAGAAAATACACTCTCAAATCCAGGTTATTGGGACTATTACTTATGCCGGTGGTAAAAAATACATGTTCCATATTTCATGAAATCCAAAAGATTCCATGTGAAACTACTGTTTTGCACCAGGCACTTTGTAAGCATTGCAAAGAGCTGTGAGGGCAGCATGTGTGTGCTTTGAAGGTGAAGCTCCTTACATCTCCCTTCCACATCATCACTGATATCTTATTTAGCTGCTTAAAACGCCTCTCTAGCCGCCTTCTCTGTTTTCCAATATTTCATTATCTCCTGCTCCAGAGCTATGCCCCTTTCTTTGAGAAAGAGGCTAGTCTAGTACTCAAATAGTAAATGTTTAGCAAACAGTAACCCTAAACAAACCATAGTTCTCCTCTAAGAACAACACGGAAATTCTGGTTTTCTTTTATTGCACTGGTTTTGTGATGAATGGGACGGGGGCGGGGGGGGGGGTTACAGGAAAATAGGAGAATGAAGTGTTTTTTTTAAGTAACTATAGAATTACAGTGTAAATATGACATATCTAAACAGTAGTATGTAAAAATGTCCAGGAGAAATCATCTCAGAGTATGCCAAAATATTGTACCTTTGAGCATTTTCCTTATTTTTGTGAAAATGCTTTGATTTTTGTAAAAGGGGTAACTGATCACTGTGAACAACCTAAAACTAACAGCACAAAAACACTACAAAGAAACTAAAGTCCTCTAGAAACTTAACAGCTGGCCACTCAGTATCTAATGCATATCCTTCTCTATATCTCTAAGTATTCATCCATACCAAGATACATGTACACTGTTACATAAATCGACCATGCTACCTTTTTTTATAGGTCATTCGGTCACTGAACATTTTTAATAGACTTTACTTTTTAGAGCAGTTTGAGGTTCATGGCAAAACTGAGCGGAAAGTACAGAATTTCCCAACTACTTTCTGCCCCCACTGTCCAAATCCCCTCCCACATCAGAGCGGTACATTTGATGAACCTACAGTGACATCATAATCATCCAAAGTCCATAGTTTACATTAGGATTTACTCGTGATGTCAGATATTCTATGGATTTTCACAAATGAATAATGACCTGTTTCCACAATTATAGTATCCTAACAGAATAGTTTCAATGCCTTAAAACTCCTCTGCATCCCATGTAGTCATCCCTCCCTAACCCTTGGCAACCACCGATTGTTTCACTGTCAACTATGTTTTTGTTAGAGCATGAGCAGGGGACAGAGGGAGGGGGACAGGTGGAAGAGAGACTCCGTCATAAGCAGGCTCCACGCTCAGTCCCACAACCCTGGGATCATGACCTGAGCTGAAATCAAGAGTCAGAGGCTCAACCTACCGAGCCACCCAGGCATCCCTTTATCAATTATGTTTAATGACTAAATTGCACTGCATTTTGTGCATGTATATTCGATAACTTACTTACCTAGTATGTTGTGGATAAACACAATTATTTCATTTTGGGGGGTGTGTTTACTCTCAGAAGTAGTGACGCAATAAACAGGCTCGATGTACTCTTCTCCACACATTTCTTATCTCCTGAGGCCTTCCATGCAGATGGGAAATGGCCAGGCAGAGAGTGCACCTTTTACCTTTTGAAGCAAAGCGACACAGTCTCCTGAAGAAGGGTTATGACTACTAACAGTTCATGAGGTTGTCTGTTTCCCTAGATCCTGCCCAGCACTGGGTTTTATCTGTCTTTAAAATTTTAGCATTTACTCTTTAAAGTCCATACTAACTCTCTCCTTTTACCATTGACTTCAACCTGAAAGAACTGTAGAAGTGCTACGTGTAGCAATGTTACCTGCTGGCTGAAAGACCTTCAGGTCAAAGGAGAGTACTTCCTTAATGTGTCTACCAGAATTTGGAATGGGACTTTTGCGGCAGTAAGTATAAGCTTTATTTGTTGGGTTTATCCATAGCAAGGGAGCAGAAGGGTTCACTGTCAATAAATTCATACCCTTTGACAAAAGTAGTATTCTGGCTAATATCAGCAGTGCCCAAATGACTCCAAGCAATTATATCCTGGGAGCCAACATGCTTCCATGCCTTTCCAAAGCTTGCCCAACCTGGCTGCGCCTCAGAATCATCTGGGGTGCTTGTAAAGCATCAGCTTCATGGACTCCATGCCAACCCACGACATCAGTCTCTGACATGTCGTCAGGATCCCCTGTGCTGTCTTGGGGTACAATGAGCCACCTGCTTTGTCTTCATCCTCATGCTCTTGATATTTCTCCCTAGTCACCTGTACCATGCCCAAATCAAAGTGCCTATGTCTGTCTCCTTCCTTGAGCTCCCAGCTAATTGATCTCAACCCACCACACAGATGAATCCAACATCAGGATCCATCTTCCTATGTTAGAGCCATGGGACTACTCTGCTCTCCTGTTTTACCCTTTCTTTGGTCAAACCCCAGTGTACACACAGCTTTTTCAATCATTTGTCTCATGAAAAGTTTAAAGAAGGTGTCAAAACAATGTCAAGGTTTCCTGCCATTTCCCAGGTATGACTCTGTGGTAGTGATTTCAGTTACAGTGATACAGAGATTTCAGTAGCCCAGAATCTCAGCCTGGTATGACAAATACAGGGATAGACAGGGCTTCTTAAAGCAGACTGCGTAAGTAGATAGCTATTCATTTTAGCAACATTGGCTCTGATCGAGGCAGCAAAAAATTAGTCTGAAACACCCTGCGCCAGGGGTCTTCATGGCTCTTCTGGATTTTTTTAAAAACAAATAATCAGTCCTCGAGGTGCTTACCAACCAAACTCTATTCCCCGTTTTCTAATCGCTTCTTGATCTCTGCAAGAATCCCATTCCCTGCTGTGGAGTCTTGTTTAAGATTAGAAGACTAAGTTCCCTTTGAATTCGTCCATGGAACCACAATATAAGCAATATTCTTGGATAAAGACGTAACAGAAAGAGGAACAGTGAAAGGCAGGGAGGGGAAAAGGGAAGTAGGCATGTGGAGGAGGAGCTCGGTTTTCTTCTTGCTGGCTTTTGTTAGTTACATTTACTTGCAAGGCTTGCAGATACCTCCAAATCCTGTAAGATGGGAAGCATGCAGTGAGCTACCATCCCAGATGATGCAGTTCGGTGCCACATTTCACCAATTGGTTCTTATCTCCTTGGAGCTGAGGAAGGAATGTTTTCCCGGCAACCTTTGCCAGCAGGCAAGGAAAACTGCTGTGCATCAAAATGCATTTGTGCCGGCTCTGTAAAAAGCATTTGGGGTTTTTGAGTTTGTGTAAAACTGTATTATTTTAACGGTAAGACTGTTTAAAGCACCTTCCCGAAAGTTTTCAAGAGCAGCAATTTCATTTCTGGGAGCAAATTTCTGAAGAAATGTATTTACGCTTTTTCGACGTGGTTATGGTTAAGATGGAAAACTCCCATGAGAGTTATTGTCTGTCACACCCTACACATCTTCCTCTTTGACGAAAGGTCAAATGTTTATTCTCACCTTGTTTCTGGCTATTTCAACAGCCAAATGGATGTTCTCAGACCACCTAGGAGATCCAGTCTGAAATATGAACCTCATTTCCTGTAGTAGAGCCCATTAACATACTGCCTTTCACCCTTTTTCTGATGCAGTGCAAGTGAACATTGCAAGTAATTTCCTCACAAAGTGATTGCTCAGGCTTCCAATGGCATTGTTGGCTGCCATCTCTAAGGCAAAGCCTTGTTGAATGCCAGCTGGTGTGTTACTTCATTCTCTCAGGTATGCATGGTGTAACTACCACTGCTTGTTAACCCTGCAGGATATCATGTGCACAGTTGCGCAAAGGGCCAGGTTTGGGAGGGCAGGTAGGTCAGTGTAAAGAAATTCTTTTTAGTCTACAGGGACTGTGAAACCAGCATCACCTAACTGCTTTTTTTTTTTTAAGGAAACAATTGTCAATACTCTAAATGTTTCCCCCAATAATATATTTAAGATACAAATAAGATACAAATGATCAGGGTAACTTCTGATGCAATCTTCCATCTTGAGAAAATTAAGACTAATCAGAGACTGGGGGTCGGAGTCGGCGGGGGGGGGGGGGGAGAGGAAATAAATCGCTCACTTTTTGGATATGCATTCGTTTTTTGGCTCCCAGATATAATTTAGCAAATTACCTCATGTGGTATGTTGAAATATGTGTCTTGGTAACCAGAAAAAACTGAATCCTAGTAGCCAGAGCATATGAAGGCAGTTCTCCAATCTGGGCATTGTATGCTATTTCAAGCAAGCATCAGTCCCGAGAATTGCATTACAGAAAAAAACAAAATACACGTCAATAATGTATCCATTGAAAAAGAATTTTCTTGTAACTAGATCCAGGAATACATGTAAAAGCTATTTCAAGTTAAGTGGTTACTAGTAACAGCATAAAATCTGTGTCCTTCGTATATATCTGCACCAAATACAGTATTTTTTTTTTTATAGAAACACTTAGATTAGGAAACCTGAAATTACTCATTATGTAGCTTGACAAAAGGTTCAGGGTGTCTGCTGCTGACATGCATGGTCAAGTCTAAGTGTACTTCTACTGTTTTTAATTTGATTTTCCATTCCATTATTTGACTTAGGTAAATCTATAAAAACATCAAGCTTGCAACTTTCCCTCATGTTGAAAAACTTCATAAAGTTTTAAAAAATCTGAACTGTGATCTTTCCCAATTAAAAGCTTCATTTCTAAACCTTTGTTTTTTGGGTTTTTTTTTTTTTTAACTGTTTTCAAGTTAGACCTGGGGAGCTCTTTTTAACCTACAATGCCTGGACTTCATCCCCAACGCCCGCACCCCCCTTCCCGCTCAGGTTTAATTTGCGATTGTGGCAGGGCCCGCCCACCCCACGTGTTTAGTCTCCCAGGTCCTTCTCATGTGTGGTCCTCCACAGATCACCAACTCAAGAACACCAAGATTCTGGAGTCTTCAGAGCTGCCATTTGCTCTTGTCCTTTCCCTCAAGGAAATAAATAATAAACACACCAATTTCATGCGTTCATTTCTGCTAAGATAAAACATGTTTTTTATTTCTATGTTCCAGTCAACTTTCCAGACAGTACAGCTGACCGCATCTGCAGAAATAAACACCTATAACCCTCAGATATATGTGATCGAAGAAAACACAGTCACGGTGAGTATACCTTATCACTCCTAGTAGGCACTGGTCTTTGATAGGCATTCCGTTTCTGAAAACTTGAGAGTAGTGGTTCTTCTCACCTACATGGTTATAGAATATAACTGAAACTCTAAAAACCTGATGTGAGGTTGAGCTTTTTGGCAAAGGTATCTGCTACTCAAACAAGTCCAGTGAAGTACTTGTCCTCCGCATTCCCCACCCCCACCTCCCCTTGTTGGCAAAGCTGGACCAGCAGTGACAGTGCAGCAGAAGGCACAACAGAGGGGGTTCATCTTATTTGTGACTCCTTCCTCCGTGCCTAAACCAGCACCACCAGCTCTTCCTTCCTTCTTTTGATTTCACAAAACAGTCTAGGTCACAGGCCATAACATTCAGGTCATTCTTATTTGAATCATAGATTTTATTTTACAGTATTTTTTAAAGAGAAAGTGCTTAAGTATGCTTAATAAATAAGGCATTTATTAGAGGGCATTTTTTTTTTTTTTTTTTTTTTTTTTTTTTAGTATTCCTTATAGCTACATACTGGCACTGTGTATAGGGTCCATTCATTAGTTCTTATAGTCTAGAAAATTATAAATGTTCCCCTTGATATAAAACAAAAAAAGGGTCTTGCAAAGAAATGCACTTTTAGAGAAAACAAAGGCTCACTGTTCTAAGGGCTGGCACAGGACAACTTTCCTTTGCAGTGAGCCTCTGGTTGGAATATGCCATATTTAGATAGAGCAGGATTTCCATGCTCTGCTAATCTGCTGGCAGAGCCCTTTCCATTTTTCCTCCTAATGCTTTTGTTACAAACTAGAAGCCAGTTTAAGACTCATCCCAAAGACCAGCCTGGCAGCTGGCCTCAGTCCACTGTTGTAGCCATTAAAAAGCCAATGGCCCTGTGAACTCTGGACCTCTCTCCATACTTGAGAGTAAGGCTCACACACGGCCCTGGTATCTCACTCTGGTCCCAGGGGAAATTATTCCAAAAGAGGATGCTGTTCGGCCTCTGGCTTAAGACCCTCAGTCAAGGCCCACACCCACTCTTCAGAGGCTGGGGCATGGAAAATCAGAAATGGAGCCAAAGGAAATGTGGACTTCAAATTCAAAGTATTATGAACTTAGCAGTACTATAGATATTTTAACAGTTCATTTTAGAAAAATGTAGTGTTCAGACTATCTGAATATCTGCTGAGGTCTTTTTTTTTTTTTTTCCAGAAAGTACTAGTAAATAAGTTATAATTTGAAATTAACAATTTTAATGAACCTTTAGATTTTTTTCTTGGTTTTCTCTGAGCAATATTGGTAATAACAAAGGCCAACTATTAATTGTCTATGAAACTAGATTTTGAATCCAAATATTCTAGATGATTTTTTGAATATTTGGAATCCAGATAATAATCTGACCTATCTCTCTATAGAGTAGATTAAGTGATTCTTAAATTTGTTTGAATTCTGGTCCATTTAAAAATCTGAGAAAAAAAAACTTATACTCGTGGATCCCTTTGGATCCATGGACCCCAGACTGGGAGATTCTGGAATGGAGAGTAAAGATATGACTGCCATTAAGCAGTGAACTATATGAATTCAGTTACTTTATTCCTAAATTTATAAAGCCTTATTTTATCCCTTGAAAATACAAATGAGAAGTAACAGAATTACCAAAAGGCCAGACTCAAATTTAGTCCAACTCATAAATTCTGTGATAAGCAGCAGCTTGTCTGCCATGGTCACGTAGTATTCAACCAATCAGTAAGATTTTTGTTACCTTGCTTTGCCCACAATGTAGTTCTTAGTATTCTTAATACACTTTGTGGAGGAAATGGTAGGGATTCTTTCTGTAACTAAAAACATATATATACATACACACACATACACACAATATATATATATACAGTAAAACCTTGGATTGTGAATAACTTGTTCTGCAAGTGTTCCGCAAGACGAGCAAACATTTCTAATAAATTTTAACTTGATCAACGAGCGGTGTCTTACCATAGGAGTAGTCCGTGATGCTGAACATCCCACTGTCACAACTGAGCTGGTGGTTCCTGAAATTCGCTTTGATTCACAAGTACTTTGGATTACAAGCATGTTTCTGGAACGAATTATGCTTGCAAACCAAGGTTTTACTGTATATAAAGTATACGGTATTTTACCATTAGAACTCTTAGGGCTGCCATTCTATTACAGAGTCACAAAGATTCCCAGGAAGTGGACATAAAGGATCACACATAGCCTCCAGGACAATTTATCACTGAAAAGGTCAACTTGAGCCCTGAGCTATTAACTATCACTTTTTAACAATGCACATCAAGTACTCTTGAGTGAGAGTAAAGTGAAATCAATATTTAGAAGCCCGGTACAAAGCTGCTGTTGCTTAATCACAAGGCATCTGAGCTGTTGATTTGTTTGGTCCTTGGCCACCCCTGCCCCCTTCCAAGTTTGGACTCCAAATGCTGTCATTTGACAATGAGACTGTCTGCCAGAAACTAAAGTTCCTATTTCATAAATAAAGCATCTAAAGTTGTCAGAGATGACATAACCACTAAATACGGACACAATTAAAGGGAGGAAACTAGAAAACTTGTATTCTTTGCCTGTACTTTGCAGAAGCATTTTCTCTAGAAATTGTACTGCACAATGTTTAGCTGAGGAATGAGATCCTGACCGAGTGACATCACCTTTCTAGACCACCATTAATAAAATCAGAGACTTTGAATAGACCATCTCACTTTTTTGGGGGTGCTACCATTAGTTAACTCAACTGTTGCATATATACATACATTTACAGATTCCCATTACGATAATGAAACCCCATGAGAAAGCTGAAGTACCAACTGGAGTTATAGTAGGAAGTGTAATTGCTGGAATCGTTTTGCTATTAGCTCTGGTTGCAGTTTTATGGAAGGTAAGAAAATTATCATACTTAAAAATATGGGGCTCCTGAATACATCGGTCTTGAATTTCCTTATCAAACAGTAACCTTAAGTTTTATGTGGTACCTACCTCCATCATAAGAGAAAAGGAAAGGCAAATTTATTTGCAAATTCTCACATCCGTTCCTGAAAACCATCAGTAAGGATACAATATATAAAATGAGGTCTGGATCCTGATACTTCTTTTTCCAACCTGCCTTTTAGCCAGACCCCTGAATGTTTTGTTCAGGTACCAAAAACAAAACAAAACAAAACAAAACAAAAAAAAAACAGACCCTGGAAAATGTATGCTGTTCAGTTCAATCCTGTGTATTATTTCCTCACTGAAAAGCTGAGCCCAAGTCATAGTCTGCACATCAACCTCTCCAGAGCCCGAGATTCCCACAGGGGCTTTAGTGGGCAGCCAAGGGGGTCTGAGGCCCCATAACAAAATAATTCACACGTGGTAAAAACTGTACATCACCTTACAGCTTGGCTTCTTCAAAAGAAAATATGAAAAAATGTCCAAAACTGCGGATGAGATTGACGAGACCACAGAACTCAACAGCTGAGCCCCACGGCGGTCTCACTGCAACGTGAGCTGTGGCAGCACAGCCAGGGTTTGCTGTTTGTGTGAATGGATTTGTTTTAAATCCCAGTGCTTTATGTGTAAGCGGTAAAACTCGCCTGATACTTTACGAAAACTGCAGGTCAGTTTGGGAAGAAGAAATTGGGTTTTTTTTTGGGGGGGGGGGCTAGGAGTAGAAAGGGTAAAAGACGTATTTTATATGGGCGGGGGGTGGGGGCAGGGAGTGACCTTTACACTGGCTGGTCCAGAGTTTACATAATGTGCATTGTGTCAGAAACATGAAATGCTTCCAAACATGAGAAGTCTTAAAGAAAAATAGAACCTTTCTCAGATTTGGTGGGGGAAACCCCAACCATTTAAAGTGATTGTTTTTAAACAGTGACCACAAGAGTGGAAGTACTTGGCCTAGCTATATAATTAGCTTGGATACTGAGGTTGATGGGGGGAAAAAAGACAACACAGGTCTTCAACTTATGCTGGTCATCCAGAGCTGTCACAGAGGTTATTTTAAGTGACCTTTTTGTTAATGAAGTAAGGTATAATTTGCTGCTGTCGGCCTTCTCAGAGTCCCTTTTTTGCTATGATCTATTTATCAAAACAATCTTGGATACCTGGTAGGAGCCTAGAGTATGCTTCCTACAGAGGAAACCTCCATTTAAGGGGGTGGGGGCTGGGAGGGTAGTTTAGAAGTCAAATGCAGAATTGTTTAAAATCTGTATCACAACATTGATGGTAAAACCCTATCTACTAGAGGCCCAGCCTGTGCCAAAAGAAGTAGGAAGTTCCCCTTCTCCTTCACCATGCACAGCTGGCTGACTTGACTGCCTGGCAGGGACCTAGTTTGAATTTATGGAAGAGGAGTAATTTCTTTGGCATCCTTCCTCCTTCCGTACTAAACCACTCTTGCACCTACCTCCTGGTGTCCCCATCTTCTAGAAGCCCACTAAGGCGTGCCTTCCTCTCTAGTGATTCAGGGTTAGCCACCTCCCTTTGGCCTTCATCCAAACCTCCAATTCGTTGGAGCAGCTGCTCTACACCAGGTGTGAGGAAGAAAAATCATCTCACTTACCTACTTGCATGAATAATCCCTTTAACTCCAGGGAGCTATTTTCCTTTATTGCTAAACAAGTAAGAAAAATAAGCCACGGTGAATTTCTAGTTGTTGGAATTTCAGGCAGTGCAAACAAAGCACAAAACAAAACTCGGGAATTTGCAAATTACGAGGAGACCTTGGAAGCCCCCAAATTAGCAGGTGCACCCTCTGTGCTTGTGTGTTGCTGGAGGACTTAAACTTTCAGAAGAATGACTCCCACCTGGGCAAGTATGCTCATTAGGTAGCTCCTTAGGTCCCAACTCCTGGAACACTTATTTGGTCAAAAGAGGATGAAACTCAGTGGTCCATATTTTAACAAGCATCCCAGTCACTAACGTAAATGGACTGCCTTGGAACGCCACCGTTTCTCCTGCACCTTCTTTTGTTTGAGCCCACACACTCTCCAGGAGGGACTGGGAGAAAGGCAGAGGCAAAGGCAAGTGGGAACTATTTAATGTCAGAAACTGCATACCTAAAGCTTTGGACAAATCACTTGGCCTCTTTAAACTACAGTGTCCTCATTATAAAATGAGAAGACTGGGTTGGAGTTCAGCAGCAATGCTTTTAGTTTTGAAAGTCGAAGATCTGGATTTCTTACAATTACAGACAATCCTCAAAAAACCTGACTTTGAAAACAAGTACGTGCCTGTGTGCCTCAGGCCCAACTGCTCTTCTGGCCTGGCTCCTGCGAGCTATCTAGAGCTATCTGTGTTGTCTGGTAACTTATTTTGTATTTGACAAAGCAAAAC
This sequence comes from Felis catus, assembly GCF_018350175.1. Lineage (NCBI taxonomy): Eukaryota > Metazoa > Chordata > Mammalia > Carnivora > Felidae > Felis > Felis catus. Next base: position 199,751,372 of record NC_058368.1, on the reverse strand, counting down.
AAACCAGGTGGAAAAATCAGCCATAAAATGGCAGGGGCTTATAGCTTTGGCTATCTCTAGATGTGCTAAAGCCCAATTCTTATAACAGCTGTGTGGATTCAAATACTTTGAGTCCAAAATTTTTTTAAAGAGTGGAGGAAAAACCTAAGTTGTTAAAGAATATTTAAGAAACCATGTAACTACTGTGTACATATACAGACTAGTTCTTCGGGGTGCTATACAAAGAATTCTAGCAGGTCATTCCTTTTATTTCACTCTGCCTCGCCTTTCTTACAGAAGCACTAAACTGAGGTCACGTGCCCACGGCGAGCTTGAGTGCTTTGGCCAAGCCGGGGCTTAGGTAGTGTACCTCGTCAGGACTGTCTCCATGAAGCAGCTGGCTTACTACAACCTAAAAACTTAGCCACTGGTCTCTGTGCCATTTATTCCACTGGGGCAGGGTTTCTTTGCCTTGGCCCTGCTGACAAGGGGCTGGGTGACTCCTTGCAGGGGGCTGTCCTGTGCACAGTAGGGTGTTGAGCAGCATCCCTGGCAGCTACCAGGTGCCAGGAGCATCCTCTCTCCCAAGTTGTGACAATATACAAGTATCTCCAGACACTGTATCACACTTCCTGGGAGGCAAAAGTCACCCCAACGGAGAAGCACTGCGCCAGGAGCAAGTGGCCTAAATGGGCAACAGATTTGAGGCAGGGGCTCTAGTGAGGAGTATTTCTCCAACACTTTTAAGCAAAGGCGAGTATTTAGCCAAGAAAGCAAAGAACAAAACCCCACTGCTTGAAAACAAGTTATGTATTCCTAGTCAGCCTTACTTTTGCTTTAAAAGTAAGTATAATATGGGGCTTAAAAAACACCATCTTAAAGTTTCCATTTCATAAATGGTATATATAGACAAGATCTGTAGAATGTGATTAAAAAGAGTTGCTTCATGCATGGCTGCCACACAAGCCATATAAAATAGTAAAATAGTTTGTAAAGAAGCTGCATTGAGACTTGAAATTGTGCATCATTCATTTTAGTAGCAAAAGAACTGGAGATTTTTTTTCTAGCTGGCAGTGTTCTCTTTATAAAATAGTAGAAATTATTAACTGTGAAAAAGAACTAAACCCAAATTTATCCTAATCACATAAGTGATTATACAAAAAACTTTCATAAAAGGTATAATTTTATAATGTATTTATCTCTCCTGATATACAGCTGTAAGTTATTAAAAATCTCCCACGCTGATGGTGCGGAGCCTGCTTAGGATTCTCTCTCTCCACCCTTCCCCGACTCGCTCTAACAAAAAACTTAAAAATATATATATATCGATTAAGACATTAAACGGAAAATAGGATCCCTCAAACTGAGCACCGTGGCCTAACTTTACTTTTTCAATTTGCACACGAAAAATACCTGCATACATGACTTTTCAGGACTATGCCCTTCATGTGTATTAACAAATACCCATTTTAAACAATTTGAAAGACTAAACATCTAGAGGTAGAAGATAAACATGAGGGTAAAGTCTGAAATAAAAAGTGTTAACTACTTCGAACCTTAAAGGATGAAACCATTTTTTTATATTTACATATGGCTATTTTCATCTGTACCTGGTTTATTTTGACAGATAAAATGTATATATTGCACAACTATGTTAGAATTGTACATTTTCTAAAGAGAAAGGATCTTGGATATTTTCCTTCATGTAAAGTATAAATCTTTAAAATGTGATTAAGTATATTTGTTTTTGATTAACTGGTTTTTGCCTTTTTTCTCTCCAAAAATATAAAAATGAATGTATCATGTTCATCAAATTGCACAACTCATTTGATTCCTGAGAAATCATTAGAAAAGTAATCAACATTAACGAGAAAACCTCTTAACTAAGAATGAGACTCTAAAGTGTTTTTTAATTATAAACCACTCTTCATACCACATTACTAAATTATAAAGTTGTTTTGAAAATAAAGTTACTGACTTTGGACTTCTGATTTTATGGCTCGTATATTTCAGTGTATTTATTGTATGCACTCACCCTGCTTCAGAACACGTTCAAGACTCCATGTAAGAGTGAGGGTGTATCTAATTTCTTACATTACTGCAGTGACCACAGGCTGTTTTGTAAGAACCTTCAATTGCCTTCATAGTTTACGGACTAGATGTAAAACCTTGCTTCTAAACGTGTGGTCCACAGATAGGCAGCCCGGCATCATCTGGGGCCCATTACCAAATGTGTATCTCCACGGCATCCAGAAGTGAATCCGAAGGAAAGTTTAACAAGATTCTCCAACGAATTACATTCCATATTGAAAGTTTGAGAAGCACTGCTCTAAAGCACAACTTCTCTCTCCAAATGTGTACTTGGAAGAGAGAGAAAAAAAAGTTGGCCAAACCACTGCAACTTGCCAAAACATTCAGGGTTTTTTTTTTTTTTTTTTTACTCTAGTTTTAGTAGTAAGCAGGAGGGTTTAAATATTTTAAGGATTAAATATGCTAAAGGTATTAGGTGTTGTGAAAGCTACGTATCCAGCTTACTGACTGGCCCTCACTGTACAGACTGGCGCATTAATGCAAAGCTTGGGTGGCACATGTTTCCATTTCCATGGATACACACGTGTCTCCCATTCCCGCATCAGGTGATCGCTCAGACGCCTTCCTCAGCCCTGCCCATCTCAGTCCCGGTGAACCAAGGACTGCAGAACCATCACAGTGTGTCTCGTACACATCGTATATTAAAATACAACCATGAACAAAAAGAACATTAGCTCTGGCACAGAATAGACCCGTATTCCCAAACTGGAAAATAGTTTTATAATTACTCATTTTTTAAAAAGTAATTCCTTTTACTTACTCTACATCACCTTTTAAAAACTATAAACAGCATTTTAAAAACTTCCATCCTCATCCTATCGTATAACTTAAACCCTTAATATTTTAAACTCTGATACCAATTAAACAATGGAAATAATTGTACTCAAAGTCAGACACTACTTTAAGAACCACTCTGACCTAACTTAAAGAAAAAGGCTAACTAAACTGAACTTTTTGGCTCCATGCAAAAAGTTTTTGCATAGAAAAGTAACCGACTAAACACCTCACTCAAGTTGCTCTTACCTTAGCCCTGGCTCTACTGCCCTCTGCTGGGTCAGCAACTAACTACATCATAAATCATTCCTGCCTTAAGATACCATGTTCACAAACTCCATGCTCAATAAGTAACTAAGTAAGATGTTACAGAATGGCCCAGGGGGAGGAAGTGGAGGGGAAACCTACCCACTCATGCATTTAACCAGATACCTTTACACACACATAAGGGCTACAGCTACACGTGTCAGGTGTGTTTAATTGGAGCACAATACTCAACACCAACAGCACTTTCTGGTGCATGGTAGTGGTTCGGGCACACTGACAGAGACAAGTCCCTGACCTCAAGAAGTCTGTAGTCTGGTGATGGGAAGAAACTAATAGATACAGTACAACTGGTAGCATTAAGGGCCACAAGAAGATACAAGGCAGGGTAAAGGAAGGGGATTCCGGTTTTAAATAAGATAGAGAAGGCTGAGGAGGGAACATTTAACTGGGGACTTGAAATAGTGAGGAAGCAGACTATGGGAATATCTGGGGGAAGAGCATTCTACACAAAGAGACAAGGAAGGACCCTATGACAGAATAAGCCTGCTACATACCAGCCACAGCAAAGCAGGGGGGCTGGAGCAAGGTGAGGGGCAGGCGGGAGCCCAAGCATATAGACCATAGACCACGGTGAGGACTGTGGGGCTCCAGCATGGGATTAGCTCTCCGAAGGGTCTGAGGAGGATGAAATGACCCACATGGGAGAAGGAAGAGTGTCAGGAGGGGTGCTGTCAGCAGGGCCACAACAACGGTCCAAGAGAAATGGAGCGGTGGCTTGGACAAGAGTTGCGGCAGTGGGATTCAGAAGTAGCAACTAGATTCGAGAGACATCCAAGAATCTGTTTTCAAATTCTCCAACAGGTTCATTCAAGGATATGAGATCAAGACTCAAACTACTGGCTTCTTGACCACTACTTCTCACAATAAACTGAAATATACTAGAACTCTAACATCATATCCAAAGGACAAAAATATCCACAAAATCACAAAATATTTCACTCACCATCTACTATTACTTTCAAAGAAAATAAAATGCTTTCATTTTGCTTCTCATTGAAAAAAAAATACAAGTAATTTGAATTTCCTACTTCATGGAATGGTATGTCTACCAAAGGCATCTTTCCTCACATTTAAATTTACTCTACCATTTTTTCCCTGAAGTCTTTCCTCGATCTGTGGCTCCTGCATAAGCCTTCATCCTAACACTCATTTTTTTTTCTCCCTTTTGTCCCAATGGTGTAACACAAGAGACTGTGTTTCAGTAAACTAGCTTAACTTCTAGAAAAGAAAAATCAAAATGTGATTAAAGACAGTTTACCAAGTTTAATTTTAGTTCTCTAAAAAAAAAATGTGTGAATTAATCACTGGCTGTCCAAAAGCACTCTTTGTTTCTTTTCCAAGATGATGATGATTCTTCATACATTTCCTGAAAAACAGAACCATAACAGGTATTCAAAACAGAGTGGCTTAATAAATTCAACTGCATCAGAAAAATTCAGGTAAATGAATCTAGTTAAATCTGCTACTCTTCCAACAATCCAATAAACATTTGTTTGAGGCACTGAAAGGAGAAAACTGAATAAACCTGTTCCCTCCACTTAAGGACCCCAATCCAGTGGGAGAAACACTGACATGAAGACTTAACAAGGCAAGGTACAACCACAGAATGGAATAAACAATTCCATTTGGGACCATGTCAGGTGACAGCCTGAGCAAGGTTACACAGGGAAGATGCAAGGTCTTTAATAATTTTAAACGCTTTTTTCTTTCCAAACACATCTACTTCAGCATTTCTATATATGCTTTTCCACAGGCTGATGGGATATTTCCACTAGGTGTGAAATTAAGTGACCACCCAAAGAAGTTCTTAAGCAGGTTTGGGCTCTACCCTAGAGACAACTGACAATTGCTTTGTAAGTGTGTGCCCCACCTACCTGCCTACCCGGCTATTTCACCAATGATCTCAAAGCACAGGTGGGACTAGAACCCGACACGAATTGAGATGATACTCGGAAGGGAGGGGAATAAGAATGTATCAATCTTCTCAATCTCCAGTCAAATCCTATTTCTGAGGGACAGAAATCCAAATTCGACCTTCCTCTGAACACTGTATATACCCTCTCAACCTCTACAGACAGAAAAGTAAACAGAAAGCTCAGCTAGACCTTGAAGTATAAAGATGAGAGGATGCCCCAATCCTGCCCACCCTCTTATTCCAGGGACCTACTCTCTCATCTACTTTCTATGAGCAGGCTGTCCATTCTTTCTCCTTGGTAAGGAGAGCTACTGGGGTGCCTGATGACTCAGGTGATTGAGTGTTCGACTTCTGATTTGGGCTCAGATCATGATCCCAGGGTCATGGGATCAAGTCCCACGTTGGGTTCTGCACTAAGCATGGATCCTGCTTAAGATTCTCTCTTAAGCCACCTGGGTGGCTCAGCAGGTTAAGCATCTGATTCTTGATTTCAGCTCAGATCATGCTCTCATGGATTGTTGGGTTCTGCGCTGATAGCAGAGCCTGCTTAGGATATTCTCTCTCTCTCTCTCTCTCTCTCTCTCTCTCTCTTTCTCCCCCCTTCTCTGTCCCTCCCCTATGCATGTGTTCTTTCTCTCTCTCAAGATAAATAACATTTAAAAAATAAAAAAAGGTTCTCTTCTTCTGCCCCTCTCCCCTGCTTGTACTATCTGAAAAAATTAAATTAAATTAAAATTAATTAAAAAAAAAAAAGCTACCTCTGCCACCCAGATTCACAACTCAATGGAGAATGCTCTCCCTGACTCACTCTATTCAGGAGACTGCCTCATGTAGTCTATCAAAATGGTGGCAGCTTTGTTCAAAGCAAAGCCACCATAGCTGAGCTTCACAGAGACTGTTTTCTGTCATAAATCCTATCTTCAAATCCCAAAGTATCCCCTTATAAGAACAGGTGTCAGTTTTTATTCATTTCAAAATTTTTTTTAACTTTATTTTTGAGAGAGAGACAGAGCATGAGCGGGGAAGGGGCAGAGAGTGAGACACAGAATCTGAAGCAGGCTCCAGGCTCTGAGCTGTCAGTACGGAGCCCGATGCAGGGCTCGAACTCACGAACTGTGAGAACACGACCTGAGCCGAAGCTGGTCGCTTAACCAATTGAGTCACCCAGGCACCCCAGTTTCATTTTTTATTCAGAAAACATGGTCACTGGGTTTCATAGGTCCTGTGTAAGAGTCCAATTTGTTCATCTCTACCACAAACGGAGCCAGCAGGCTCCTAGGAAAGACACGCTCTGCCCTCTGATCTGAGATGTTAATTCCCTCCTTGGCTTTGCTACCCAGCCAAAATGCTGTGGGCAATTCTAGACTCTTAAAGGCAATTACAAGTTTGAGAGTTCAGAACAACCCCACTGCTACTGTTACTACACCATGGAAGAACTTAAGGAGTTGGGTCTTTTCATCCCTTCAGAATGTCCTCTTTAACCAGAGATTCGCTCTGATTGGTTTGATGTGCTGACAGAAAACAAGCTAGAATTTCCTATTTATGTTTGAAAATCCACTCACTATGCATTTTCTCCAAAGAGGCAATACCCCACTCTTTTTTCCTAAGGAAGAAATTCTAGAATGCTGCTTGCTCTTTTGCCTCGAGAAATCTTGTTTACCTATTGCTGAACAGCTGTGCATTATTATCACTCTCCACAGGACTAACTCAAGGGAATTCTAATCCAAAGTGAATGAATTCATATATGAACCAATGGAAAAGTCCAGACAAGGAATTCCAATTGTTACCAACTATTGAGGCCTAATCTGTGCCATGCATTTCTTTGGGGCATGTACTTTTCATGTTTAACAAACTTTGGAGATATTACATAAATACTATTTCAGATAAAGAAAATGTGATTCTACAGAGTCAGGGAAGACCCTAGAATACAAGTTCTACATGTAATCTCATTCCTTATCTTTTAAATAATTTGTGAGAAAAACCATGTCCAAATGGCAAAATTAGATACTTCCTTACCTTTTTCCATATGGGCACCTTGGCTTTTAAAGTATCAATGGCATAGCTCACAGCTTCAAGGGATGAAGTCCTATGGGCCGAGGACACAGCAATGATAACGCTTGCTTCCGACACTGGAACTAAGCTTTAACAAAATGAAGAAGAAAAAGTGCCATTTCTTCTGAATCCACATGTTAAAGGATATTAAACACATGAAAAAAAAAATTCCAGTAAAGCATTCTTACAACTAAATATCCAGTTCTACTTTAAACTTCAGGTTAATTAAAAAACAGTAATTTATCCTGTTTGCATTCAGCAGAGGGGATGCTGAGGTTGTGCCTAATTTGTTAGCATATTAAACAGAAACAAATATTAAAGAATAGAATTGATGAAATTTAGTTTTTTAATAACAAAATAACAACTAATGTAATATAACAGAAACGGAGTCTCAATTGCTGGGCTCTTTTTAAAGTCTAGAACTCCACTCTTCTTAGTGGTATAAACAGGCAACTAATTTAATGACCTTCAAAGGCACTACATTAAAAAAAATCTATTAACAGACTTATCATACAAATAGAGTCCAGACTATAAAACAATTCTTAAAAGGCCTCAAGGACTTTAGCACACATTAGCACAGGCCTTGTGTCTGCACAAGGCCTTTTAGAGTTTGGCACATTTGGACTTTGTTTTAGCATCAGGCACTCTCCAGATGTTACAATGAAACAAACAGCCCTTGAGGTGCTATCCACCGTCTGCCTGTCTGCCAGAATAATACACAAACCTTCCTCTCATGCTAATATAGGATTCCTACAGAAGATTCCAGAATTAAAATCAGCACAATGATGGAAAACAAATGCAATTAACTATTCAATTGCTAAAGGAAATCATACCCAAGTCTATGAAACACTGCTATGTGTTTGACTGGCCATTTCTGCCTAATGTCACTACAAATTTTTCTGATTTCATTTTCCGCCATTGGTAGATATGCTTCATATTCTAAGCTAATGACTTTTTTCCCTTCAAAGTTATTTCTTGTAGTCCCTAAAAAAAAAGAAAGAAAAACAAAAATATTAAGGTTTCCTTACAATAGAAATAACACATTAACAGAAAAAAGGATTATTTCAGCAGCACACCAATTTGCCTACAAATTGCTTTCAAGTTTTCTAAAAACAAACATTTGGTTAGAAAACCATAAAATAATTATCATAAAGATGAGGAAATACAATGTCGCTAATGAGGCAAACGTATCAAAAATACTCATAGGACAAACCAGGATGGGAAACATTATGCTCCCAGGACTATCATTAAGTTACTATCACCACCATTTTTTCCCCTCAATATTTGGAACATACAGAATTCTCCCTGAAAATAATGACTCTTATTCTACTCTTTTAATGCCTTTAACACAGGTTGGTTTGAATCTGAATAAAAATTAAAAAGTGTCTACCCACCATGGGTTACTGCTCTTAGTATCTTAAAATCCTCTATTAACACTGAACATGGAAAACACTTGCTGATTTCTATTGTCTTATGCAGTCAACCCACACTGTGAAAATCACAACTTACCTACAAACAGGGATACTGCACCACAGAGTGGAGAAACCACCAACTGTGAGACTTCGTCTATGGAGAGTTTCTCAGCAGTGAATTTTATTATATCTTTAGATTTCTCTTCAATTTCATTCATATCTTTCCTGGAAGATATTAACAAACCTTAACATTGGTACTACAGGCAAAACACCCAACTCACTGTGTTTCAATTTATATTTTTTGTACATTAGATGTGATAGAAGTCATGGTTTGAACTGAATGATAAAAATAAGTGTAAAATTTTAGCAAAACTCAACATATTTATAAATATCCCCAATGAATCAAGCAGGATATATAAAAGGAACTGTAATCTACCCCATATGCCACTTTATTCCAAATTCTGGAATTGCTACTCTTATCTCCTATCGTGGTATAGGTCAGACATCGACAACTTCAGCCACACACACATATCACCTCTGATCACTACATCACCAGGCACCACACCTAGAACTGGTTTTTTCTTTATCCAAAAGAGACAGAGGGAGAACAGAAGCAATGGTGACTCCACAGGAACTCAGTTCATTTCATAACCGGGCATAATCCCAGTTAAGTAACTGAGGAAATAAGGAAATGAACTGCGTGCCTATCACCAGATGTCCTACAAAGTCCTCTGCCATGCATTTCTCATTTCATTTATCAAGCATCTATTACATTCTCACTAAGTGACTAACCCCACACACTAGACAAGGACCAGGGAACAAAAAACCTGCCTCCTGCGCTCAGGGCACCTATATGGGAATGGGAGAAACAAAGCAATAAACAAAAAATATAAATAGGGGTGACTTATACAAATAAACAGGGTTCTGAGACAGAGCATGGGTGCTGGGGAAGGGGCTATTTAAGAGGGTCAGAGAAAGCCTTTCTGAAGACATACTATAGAGAGGTGAGCCCGGAAAGAAAGCAGCCTGTAAAGAAACAGAAGAACAGACCCCCAGGCAGAGACAGGGAATGGCAAATACAAAGCCTCCAGAACCTGCAGGGAGGCTGGAGCTCAGGATGTGAGGGAGAGAACAGATGGGCTGAGGGTGGGCACGTGGGCTGGGTCTTGCCGGATGAGGAGTCTGTATATAATCATAAATCCTGCGGGATTTCATTCACAATGAAAGGCAAGAGAGAGAAGGCTCAGGGGAGTTAAGCACTCCTTCAATGTGGTTCCAACCAAGGAATCCCACTAAATCCAATGTCTTTTTCCCTATATTTCCAGCTACTGGAAAGAAAGAAAAGCACAAATATTCACATTCCACTGGGTTCCAGGATGTTTCAGTCTCCTGTACATGGCACCTGAGCTTCTTACAATAACTTACATGTAACCTGAACATGGTCTGTGAATGTCAAACCATACCAAATTCCTACCACTTTGATTCTGTAAGGATGTGGATTCTAAAACCACGTTAGGGAGGGGATCCAACATGGTGTAGTAGTAGGGGGACCCAAAGTTCCCTTGTCTCTCAAACACAGCAGCGTTAAGGCCAAAGGACTTCGAATTCCAAGAGTCAGGGTTGCAGAGTGACAAAGATGTCTCCAGGGACCCACGGGGACAACCTGGCAGGCCACAGATGCGTGACTGCAAACTGGAAGAGATAAAACAGGCTGTGTAGGCATTGAGGGAAGGGATCCCCTTCTGTGGAGAGACAAAGGGAAGAGAAACAGAGGTTGGGGAAGCCTAGGACTGTATCTGAACAAGAGAAAAACCACAGACTGGAAGGGAGAAAGATCCAATCTCTAACTGCGGGGCTTTCCCCAGGCTCAGTAACTAGTTCAGAGGCACAGTCCGCAGTGGGAGAAAGCAATCCCCTTCCTGGAGTGCTGTGGGAAGAAGGTATATAACCTTTCAAAGGACAAAGACTGCCTGCGCCCACCAGCCATAAGCCATATATCGGTGGCACCGAGTGGCACTTCCCCAGATCCCAGGTGTATGGGGAGAGAATCTGTAAAACATCAGGGTTTAAGTCCCAGCCGAGCGCCAGGGAGGCATGGGGTCGGGGGAGCAGAACAAACTGCCTTGTTCGCGCCTGCAGCACTGCAAACATGGTCTGAACAGAGTGGTTTGCGACAGCCGGACGATGGAGCGGAGACTGTGGTGTCGCCATTTTTCTCCCCATCACCACCAAGATGGGTCCTCAAGGATCGGTCTGCGGGCCCCACAGTGGAGGCGGGAGCTGCCTACACCAAACCATGCCCCTCCATACCTGGTAACTGTGTATCTACCAAAGCAGGATTGACACTAACAAACCAGAGAGCTGCTCCTCCAGATCAGCACTGCCACCAGTTCCAAGGCACCCAGCGGTATTGCACTGCCTGATTTAATTCTTGGACAATTCTTATTATATATGTATATATTATATATTTTATTTATTTATTTTTCTTCCTTTTCTCCTTCTTACTTCTTCTCTCCTGTAGTCTGGTTATTCTGGTTGTTGGTTTATCTAAGCAGACATATTTAAAATATTCTCTTTATACCTGTTCTATATCTCTTTATTTTCCTCTCTCTCTGGAATAAGCTGTAGAGTTTCTCTGCCTGCTCACTTTTCTTTTCTTCTTCCCTGCCGCTGTCATTTCTCTCTTTGTATGGGATAAGACCTCTTCCATCAACAATGCCTCAACCCCGTTGTTTTGCTATAGCTGATGTTTTTTGTCTTTTTGTATTTGTTTCTTTGTTTTCTTTTCGAGGGCTACTTCAATGAACAAATCAAAGCACACCTGGTGGAGGGTCCAAAGGATCACTACGAGTAAGGAGAAAAAGCATCCAGAGTCACAACAACAGAGAGCAAGTAACACTCCAAAAAACAGCTCCTGAAGGGCCAGGCCCTGGACAATGTATGATCCCTCTTTAATATAGTAGTGCTCACAGGTGCAGGCCACATAACACGCTTTTAAAACACACAAGGGACAGAAAACTAGCCAAAATTCAAAAATGAACTACTGGGACCTCATCAAAATAAAAAGCTTCTGCACAGCAAAGGAAACAATCAGCAAAATTAAAAGGCAACCGACAGAATGGGAGAAGATATTTGCAAATGACATATCAGACAAAGGGTTAGTATCCAAAATCTATAAAGAACTTATCAAACTCAACACCCAAAAAACAACTGATCCAGTGAAGAAATGGGCAAAAGACATGAATAGACACTTCTCCAAGGAAGACATCCAGATGGCCAACCAACACATGAAAAAATGCTCAACATCACTCATCATCAGGGAAATACAAATCAAAACCACAATGAGATACCACCTTACACTTGTCAGAATAGCTAACATTAACAACTCAGGCAACAACAGATGTTGGTGAGGATGCAGAGAAAGAGGATCTCTTTTGCATTGTTGGTGGGAATACAAGCTGGTGCAGCCACTCTGGAAAACAGTATGGAGGTTCCTCAAAAAACTAAAACTAGAACTACCCTACCACCCAGCAATTGCACTACTAGGCATTTATCCATGGGATACAGGTGTGCTGTTTCGAAGGGACACCCCTATGTTTACAGCAGCACTATCAACAATAGCCAAAGTATGGAAAGAGCCCAAATGTCCACTGATGGATGAATGGATAAATAAAAGGTGGCGTGTGTGTGTGTGTGTGTGTGTGTGTGTGTGTGTGTGTAATGGAGTATTACTTGGCAATCAAGAAGAATGAAATCTTGCCATTTGCAACTACATGAATGGAACTGGAGGGTATTATGCTAAGTGAAATTAGTCAGAGAAAGACAAAAATCATATGACTTCACTCATATGAGGACTTTAAGAGACAAAACAGAAGGGAAACAAAAATAATATAAAAACAGGGAGGTGGACAAAACAAGAGACTCATAAATATGGAGAAGAAACTGAAGGTTGCTAGAGGGGTTGTGGGAGGGGAGATGGGCTAAATGGGTAAGGGGCATTAAGGAATCTACTCCTGAAATCATTGTTTCACTATATGGTAAGTAATTCAGATGTAAATTTTAAAAAATTAAAAATAAAATTAAAAAAAAAAGAAATTTACAATAGACTTTGATCAATAAAAAAAAAAAGGAGAGAAAGAAAAGAAAACTAGCCAAAATGATGAAACAGAATAATTCTCAAAAGAAATTCCGGGAAGAAATGACAGCTGAAGAATCGATCAAAACACATAAACAATATAACTGAACAAGAATTTAGAATGATAGTCATAAGATTAATCGCTGAGCTTGAAAAAAACATAGAAGACAGCAGAGAATCTATTGCTGCAGAGATCAAGGAACTAAAAAATACTCATGATGAATTTAAACTGCAAAATAAACTAGAGGCAGTAACAGTGAGGACTGAAGAGGCAGAGAGAAGAATAAGTAAAACAGGAGATGAAAATATGGAAAAAGATGGAGCTGAGAAAAAGAGATAAAACTATTCTGGACCACAAGGGGAGAATTAGAGAACTAACTGAATCAATGAAACGTAATCGTATCCGTATCATAGGAGTTCCAGAAAAAGAAGAGACTGAGAAAGGGGTGGAAGGGATACTTGAGCAAATCATAGCTGAGAACTTCCCCCAATCTGGGGAAAGAAACAGACACTGAAATCCAGGAGGCACAGAGAACTCCCTTCAGACATAATTTGAATTGATTTTCTGTACAACAGATCATAGTGAAACGGGCAAAATACAAAGAGAGAATTCTGAAAGCAGCTAGGGATAAATGGGCCTTAATTTATAAGGGTAGACACGTAAGGATAGTAGCAGACCTATCTACTGAAACTTGGCAGGCCAGAAAGGAGTGGCAGGAAATTTTCAATGTGGTGAATAGGAAAAATATGCAGCCAAGAATCCTTTATCCACCAAGCCGGTCATTCAGAATAGAAGGAGAGATAAAGGTTTTCCCAGACAAACAAAAACTGAAGGAATTCATGACCACTAAACCAGTCTAGCAAGCGATCCTAAGGGGTCTCTGTGAGTGGAACGATGCAAAGACCACAAAGGACCAGAGACATCACTACAAGCATGAAACCTACAGATAACACAATGACTCTAAATTCATATCAATAATAACACTGAATGTAAATGGACTAAATGCTCCAATCAAAAGACACAGGGTATCAGAATGGATAAAAAAAAAACAAGAGCCATCTATCTGCTGTCTACAAGAGACTCATTTTAGACCTGAGGACACCTTCAGATTGAAAGTGAGGGAATGGAGAACCATCTATCATGCTACTGGAAGTCAAAAGAAAGCTGGAGCAGCCATACTTGTGTCAGACAAACTAGATTTTAAACTAAAGGTTGTAACAAGAGATGAAGAAGAGCATTATATCATAATTACAGGGTCTATCCATCAAGAAGAGCTAACAATTATAAATGTCTATACACCCAATTCAGAGGCACCCACACATATAAAACAATCACAAACATAAGCAATCCTATTGGTAAGAATGTGGTAACTGCAGGGGACTTTAATATTCCACTTACAACAATGGACAGATCATCCAGACATAAAATCAATAAACAAACACTGGCCCTGAATGATACACTGGACCAGATGGACTTGACAGATATATTCATTCTTCTTGAGTGCACACAGAACATTCTCCAAGATAGATCACATACTGGATCACAAAACAGCCCTCAATAAATATAAAAGAAATGATCATACCATGCACATTTTCAGATCACAACACTATGAAACTTGAAATCAACCACAGGAAAAAGTTTGGAAAACCTCCAAATACATGGAGGTTAAAGAACATCCTACTAAAGAATGAATGGGTGTGAACATGGTGGCATAGGAGGACACTGGGCTCACCTCATCTTGCTGATCACTTAGATTCCACCCATATCTGCCTAAATAACCCAGAAAACCACCAGAAGACTAGCAGAACACTTTCCGGAGCCAAGTATAGACAAGAGGCCCACGGAAGAGGGTAGGATGGAGAAGCGGTGCATGCTACACAGACTGGCAGGAGGGAGCCGGGGCAGTGGAGGGGCAGCCCACCTGACAAGGCAGAGCCCATGAAGTCTGGCTTGCAGAAGCAGAGGGGCCGGACTCGATGAGTTCTGACAGCCAGCAGGACTTAACATCTGGAATGTTATAAGTCAACAGCTCTGCTCAGAGAGTGGGAGGGCAAGAGGACACGGGGGTGAGAGGTGTTGAGCCCTGGAAGACAGAGCTCACTCGGCAGGGAACAAAGGCACTGGCCAGCGCCATCTCCCTTGCCCATCCCCCAGCCGAAATCCCAAAGGGAACTAGTTCCCATCACTGAACTTGCTTGCCCTGAGCAAACACCCAATGCTGTGCTTCTGTGGATCCATCCCTCCGATGGGTCTGCCTCCCTCCAGGTGCTGAAGGGCCCTTCCCGCAGGTGACCACTTACAGCAAAACTAGCTAAGCCTACCCCTCCCACATCTGTGCACCTTGCAGATCCACCCCAGCTAACACACCAAATCCCATCAAAGCAGCACCACAAGCCTGGCAGTGTGCAAGCAGCCCAGATGGGGGGCACACTACTCCACAGTGAGTCCTGCCCCTGGGAGAAGGGAAGATAAGGTACAAACCAGTTTGACTGTGACCCCAGCGGTGAGCTGAGGACAGACAACAGGTCTGACAGTGGCCCTGCCCACCAACACAAGTTACTCCAGACAGCACAGGAGAAGTACCCTGCGGTTCTGCGCCACCCCAGGGACTATCCAAAATGATGAAATGGAAGGATTCTCCTCAAAAGAAACTCCAGGAAGTAGCGACAGCTAACGAATTGATCAAAAACAATTTAAGCAATATAACGGAACAAGAATTTAGAATAATAGTCAGAAAATTAATCGCTGGGCTTGAAAAAAGTAGAGGACAGCAGAGAATCTATTGCTACAGAGATCAAGGGACTAAGAAATAGGAGGAGCTAAAAAATGCTATAAATGAGGTGCAAAATAAAATGGAGGCGACCACAGCTCAGATTGGAGAGGCAGAGGAGAGAATAGGTGAACTAGAAGATAAAATTATGGAAAAAGAGCAAGCTGAGAAAAAGAGAGAGAAAAAAATCCAGGAGTATGAGGGGAGAATTAGAGAACTAAGTGATACAATCAAACAGAACAATGTCCATATAATAGGAATTCCAGAAGAGGAAGAGAGAGAGAAAGGGGCTGAAGGTGTACTTGAACAAATCATAGCTGAGAACTTCCCTGATCTGGGGAAGGAAAAAGACACTGAAATCCAAGAGGCACAGAGAACTCCCTTCAGACGTAACTTGAATCGATCTTCTGCATGACATATCATAGTGAAACTGGCAAAATACAAGGATAAAGATAAACTTCTGAAAGCAGCTAGGGATAAACACACTCTAACATATAAAGGGAGACCCATAAGACTAGTGGCAGACCTATCTACTGAAACTTGGCAGGCCAGAAAGGAATGGAAGGAAATCTTCAATGTGATGAACAGAAAAAAAATATGCAGCCGAGAATCCTTTATCCAGCAAGTCTGTCATTCAGAATAGAAGGAGAGATAAAGGTCTTCCCAAACAGAAGCTGAAGGAATTCATCACCACTAAACCAGTCCTACAAGAGATCCTAAGGGGGATTCTGTGAGTGACATGTTGCAAGGACCACAAAGTACCAGAGACATCACTACAAGCATGAAACCTACAGACATCAAAATGACTCTAAACTCATATCTTTCAGTAATAACACTGAATGTAAATGGACTAAATGCTCCAACCAAAGACATAGGGTATCAGAATGGATAAAAAACAAAACCCATCTATCTGCTATCTACAAGAGACTCATTTTAGACCTGAGGACACCTTCAGATTAAAAGTGAGGGGATGGAGAACTATATATCATGCTACTGGAAATCAAAAGAAAGCTGGAGTAGCCAAAGTAATTTTGAAGAAGAAGACCAAAGTGGGAGGCATCACAATCCCAGACTTTAGCCTCTACTACAAAGCTGTAATCATCAAGACAGCATGGTATTGGCACAAAAACAGACACAGAAACCAATGGAATAGAATAGAAATGCCAGAATTAGACCCACAAAAGTATGGCCAACTAACCTTTGACAAAGCAGGAAGGAATATCCAATAGAAAAAAGACAGTCTCTTTAACAAATGGTGCTGGGAGAACTGGACAGCAACATGCAGAAGGTTGAAACTAGACCACTTTCTCACACCATACACAAAAATAAACTCAAAATGGATAAAGGATGTGAATGTGAGACAGGAAACCATCAAAACCCTAGAGGAGAAAGCAGGAAAAAACCTCTCTGACCTCAGCCACAGCAATTTCTTACTTGACACATCCCCAAAGGCAAGGGAATTAAAAGCACAAACGAACTACTGGGACCTCATGAAGATAAAAAGCTTCTGCACAGCAAAGGAAACAATCAACAAAACTAAAAGGCAACCAACAGAATGGGAAAAGATATTGGCAAATGAAATATCAAAGGGCTAGTATCCAAAATCTATAAAGAGCTCACCAAACTCCATACCCAAAAAACGAATAATCCAGTGAAGAAATGGGCAGAAAACATGAATAGACACTTCTCTAAAGACGACATCCAGATGACCAACAGGCACATGAAAAGATGCTCAACGTCACTCCTCATCAGGGAAATACAAGTCATAATACAAACACTCATATACCACAAAATACAAAACACTCAGATAACACCTCATGCCAGTCAGAGTGGCTAAAATGAACAAATCAGGAGACTATAGATGCTGGAGAGGATGTGGAGAAATGGGCACCATCTTGCACTGTTGGTGGGAATGCAAACTGTGCAGCTGCTCTCGAAAACAGTGTGGAGGTTCCTCAAAAAATTAAAAATAGATCTACCCTGTGTCCTAGCAATAGCACTGCTAGGAATTTACCCGAGGGATACAGGAGTGCGATGCATAGGGGCACTTGTACCCCAATGTTTATAGCAGCACTGTCAACAATAGCCATATTATGGAAAGAGCCCAAATGTACATCTACTGATGAATGGATAAAGAAACTGTGGTTTATATACACAATGGAATACTACATGGCAATGAGAAAGAATGAAATATGGCCTTTTGTAGCAAAATGGATGGAACTGGAAAGCGTTATGCTAAGTGAAATAAGTCATACAGAGAAAGCCAGATACCATATGTTTTCACTCTTATGTGGATCCTGAGAAACAGAAGACCATGGGGGAGGGGAAGAAAAGAAAAAAAAAGGGGGGGGTAGTTAGAGAAGGAGGGAGCCAAAACATAAGAAACTCTTAAAAACTGATAACTGAGGGTTGATGGGGGGTGGGAGGGACGGAAGGGGGGGTGATGGGTATTGAGGAAGGCACCTGTTGGGATGAGCACTGGGTTTTGTATGGAAACTAATGTGACAATAAATTTCATATTTAAAAAAATGAAGAATGAATGGGTCAACCAGGAAATTAAAAAAGAAATTAAAAAATATATGGAGACAAATGAAAATGAAAACACAACAGTCCAAACCCTTTGGGATGCAGCAAAGGCAGTCCTAAGAGGAAAATACATTGCAATCCAGGCCATCTCAAGAAACAAGAAAAATCCCAAATACAAAATCTAACAGCACACCTAAAGGAACTATAAGCAGAACAACAAAGACACCCCAAGGCCAGCAGAAGAGAAATAATAAAGATCAGAGCAGAAATAAACAATATAGAATCCAAAGAAAGAGTAGAACAGATCAATGAAACTAAGAGCTGGTTTTTGAAAAAATAAACAAAGTTGATAAATCCCTAGCCAGACTTCTAAAAAAAGACAGAGGACCCAAACAGATAAAATCATGAATGAAAATGGATTTATCACAACCAATCCCTCAGAAATACAAGCAATTATCAGAGAATACTATGACAACCTGGAAGAAATGGCCAAATTCCTAGACACCCACACACTACCAAAACTCAAAAAGAAATAGAAAATTTGAACAGACCCATAACTAGTGAAGAAATTGAATCAGTTATCAAAAATCTCCCAACAAATAACAGTCCTGAGCCAGAGGGCTTCCCAGAGGAATTCTACCAGAGTTTATTTAAAGCAGAGTTAATACCTATCCTTCTCAAGCTGTTCCAAAAAATAGAAACAAAAGGAAAACTTCCAGACTCATTCTATGAAGCCAGCATTACCCTGATTCCCAAACAAGACAGACACCCCACAAAAAAGGAGAATTACAGGCCAATATCCCTGATGAAGATGGATGCAAAAAAAACTTAACAAGATACTAGCAAATTGAATTCAACAGCATGTAAAAAGAATTATTCACCATGATCAAGTGGGATTCATTCCTGGGCTGCAGGGTTGGTTCAATATTCGCTAATCAATCAATGTGATACATCACATTAGTATAAGAAAGGATAAGAACCATATGATCCTGTCAATAGATGCAGAAAAAGCATTTTACAAAATATAGCATCTTTCTTCATAAAAACCCTCAAGAAAGTAGGGATAGAAGGAACACACCTAAATATCATAAAGCCATATATGAAAAGCCCACAGCCAATACCATCCTCAATGGGGAAAAACTGAGAGCTTTCCCCCTGAGATCAGGAACATGACAGGGATGTCTACCCTCACTGCTGTTGTTTAGCATATTGCTGGAAGTCCCAGCCTCAGCAATCAGACAACAAAATGAAACAAAAGGCATCAAAACTGGCAAACAAGAAGTCAAACTTTCACTTTTTGCAGACGACATGATACTCTATATGGAAAACTGAAAGACCACCAAAAGGCTGCTAGAACTGATACACGAATTCAGCAAAGTCACAGGGTACAAAATCAAAGTAGAGAAATCGGTTGCATTTCTTCACATCAATAATGAAGCAACAGAAGGAGAAATCAAGAAATTGATCCCATTTACAATTGTACCAAGAACCATAAAATACCTAAGAATAAACCTAACCAAAGATATAAAAAATCTGCATGCTAAAACCATAGAAAACTTATGAAGGAAACTGAAGAAGACACAAAGAAATGGAAAAACATTCTGTGCTCATGAACTGGAAGAATAAATATTCTTAAAATGTCAATACTACCCAAAGCAATCTACACAATCAATACAATCCCAATCAAAATTGCACCAGTATTCTTCTCAAAGCTAGAACAAACAATCCTAAAATTTGTATGGAACTACAAAAGACCCTGAATAGCCAAAGTAATATTGAAAAAGAAAAGCCAAAGCAGGAGGCATCACAATCCCACAATTTAGCCTCTACCCCAAAGCTGTAATCACCAAGACAGTATGGTACTGGCACAAAAACAAACACATAGACAAATGGAATAGAATAGAAACCCCAGAATTGGACCCACAAATGTATGGCCAACTAATCTTTGACAAAGCAGGAAAGAGTAGCCAATGGAAAAAAGACAGTCTCTTTAATAAATGGTGCTGGGAGAACTAACTGGACAATATGCAGAAGAATGAAACTAGACGGCTTTGTGACACCATACACAAAAATAAACTCAACACGGATGAAAGACCTAAATGTGAGACTGGAAACCATCTAAGCCCTAGATGAGAAAGCTTGAAACAACCTCTCTGACCTCAGCCACAGCAATTTCTTGCTCAACACATCTCCAAAGGCAAGGGAATTAAAAGCAAAAATGTTGAGATTGGGATCTCAACAAGACAAAACGCTTCTGCACTGCAAAGGAAACAATCAACAAAACTAGGCAACCAACGGAATGGGAAAAGATATTTGCAAATGACATACTGGATAAAGGGTTAGTATCCAAAATCTATAAAGAACTTACCAAACTCAACACCCGAAAAACAAATAATCCAGCGAAGAAACGGGCAGAAGTCATGAGTAGACACTTTTTCAAAGACATCCAGATGGCCAATAGACACATGAAAAGACACTCAATGTCACTCATCATCAGGGAAAAAGAAATCAAAACCACACTGAGATACCACCTCACAACGGTCAGAGTGGCTAACATTAACAACTCAGGAAACAACAGATACTGGTGAGAATGTGTAGAAACGGGAACCCTCTTGCACTGTTAGTAGGAATGCAAACTGGTGCAGCCGCTCTGGAAAACAGTGTGGAGGTTCCTCAAAAAATTAAAAACAGAACTACCTTATGACCCAGCAATAGCACTACTAGGAATTTATCCAAAGGATACAGGAGTGTCATTCATAGGGGCACATGTACCCCAATGTTTATAGCAGCACTTTCAACAATAGCCAAATTATGGAAAGAGCCCAAATGTCCATCAACTGATGAATGGATAAAGAAGATGTGGTTTATATATACAATGGAATACTACTTAGCAATGAGAAAGAGTGAAATCATGCCATTTACAGCAAGGTGGATGTAACTGGAGGCTATTATGCGCAGTGAAATACATCACTCAGAGACAGATGTCATATGTTTTCACTTATATATGGATCTTGAGAAACTGAACTGAACACCTTGGGGGAAGAGAAGGGGAAAAAAGAGAGAGAGAGAGAGGGACTCCCTCTTATACAAAGTGTAAGAGACTCTTAAATACAGAGAACTTAGGGTTGATGGGGGGTTGGGGGACAGGGGAAAATGGGTGATGGGCATTGAGGGGGAGGCACTTGTTGGGATGAGCACTGGGTGTTGTGTGTAAGCAATGAACCATGGGAATCTACCCCCAAAACCAAGAGCACACTTTACACACTATATATTAGTCAATTTGACAATAAATTATATTAAAAAATAAATAAATAAAACCATGTCACAAATCCTTTCAGACACCTGCAAACAATACACAATGCTGTTAAGTAATCTTCCTATTTCCAGAGAACTCCCATCTCTCTTTCTCACATACACACACACACACACACACACACACACACACACACACACACACACACAGTTTAATGGCAGCATACTGTTTCTGAATAAATTCCAAACTCTGAAAAATGGCATTTTTCTAAAATCATGGTAGTGATATGGTGACCAGTTTCCAAGTAAAACTGAGATACAAATCAAGAAATTCCATTATTTCCAAACAGTAGGACTAAGAAAGACCCAGTCTTTATCAGTATTGTGGGCAATTTGCTTTGCAATATATATTCCTCACTTTTGGGGCACTGCTCTCCAGCAAAGTGGAGAAAAAAAAAACTGGCATCCTGGGTACGCTTCGTTCTTTAGTGAGGCCAAGATTTTGCCAATGAGTATGGTATTTACTCTTGACTCTGGAGAAAAGCCCTATTAAACTAAGAAAGCTTTCTTTCATTCCTAACTCGCCAAAACTCTTTAATTGAAAATAATCATTAATTTCTAGATTATTTGTAAAGATGGCAAGATGCAATGGGTCCCAGAGCTACCTGCAACACAGCTATCATAATAAAGCTGTTTCTTTCTAACTGGAAAATGGTAAGCTTTCTTACTAAGCACAGTGATCTTTTCACTTTCTGGCTATGCAATTTTTCCACATTTCTCTGTGCCCAAGAGGGCTATTTTCCTGCATTAATAAGCATCTTTGTGAAAAAGTACAGAGAATCCAATAATCTGAAATCAAATGTTGGCTCTGCCACCTCTTAGCTATGTGAGTGTAGACAAGTTTTTTAACTTCTCTGAATTTCAGTTTTCCTTCCTGCAAAATAGGAATATTAATACTCCAGCATCCAGCACTGTGCCTCACACATAGTTTCCATAAACCATCTGAATTCAACAGAATGAACATATCAAACTGACTTTATATTAAAGTGCTTACAAGAGAACAGATGCAGAGATGAAAGGCAGGTATGCACAGGTCTGTCTGCACCAACTCTTTATTGGTGTAGGCAGACTTACCAAGAGTATACTATCGTCTTTGTGATCCTTCTCCGCAAGACTGGTTAAGAAAAACATACCTCACACACCCAAGTGGCTCAAGAGTACTACCCTCCACTAATGGGGGGGATAATGGCAATTTCATCTCCTGACTGAAGCTGGAGGAGTTGATCTCCAAGCTCGACATATTCTTGACGAACAGCAAATATCACCTGATTTCTGACATCAGCCAATCTGAAGGGGAAAAAGCGTAATTGGAAGTATCAATGCAGTGTTAGATCTCCAATCTCTTCAGCTGCAACTAAAAATAGCCATAAATATTACTTCATGAGGCATCACCTGCAAAGTTACTAATTAAGCCAATTCACACTCTGCAGAGAAAGTACATACTCACTGAAGAACCTACTTATTCACCACAAAGTACACAGTAAAATGCTAACAATTCTTTAATGGAGATTATGTGCCTTGGGGAGTTAAACCAACCCCCCTCCCCCCAAAATACTAGACAACATTGAGACCAGGTCAAAAAAAAAAAAGAGAGAGAAAAAGAAATTTTCTAATCAGTACGTGCCCTCCCCAGGAGATCTTCTGAGTATACAAGTATACTAAGTGTATCTCAGAATTTTCCTACAAAACCAGGTGTCTCTCAAGAGGTAAAAGGTTAAAAGTAAAGCAGAACAGAAGCCCCACCTCATTTCAATGATTATCAGGACACTTTCAGAGCAAGTTAAAAGACATGAAATCAAGAAGTAATTTTCTCTTATAAACCCACACTTTGGAGTATCTTTTATATTACACTAAGACTTCCTAGTTAAAAATCTTTCCAGACTTAAATGACAAAATATTCCTAGAACACCTTTAAATAAGCTGTAATTACATTTTGTTGCAAAAAGGACTTGAGGTAGGAACCACAGCAGTAAATTACACATTTTCAAGAACCAGAAAAATATTAAACATTGCAAAAACTCAAATTCAACAGTAGCTAAGGTCTGTGATCTTTCATTTTTCTTTTAATCTTAGAAATTTCTACTTTGAGTTCTCTAAAGAAGGGGCAGGACATAAAATTCAAAGCACACATTTTCAACCTAATTTGTAACAATCTCATTTAATGTTATAAAAATTCAGAATCCACATTTTTAGTATTTTGTAAATCATATAGGCAAATATAATCATGTCCCTTTGGCAGTATCCCAGCTCACTGTGGATTTTTTAGTAAAATACCTTTAACCTTAAGAAATTATGCATTTTTAGATACCAGAATTTAAGATTTTTGTAGTTGCAGAAAAATACAACTAATGATCCTTTCTGAATTGTGCATGGAAATAAAAATCAGCTTTTTTTCTCTAATCATTTACTCATTTTTAAATATTTAAAAATTGTTAATCATAAGCATTCTAAAATTTTTAACTACCCAGGATGTCGTGCTTCTATCTCATTCCACAGCTGCAATGCTTTTATTTCTTGTGGCACAGAAATAGTCTCAGAGCGAATTCCTGCAATTTCAGCACTTTTTGCAAAATACAACACTTCAACCTGAAAAGGAGAGAAAATGCCTTTAACAATAACCATAATAGACCTTTTCTGTCTCGGTGGGCTTTATTGCTTTCCAATCACTTGAATCAAAGGCCAATTTTCAGTTAGAGAAAATTAAATCATCCGTAAAAATGTTAGTATAACTACAAGTTCAAATTTTGAAAACTCTTTATGTTTTAAGCACAATTCAGACTGATTTCCAGATGATTTTTAGTTTTATGAATGTAAGCTTGCCACAACTAAAACCCTAACGGTATCTTCTCAAAAACCATGAAGTTAGTCTTTATTCCACATAAAATTATAGCACCTTTTATAAACCCTTAGTGGTGAACAGATGTCTGAGTCAAGCGATAAATTACACAAATAAATAACAAAAAAAAAAGCGAGACACGTCTTTCACAGTTGTCATAGGACCTTTGATTCAAGTCCACATTACACTGAACCCAGCTGCAAAGGATTAAGTTATGCAACATACAAACCCGGACATTTGTAAAAGCAGGTGGGTTTGAAATACCAGATAAATTGGTATTTCCTAGGACAAACCTATGCCGTCAGCCTGGTAGCTAAGAAATCTGGCCAAGTAAAATGACCCACCTGTTCCACTGTGCAAATTTTTCTCTATGAAATAATCAGAGGCTTGCAAATGCTTATATGAAGCCCCTTTTTTTCTTTTTACAAGAATTCTCAGTTAAGTGCATTTTTAACTTGAAAACTGTCTTCGCCAAAACGTATAACCTGAGAAGCATGGAGGCAAAGTTCTGAGGGTGCCTTTAGAAACCTCTAACGCCGGCACCTCGGTGACCAAGAGTTCGCGAGAGAACTTGACCTTCGTTAAGGTAGCCCAAGCAAAGCCTCCGAAGCCCGGCGGGGCCACATTGGTGGTGGCGGTTGCGGCCCTGGACGTAAGATTCGACCAAGGTGGTTTCGGCAGGGATCCGGCTGAGCAGGGCCGGGTCTGTGAAGGGAAGAAAAGGGGGCTCATGCATCTGGAAGGGCGCCCACCCTTACCTGGCACCGCAACACCATTCCGCCAGGATTCCCTGAACCGGTACCGCGGCCGCGGAGGCGGAGTAAAGTCGACCCAGAGCGCAGGCGCAACCTGACGGCTCTTTCCGCCCCTACAGGGCATGCGCAAAACTATCCCTGCGCTGCTGTTCGCCTTCCTGCGTTGGAGCGCGGACTGCCTAAAGAAAAATTCAATTGTTACTCTCTGGTGGGGAGGGGTGGCGAGCTTCAATTGTAGGTATCACCAAATGGGGGAAGGGCTGGCCGTTCAAACTCATCTTCTTAGATGAGAGACTGAGGTGCGGGAGAGCAAACACCGGACCATACTGGACACTTGTCACCTGCATTATGGAAGTTCGGCTTTCCCACTCACTCACCTGTAGGTTTGACTTTGACACCCGTTATCTACCCCGACGTCCGGTATACGATTAATGTCCCTTAAAGGCATAGCATTCAGCTTATCAGAGTATTCGAACTGTATCAGATTTACACTTTTACGGTTTACTAGCTGCTCAGTAATGTGTCCAATTGCCATGTATCCATTCAACCTTTCCAATTTTTTTTTTTTAATCAACAAGATCTCTGTTTTAAACCGCTTACATAGTTTTGTGGCTATAAGTTAGGCGCCCCTCCCCTTGGAACTCAGAGTGCTGGATGTGACACAGTCATTAACCATTAATGGTAACTCAGTGTACCAAAAGTAATGCCAGGGGTACATGTAACATTTCATGGGGGTGGAAAGGGGAAGGTGGCTGGTCACCTGAGAAATGTAGTCTAGAAATCTTCACGAGAAGGCATGCTTGAGCTAAATCAACTAGAATAAGTAGCAGTGAATGGCAGCGTAAGGATAGGGATGAGGGAATTTCATTAACCTGTGCCAAGTCAGAGGGATAAAGAGCAGCATCATGAGGTCATAGAAGGACAAACAGTTGGCAAGGTGGGCATGCCCCCTGCAAGGAAGTATTGAAAATGAGGCTGGAGATACCAGGTGGTAGTCCACAGCAGGACAAGTTGACAAGAACTAACACCAACATATATTCCTGTAAAGTTGCTAAACCAGAAAACAGGGAATGACGACAAGGGCCTTAGACTTCTCTGTGAAATCTAATGCCAGAGGATGGTGCGATATCTAAAAGAGGCTGAGAATAAAAGCATGGCCCAAAATGTTGCATAGAGCCACGTGGGTGTTGTAAAAGGCCAAAGCCTAATACTCCTAAATCTGCAAAAACTCAAAAAAATACAATATTCAAGAGCCATCCTTATAGTCAGGCAGAAATCCAGTCAATCAAAAGAATAATGAAACTAAAAACTCCGTATTAAAGAAGTTAACAGTAAAAACAAAGCAATTGAAGATGAGATTTTAATCCATTTAAATTTTTATTAAATAGGGGCGCCTGGGTGACCGATCAGTTGACTTCGGATCAAGTCATGATCTCGGGGTTCGTGAGTTGGAGCCCTGCCTGCATCGGGCTCTGTGCTGACAGCTCAGAGCCTGGAGCCTGCTTCAGATTCTGTGTCTCCCTCTCTCTCTGCTCCTCCCCTGCTGGCGCTCTGTCTCTCAAAAATAAACATTTTTTAAAAAATTGTTATTAAACAAAGAGGTCAATTGTGAGATATGGTTATGGAATAAAATGTAAATAACATTGACATAATAAAAAAAAAGTTATATAAAACTGCCCAAAATTGGAATGTAGTTACAAAATATCGATTCAAGACTCTGAATATTTTTCATAATCTTGTTTCTGAATTTTAGAAGGATCTTTTAGGGGGAGTTGTATCTTGTGAATAAATCATGATCTGATGGTTTGTAATTCCTTCAGTTTCACCTCAGTAATTTTGTTGTTAAATTCAAGTAAAAATTAAAACCTAATAAAGAAAAATAGTACATAGTACTATTGCATTTAACGATTATATCTATGGAACTTTAATGCTCAGGGAAAAGGGATGGAATAACATTCACCAAGTGATAATAGTTACTGTATCCAGGTAGCGGAATTATGGATGGATTAGAAAATACTTCTGCTTTCTTCTTTGTAAGTTTCTATGTTGCTTAATTTTTAGAAGTAATTTGTTTATTCTATAAATATTTATTGAATGCTTATTGTTATTTAAGCACCAGGGACACAACTGTGAACGATAAACTTAAGGTCTTTGCCTCATGGAGCCTACATCCTAGTTAGGAAGACACTAAATGTAAAAAAAACAAGTAAGGACAGTTTGTGAGCAGGTTTGCTCAAGGAGCAAACTCTACAAGAAGCAGGTTTGTTAGGGTCAGAGGGGAATGAACATCACCTGACCTGAGCTGAGACCTGAAGGATGAGAGGAGCCAGCCTTGTGCAGTGCTGGGGAATGAGGCAACCTGGCTTTGGGTAGGAAAGGACTCGGCATGTTTGAATAATCAGAGAGGCCAATGTGGCTGAATGTTAAATGAATGAATGAATCAAATGTGAATGAATGAATGAATGAATGAATGAATGAATGAATAAGAGAGAGAGAGAGAGAGCCTGGTGAGATGATTTTGAAGGGAATAAATGGAACCTGGACATACAGATCCTTGGGGATCCTGAAGACCAGTTTGGATTTTTACTTTCAGTGGAAAGCTACACACAAAGACACATACACTTTTTTAAAAAAGATTTTTTTTAACGTTTATTTATTTTTGAGACAGAGAGAGACAGAGCATGAATGCGGGAGGGTCAGAGAGAGAGGGAGACACAGAATCCGAGGCAGGCTCCAGGCTCTGAGCTGTCAGCACAGGGCCCGGTGAGGGGCTCGAATTCATGGGCGGTGAGATCATGACCTGAGCTGAAGTCGGATGCTTAACCGGCTGAGCCACCCAGGTGCCCCGTACACACACTTAAAGATATGATTCTGCATCTGCTCAGAGCCATTTTGAGGAGGCTGAGCACAAATAAGTTTAAAAAGGAAACCAATGAAGCCTTATCCATGGACTTTTTAATTATGTGAGATAATTACTTATTTTTCCCAAATATTTTCTGTCATAATTTTCAGCTGTTAAATAGTATCTAGTCCTAGGTATCTGGTCATGTATTTTACCCCATTATCAGGAACTCCTCATGAAATGCTACTTCCTTCAGTGACTTTAAACAAGTTGAAGACTATATTCATATACTATGTTAAAAAAATAGAAGGAATAGATTTTCAGGTCTGAGTCCATATGCATGGAACTTGTGAAAAGTGAAAATATCTGAGGAAGTTTCAACTGTGTGGTTTGAGATCTGTAGACACTTGACTAATAACTTTAATATATTTTTGGTGGTATTTGAACTTCTCATTTAAAAACAAACGGGGGCAGCTGGTGGCTCAGTCAGCTAAGCATCTGACTTCTGCTCGGGTCATGATCTCACAGTTCGTGAGTTTGAGCCCTGTGGTGGGCTCTGTGCTAATACCTTCGGTTTCTGTCTCTCTCTCTCTCTCTCTCTCTCTCTCTCTCTCTCTGCCCTTGCTCACGCTGTGTCTCTCTCTCTCAAAACTAAATAAACATTTTAAAAAATTAAAAAAATAAAAATGGACCATGCAGGGGCACCTGGGTGGCTCAGTGGGTTAAGCGTCCAACTCTTGGTTTCTCTTGGTTTGAGCTCAGGTCATGATATCACTGTTCATGGCTTCAAGCACCTCATTGGGCTCTGCACTACTAGCACAGAGCCTGCTTGGGATTCTCTCATCCTCTCTCTGCACCTCCCCTGCTCGCTCGCTCTCAAACAAAATAAATAAACTTTTTTTTAAATTAATAATGTGGTAGTTATTTTTTGAAAGCCTAGTTCAACATAAAGTCATCTGGAGATACTTGTTTTAACAGGTTGCCCAACTAATGGGTACCTTGCACCTTGTAGGTATACAAAATATTGTTGATGCAGTTTTGCAATTGAATGAAATTATTCACAACGTATCACACTCTTCTGTGTAATTATAGTCACTGGTTGCTTTCAGTGAAAACATAAAACCCAGCCATACACTATATATATACACGGTGTTAGTTTATTCAAAGAAATGAAAGTCAAAAAATCACGCCCCCTTGTGGTTAGGTATTCCACTTGCAAATCCTTCACATTATATGTGGAAAGTAAATACAAAAGAGCTTTTTGCAAATGGTCAGCTTTTCACTGAACATATTCTAAAACCAATATACAATCCAATCTGTCAGTTTAAGGTGGCAGAGGAAAACCAAAACCAGATCTCCGAATTTCATTTCTGCGTAATCTAAGATATGCACAACAAATAGTTAAAAAAAAAAATAGAGACACCACACAGGGGTTGTTAGCCAATGAAAAATACAAGGCTCTTTTAAGGAGCATGGTGTAAGCTCTAGAGAGCTCCTAATACTCACTTGCTTAATACTCTTTAAGAGGGCCAACTGAGGAAAGCAATAATTTGAAAAATCTTACCAAAGGGGAGTCGGTGAATCAAAAATCTTTATAAAAATAGGAAACCCATCCCTTCAGACATTAAAAAAAAAAAAAAATACTGATCTGAGGCAGTTGCAGGAGCAGGAAGAGGCTGAGCCCAGAACCCTTGTCTTAAAGGTGTTCAAGAAGAGAGCCAACCTCACCCATCACACAACTGTGAGCAATTTGAAAGTAGAATCCACTGCCTGAATACAAGGTAAAACCACAAGTGGGGATGCCTCTCCTTAAAAGTGGCACAAGTTCCAGATGCCCAAATCCAACTAGAAGTTGAGGAGGACCTGAAGCCCAACTTCATCCCTGGTTGTAAAGGGATATCCTGGGAATTATGAAGTTAAGCCAGATGAAGACCTTTAATAAAACTGCAAGAGAGAACAGAGCCTGTCTTTTTTTAATGTTTTTATTATTATTATTATTATTATTATTATTATTATTATTATTATTTTAACATGAAATCTATTGTCAAATTGGTTTCCATACAACACCCAGTGCTCATCCCAACCGGTGCCCTCCTCAATACCCGTCACCCACCCTCCCCTCCCTCCCACCCCCCATCAACCCTCAGTTTGTTCTCAGTTTTTAACTGATGAATGGATAAAGAAATTGTGGTTTATATACACAATGGAATACTACGTGGCAATGAGAAACAATGAAATATGGCCTTTTGTAGCAACGTGGATGGAACGTGGATGTTATGCTAAGTGAAATAAGTCATACAGAGAAAGACAGATACCATATGTTTTCAGTCTTATGTGGATCCTGAGAAATTTAACAGAAGACCATGGGGAGGGGAAGAAAAAAAAAATGGTTAGAGAGGGAGGGAGCCAAAACATAAGAGACTCTTAAAAACTCAGAGCCTGGTTTTTATCAGTAGGGGCTGCATGCAGGCCTAGCTGAGAAAAATCTCTTTACTCACTCCACCCCTTACCCTCAGGCTATTGATATTTCTTTCTCTGTACCTTAGGGGTCAGCAAACCCTTTCTGTAAAGGGTCAGATAGTAAATATTTAGACAACCCACCCAAGCCATGTGATCTCTGTCACACAGCTACCCCCCTCTGCTATTACACCAGGAAAGCAGCCAGTGACACTAATAGATGCAGGAGTGTGGCTCTGCTTTAATAAAATTATTTACAAAATTAGGAGATGAGCCAATTTGTAGCACAGGCCTAATTTGCTGACCCTTGCATTATTGTTCATAAAATGAGGGGAAAAGATAGAGGTGGGGTAAAGGAGAATTCAGCCTCATTGTAATCAGCATAAATACGTTTAGACAAATCTTTTCACATTAAGCATCAGTAAAATGAGAAACAGAAAACAAAGTATAAAAAACAAGGGAAAATACATTTCAGCAAACATTAAAATATGAAAAAATGTAGCATGCAAATGATAGATGAAAAAATATAGTAGAAAGCAAACCCCTTGCAAAGGGAAAATCTCCCAGAGTTCTTTACACTATGAGAGAATTTACCAGGACACACATTTCTGTAAGACTTCAAGGATAAGTTAAAAATACAAAACAGAGGGGCACCTGGGTGGCTCAGTCAGTTAAGCGACTGACTCCTGATTTTGGCTCAGGTCATGATATCAGGGTCACGATCTCAAAATTGTGAAATTGAGCCCTACGTGGCACTCTGTGCTGCACATGAAGCCTGCTTAAGATTCTCTAGCTCCCTTTCCCTCTGCCCCTCCCCCACCTGCATGCATGTGCTCGCTCTAACATGTGACCAGTACAGAACAAAGCAATAAATATATAAGAAAGAGGATAAATACAACAAGCAGCAGAGACTCAAATATGGGTATAGAATAGCACTGTCCAGTAGAACTTTCTGCAATGATTGGAATGATTTATAATTGTGCTATCCGATACAGTAGCCACAGTGACTACTGAACACTTAAATAAAACGTGGTCAGTGCAATCAAGGAACTGAATTTTACATTAAAATATTATCAGTTAATTTAAATTTAAATAGCCACATATGGCTAGTAGCTATTTACTGAACTGTAGGTCTAGAGAAAACTCTGGAGACTATTACATATCATAAGGAACACAGAGAAAAAGAGGAGGTTAAACAATTACAGCGAACATAATAAATATAAGGTAGGTATAGAGACCACAGAACATAAAGACAAGCTGTGTTCCTGAATGAGAAATCTAAACAAAAGGAACATGACATGAATTCTAAATCATAATAGAAGATAATTTTCCCAAATAAAGGAGGAATTTGTGCTACAGATTCTAAGGGCACAGTGTATTTTAATAAAATTCTGAAACATCATAATGGACAATAAAATAGTTTCTTGTTTTTATTGAGTTTTAAGGATACAATTTCTTCAGGTATTCAAAAAGAATTTTTTTTTTAAGTTACTTAGAAGCGGAAGAAATTGAACTACCTTTTGATTTCTCCACAGTAACATTTAGTGTCAGAAGCCATGGACCGCTGCTAAAGGAAAGAACTGAGCCTAAAATCTTTCACATTCAGACATATTGTCATTCAACGATAAAGACAACAGGTAAAAATGAAAGAATTGGAGAAATATATTATACATAGTACCATATTATAAAACCTTCTTCCAAATAAAATCTAATCAAAGAAGAAATAAAATGAAAGCCATTGTGAAAAAAGATTGGTGGCAAACTTTGAATCCACTTTAATATATAACCAAGCTTAAATAATCATGGAAACTCTATGGTCATAAAATATAAATACATTTTAATTGATGAGGTAAATATTACCATATAATAAAATACCTTAGGCCTGGTTCCCCGGAAGCACAAGCTGAAATGAGGATTCATGTCTTTATTAAGGAAATGATCTTAGGAAACTATTGGTTAAGAAGTAAGGGAAAATGGGGGATGGGAAGGATGGCAAGCAAGTGTGCAAGGATCCAATTTCAGGTAAAACTTCAGCCTAACATAGGTAAGAGTTTCTTATTAAACCTGGCAGGTTGAATATGTACGAACAAATCTTCTTCCTTGAAAAATTATGGTAAAAGGAAGAAAAAAGGGGGGGGGCATAAACCCACAAGGGAAAAAGAAAATAAGAAAGACAGCAAAAGAAAAATGTTGGATGCTACATAGTAGATGGGACAATTCCAATTCTGGTCACGATGGAGTAGCTGGATTCAGGCTTACCTTCTCACAAAAATCTAAACTCTAGAAAGATATAGTAAACAACTGTCTGCAAGCACTGAATTGCAAAAGCTAAGGTCATTGAAGGAAGGAAAGCACATGTGGTAAGCTTCACCTTCATTCCAGCTTTCTCCTTGAAGATACTTTCCAAACCTTGGTTCAGGAAAATAGACCCCAAGAAGAGAGCAGGCAGATCAGAAAAAAAAAAAAAAAAAAAAAAAAAAAAAAGAACAAAAAAGGTATGGTGTGCAAACACTAACCAGAAGAAAGCTAGTGTGACTATATTCACAAAAAAACAAATAGATTTTTGCTAAGTTTATTTACTTATTTTGAAAAAGAGAGAGAGAAAGAGAGCAGGGGAAGGGCAGAGAGGGAGGTAGAGAAAGAGAGAATCCCAAGCAGGCTCTGCACTGTCAGAGCAGAGCCCCATGCGGGGTTCGAACCCACAACCGTAAGATCAGGACCTGAGCTGAAACCCAGGTGCCCCAGGAAAAAACAGATTTTAAAGTAACAAGTGTAAGAGATAAAGAAGGATATTACATCATAATTAAAAGTTCAACTGAAGAGGAAGGTATCACAATCCTAAATTGTAATATGCCATATAACATGGCTTTAAAATACATAAAGCTAATATTGACAGAACTAAAGCAAAGGTAGATAAATCCACAATCATAGTTGGGGATTTTTAACACACGTCTATCAACACATGTCTACCAACTGACACACAAACAAGCAGAAACAAATCAGTAGGAATAGAGAAGATTTGGATACAACAATTAATCAATTTGATCTCACTGACACACAGAACACTATATCCAACAACTGCATAATTTGAGGTTGGGTTTTTGTTTTGTTTTGTTTTGGTATTTTGAAACCCTTTCTCCATGGCATTCTAGTTTTTATTGTATCTTCTGTTACCTTTGTTTATCCATACCTACTGTGCCTTTTGCCCCCTCTGTTTTTAAGGTTTTCTCCATATCCTGAAAATTGTTCTTTCATATATATTGTCTACCTTTTTTAGCTGTTTCAATTGGAAGGGTAAATATTGCCCATATTACTAATCTTAGCCAGAAGAGGCTTCTTCCATAGCATTTTGTAATAGAAGCCAGAAGGATACGTACCAATTTGTTTCTGGGGGCATAAGTGTCTGGCGGCCTGGAGTTCTGTGCGTACAGAGAGGGTGGTGACTAGGAACTTAGGGGTCAACTTTTCTAAGTATAGACTTTAATTTGAAAATCTTGTTTTTGCTCTGTGTTCTCGTTTCCATACACCATTGGGTTTTTTCTTCCGCTCCAGGTTTCTGAGGCCTAATCTAAACTTCCTCAGCTTTATCCCTCTTAGATATTCTAGCCTGTTACAACTCCTTCTATTCTGCCCCATTTGTTACCAGTCTTCCACCTGCTCTTTTTCTTCCAGGTATTCACTGATACCTCATTCATTCTCTCTCTGTCTCTCTCTCCGTCTCTGTCTCTCTCTCTTACTCATTGAGAATGTATCCATTTCAAATGCTGTCAACTTTACGCAGTCAGCCTGCCATGCCGACCACAAAACCTTGCCTTTATATTTTTAATGCTGGTTAATTCTCTTAGCAGGCTATATATTTATTTTTACTCAGGGAATCAATTGAATTATTTAGTAGAATTTTAAGCAAAGCAAAGCAATCTAATATTTATTTAACATTATCCAAGGCCAGACTTATTCATGCTTCATTTAGCTTCAAAGTCAATGTTATCATTTGTTGTCTACATTAGGTTCAGATCACAGAAATTAAATTAAAAGGCTTTTATATTTTACGCACATTTGAATTATGTGTATTTAAAGTCATCCAACTAAAAAAACAATAATAAAGTTTTCATTTGTATCAAAGTATAATATTTAAAATATCATTATTTTAAACTGAAATTAAGATCAATTAATCCAATTATCAAAATCAATTAATTAAGTCAATCAAAAATTGTTACTTTCAGAATTGGCTGAGTGCATGCTATTTTTGCTCTTGCCACATGATGGCACCATTTTAGCTAATAATTACAAATACCATCCTCCCAATAGAATTTGTCTCAAGTTATGCATCCTTTGAATGCTACTAAGCCTTCTGAAATTATCCTCTATTGAATACATTGTAATCACCCAATTTATAAAGCTGACCAATCTTATAGTTTGGATTTTGAACTAACGAAGAGTCAGGACTCATCTATCGAACTTCTACATAGATCTTTCACTCTGGAGACCTAAAGCCGTTGTTTCCTAAAAGGTTTAGCTCTCAGGTTTCGGAAATGTCCTAATGAAAAGCCCAGCAAGGTACAAATTACAGTGTTCTGCTCATATAGATATATAGTTCTGAGTCAGCTAAGAGTGCTTACACTGTGTGAATCCAAATGCTAAGAGATTAAAATATGCCCCAGTCAATAATCAAAGATAAAGTATTTGGGAAGATGGAGACATAGTCTGCTGATTTATAAGGTAAGCCTATCAGAGATCTTCAATGAACACAATTTAGTTATATACAGGAAACAGTTAGTGATTTTTCTCCATGCCTATTAAGGCCTTAAACATCCAGGGCCCTTTCTGGCCATGACTTCACCTTTTATGTTATTTCTGCCCCTTAATAAGAATAGCTAGGGGTGCCTGGATGGCTCAGTCAGTTAAGTGTCCAACTCTGGACTTCAGCTCAGGTCACAATCTTGTGGTTCATGAGTTCAAGCCCCGAGTCAGGCTCTGCGCTAGTAGCATGGAGCCTGCTTGGGGATTCTCTCTCTCTATCTGTCTCTCTCTCTCCCTCTCGCTCTGCTCCTCCCCTGCTGTACTCTCTCTCTCTCTCTCAAAACAAATAAAAGAATATTGAAAATTTTTCAAAAATAAAAATAGCATTTTGCAAGAGTCTTCTATGTGCTAAATACCACTCTCTGTGCTTTGCATTTTTTATGTCATTTAATTCTTACCACAAGCCTTCGATGTCAGTATACTCGTTATTTTACAGATGAAGGAAGCTCAGACATTTACCTAGTATCATTTGTCTAATAAGTAACAGAGCTAGAGTTGGCACCTGGGTTTTTTGTGCCCCAAAGCACAAAAGCCCACACATTGACCTTTACCCCAGGATGCTTCATTTCCTTTGAATATATGCACCTGTACTTTCTACATTGCCTGTTTTCCTATCTGAATCAGCATCCCACCTATAATTATGCCTTACGATTTCCTGCTAGAGGTAATTTATATACTCCTTGATTATAACTGTTTAAAATTAATGGGGAAAGGGTTTCATATCTCTATTATGGTCTGGTTCCCTGATTAACATACACTTTATTTTTATTTTTCAACGTTTATTTATTTTTGGGACAGAGAGAGACAGAGCATGAACGGGCGAGGGGCAGAGAGAGAGGGAGACACAGATTCGGAAACAGGCTCCAGGCTCTGAGCCATCTGCCCAGAGCCCGATGCGGGGCTTGAACTCACGGACCGTGAGATCGTGACCTGGCTGAAGTTGGACGCTTAACCGACTGCGCCACCCAGGCGCCCCTTAACATACACTTTAATTGGTCCTTTAAAGGTTCTGAGGGTTTACTTGATAGAGCAATTCCACAGGAATGTACAGACCAATGCTGTGAGGAGTAGGTTCAAATCTATATAGCCACCTTGAGACTAAAGAGTCACTGAAGTGGTTAGTTCATTCAGTGGGGGTGGCCATCAGGTTAAAAAGAAGAGCTGTAGAATCTTTAGAGTTGAATTTCGAGACCGTGAAGATCACTGAGTTCAAATAATTAAGGTTGAATGCTTTCTGCCATATGCCTACTCAGCAGTTGGCCAGCTACTCCTTGAATACCAGAGAATCCTATAGCTCAGGAATCACTTTAATTCTTGGGTCAGTCTAACTGTTCTCCTTTGTATGATGACTTACGCCAAGGATGACCACCCACTAAGGAGATGGAGGTGGCCATGGCCATGAAGTTTGCAGAGGCTTTCCCACTTGATCAGAACTTGTTCACTAGCTGGGTCAGCTACCCCAGCTATCGTTGGAGGAAAACCATCAAGAGAAACTTTGGCAGGGCAGATGCTAGAGGGAAAAAGACTGATGGAGACACAACAGGGTTAAAGACTATGAAAAACATATTCATTTGTATTTTCATACACTTATTTGGTTCATCTTTTTGAGGTAAAGTGCAAATGTACATAAAGGAGCTCTGATTAAAGCTCTTAGAACAGGTGAATTAGATGACAGATCAAGATCTACTCAAGAAAAAATAGTCTTACAGTGTAAATCTGCGAAGACCATAATTATGCTACATGTTAAAAGCATTTCCTGAACGTCAGAGATAAACAGAAGTACATATTAATTTCAAGTAATCAAAAGTACCTGGGGAAAAAACACATCTATGATAGGTACAACACAATAGTATATAGATTTTCCTTTCCAACACCTAAAATAATCACTTCCACAAGAGGGCACCAATTGCTATCTTATTCTCAGAATAAATGGAAGTCCAGTTTGAAATAATGGGCCATTGTTGTATTTTATATTTATGTAGTTACACAAAATATTTCAACATAATTCACACAGTATACTTGGGAAGCTCACCTGCACTGTCACCGTCTCTCAAGAAAATAACATTTTAACTTTCAGAAAGGTGCAATTCCTAGTAGATAGAAAAAAGAAATCTTTCATGTTAAAGTCCACTATTAATTTTTTTAAAAATATTAAAATGCATTTTAGAAATATGAATTCATGCTATCAATATTTTTATAATTTGCTTCAAAAGTGAAATTTGGCAAGATTGCTTGCTTTAAATGACAACAAAAATGCCTGAATTTCCCCTTTTTGTGGGAAAAAAAAACTAAGAGTAGAAGGCCTTAGCACTGCTTTGGGAGTATTGCTAAATTCATAGATGAATTAGGATTGGCAGATCTTCCAACATATCCTATGTTGCTCTTTGGAAATGACCAGTAATTCTCTGCTAGTTCAATCCTAGCATAAACTTCCTAGTACACACACACACACTCAATAGTTAAAACATTTATGTGCTTAGGTCTGTTCCACCTTCATCTTTAACGCTGAGCCCTCCACCTGCTACGTGCAAAGAAGAATATGAGAATTGGCAGAAAAATCTGTATACTCCCTGGGATAACAGTTTCAAATTGGTCCTTTCTAGTAACTGCCGAGAACTTTCGTAATTTAGCATGTTTTTCCATAGTGGAGGCCTCTATCTACAAAAGAGGAAGTACTTAGCAATACAAATTATATTTACTGAGCACCTAATCATGTCAGTCGTTATACAATAATAATTGTACCATGCACGTTTATTTTATCCTCTTAGCAACCCAATAACTTGGGTATTATCAATACTCCCACTTAATAGCTGAGAAAACTGAGTTGAAAAGAAATTAAGTACTTCCCCAAGATTTGCTTGCTCTAATAGGCCTGAGATTTGGATGCAGGTCTGTCATATTCCCAGCCCCTAAACTTTTAACCACTATTCTTCACATCTCTCTGAAACCCAGCAATAACTCCATGATGTTGCCAGGCTTACACCTTGCACTCAGGTCCTAGAGTATATCTAGTGTTCTCAGATTATGTTTGGACAAGGGTGGATCTGGGAAATCTATAGTCTCCTTTGATGGATATCATAGGAAGTGGGAGAGATGAAGGAAAGTTATTTCCAAATTTTAACTGGCTCTCAAAGTATCATCAGCCATCTCTGAACACTGTTACTAGGTCAAGGATGGGCACACGACCTAAACCACATTTCAGGATTTTTATTTGAGCAACTGGGCAAGCAGACTCTCCTCTGGGGGTATGTAATGGTGTAAGCCTTCAGTGGGTCTCTATAAGATCCCTAAGACTCTTCCACCTACCATTTATTACCCAGAGAAAACAGAGTAGAGATAGGGACGCTGAGGATACCATTGAGGTCAGGAATCAATAAGGCCTGAAGCCAGGTCTTTCCACTTGACATTTTTAGTTATGTGAGACAATACACTTCCTACTGGCAGAGCCATTTGGAGTCAGCTTCTCTGTCATTCATAACTGGAGGTGCCCTAGCTGGTTCAGCCAGCTCAAATACAACACTGTGTAGCAGGATATTAAGCAGGCTTTCCCTAACTTGGCAGCAAGTCTCAGAACAAAGAACAACACATATGAAATCATGAAGTCCCTGCATTCTGAAGAGAGCAGCCAGACACCTCCCTCGGGACTTACAAAGAGTCTGCAGAACTGACCCTCCCGCATATGACTACCTCCCTCCTCCAGTCTGATGGCAGAGGAAAGGCTGAGAGTCAATGGATTCGTTGCACTCAGGGAAACTATAGGGTTTCGATGAGAGATGATCACTCCTCCTTCACCAAAGAGAAGAGAAGGGTGCTCCTGTCACCAAGGCAAAAGACCAGGAGGCTCCAAAAAAACAGCTCAGAGCATGGGGCCAAATGGTTGGATGCCCTGGTGACATGTCTGCTTAGGCTTAGGCAGTGAACTGGCTGAATTGTCCTTGTGCTTATCTGAGTGGGAAGAAAGCATCTAAAGAGAAAGAGCAAAAGGGAGAGAGAGAGCAGTTTCTTCTACTATTGTTTGGTGGCAAAGATGAGCGATTTGACTGAGAGTCAAGTGGGTACTGCATAAAGTAGCAGCTTTAGGCATCTTACTGTGCTCACGGTGGTGACCTCCTGGCAAGGGGCCTCCAATAACAAAAACCTGTAGAGTGGTGGTATAAACAAATGGGAGGTGGAAGCGGTGGACTTCAGGCTGGATCTCCTCTGAAGGACTCATATATGGACCACACAAGAAAGATCACAAAGAAGGGAAGGGATTTAAATCAAATTTGAGATTGATACTTTAAAATAACTGAGTTTTAATGGCTCAAAGTGACTGGAAATTTATGGGACCTATCCCAGATGGTATTAAGTGACAAGAAATTGAAAACGAATGAAGCATGGCTGAAGGCAGTGACTGGAAGAAATAAAACCTTTTGAGTTGAGCCTGCCCAGTAACTCGGATAGGATATTGGAGAATTCCGCCTTCACCATCCAGACACCTGAAAATGGATCAAGGGGGCAATAAAAACTTTGGCATTAGGTCAGAAGTAGCAATGGCAAATCCAGCACCAGTATATCTGTTTACAGTTGCATTGCGCTGTTGGTCTTTCTATAAATCCTATTTCAGGAGACTTTGCTAGAATGGGGTGGGGAAGGGCTAGGGCAAGGGGAAGGTCAAGGTATATGTCCAGTGGTTATACAGATTGCATTAAACTGGACAACTAGCCAGGTGTCAATTTAGATTTTTATTTTGAGAAGCTACAAGAAGCTGGCCACTTTCCCATGTGAAAGTTCTATCTCTTATTCTTTTCTATGTTGAAAGGTGTTGTTAATTTTATTTCAAGGTATAATTTTAAATGATTACTCTCATCCTTAAAAATTCTTCAAGGGCACTGGAGACCTCTAGAATAATTTTTGGAAAGGTTAGTGGGATATGGGAGAACAAGAGGCTTTGCACTCAAATATCTAGAGGGACCAGCAAGCAGGGAATGTGACCAGTGAAAAGGGCTGGGCTGGGTGGGGAACTGCCTCATCAAATGATGCAGCTGTGACCAACCCCAGTTTACTGTTGCTATGTGAGTGTACATACCTACTTTAGCCGAGCCTTCCAGTTTTTCAAGAGAAATGAAAAATTCAGGTTTTTATATAAGTCTCATCATTTCTAAGTGTTGGCAATTATTCAAAATTTTCAAACAGCACTGTATGGGCCAAATGAAACACATTTGTGAGCTGATATGGCTGGTGGTTTGCCAGCAACCTCTGGCATAGGTAATGAGAGAAGGTGGTCAGAACCGAAACATGGAATGAAGGCTCAGGGCCTGTCAATCATTACTGCTCCTAAAATGAGCTCTGGACCAGAAGCATCTCTCAGACTGGAAATAGGAACTTTGTAGGAAGTCTGAGGGGTAGAGGAAGCAGGACAAATTCTGCTAATGCTAAAGAATGAGGCACTGGTGCCCCTATGATGAGCATTTGCTGCACTTCACACATCAGCTACAAAAAGACTCATTTCAGGCACCACTGAGAACAGTAAAGAGATGAGCTCCAACTAAAGTCTTATCCTGCATACAGTAACATATATATGCTGAATGTGCTTTGGGTAAGACCAAGAGTACTAAAAAGAAAAAAAAATGGACCAAAGGATGGAAGAGGTATTAAAACGATGGCCAACTAATCTTTGACAAAGCAGGAAAGAATATGCAATGGAACAAAGACAGTCTCTTCAGCAAGTGGTGCTGGGAAAACTGGGCAGTGACATGCAGAAGAATGAACCTGGACCACTTGCTTACACCATACACAAAAATAAACTCAAAATGGATGAAAGACCTCAATGTAAGACAGGAAGCCATCAAAATCCTCGAGGAGAAAGCAGGCAAAAACCTCTTTGATCTTGCCTGCAGCAACTTCTTACTCAACATGTCTCCGGAGGCAAGGGAAACAAAAGCAAAAATGAACTACTGGGACCTCATCAAAATGAAAGCTTCTGCACAGTGAAGGAAACACTCAGCAAAACTAAAAGGCAACAGACAGAATGGGAGAAGATATTTGCAAATGACATATCAGATAAAGGGTTAGTATCCAAAATCTATAAAGAACTTATCAAACTCAACACCCAAAAAACAACTGATCCAGTGAAGAAATGGGCAAAAGACATGAATAGACACTTCTCCAAGGAAGACATCCAGATGGCCAACCAACACATGAAAAAATGCTCAACATCACTCATCATCAGGGAAATAGAAATCAAAACCACAATGAGATACTGTATGAATGGATGAATGGATAAAGAAGATGTGGTATATATATATACAATGGAGTATTACTCCGCAATCAAAAAGAATGAAATCTTGCCATTTGCAACTATGTGGTGGAACTGGAGGGTATTATGCTAAGTGAAATTAGTCAGTCAGAGAAAGACAAATATCATGACTTCACTTATATGAGGACTTTAAGAGATAAGACAGATGAACATAAGGGAAGGGAAACAAAAATAACATAAAACAGGGAGGGGGACAAAACAGAAGAGACTCATAAATATGGAGAACAAACAGAGGGTTACTGGAGGGGTTGTGGGAGGGGGGATGGGCTAAAAGGGTAAGAGGCATTAAGGAATCTACTCCTGAAATCATTGTTGCACTATATGCTAACTAATTTGGATTTAAATTAAAAATAATAAAATAAAATAAAATAAAATAAAATAAAATAAAATAATAAAATAAAATAAAAAGTGGAGGTATCAAAGACACTTTGGAAGAGGAGAAAGATACAAATGCAAGGCTCCTTCAAAAACATTTAAAGCCCAGAGGAAGAACCTTTGAGAGCCAAAATGCTGAATGTATTCCTTGCCTAGGATAGTATCACACAGCTGAATTGAATGTAGGTAGATTAAAAGGATGCTGGTCCCTGTACAGAAGTGAGATCTGAGCAGGTTATGAATGGTTTTTCTGAGGAAATGCTACAACCCAGAAGCTGGCTGAGAGGTGAGAATGTTGGTTAAACATCTAATGCAGACAGGGCTGGATATATAAATTTCTAAGACAAGAACACATCTAGTATTTGAATTATTGTAGTAGTCTCCTAACTGGTCTACTTTCTTCTCAACTTGATCCCTACAGTCCATTCTCAATATACAGCCAAAGTGATCCTTTTAATCCTTTAAAGACTTACATCTAATCATATCACTCCTCTCCTAAAAATTCTTCCATGGCTTCCTATCTCACTTGGAATACATGTCAGAACCCTTAAAATGGATGAAAGGTCTTGATATGGCCTCAACCATCTCATATCTAATGTCATTTCCTCCAGTTCCACACACCTTGCCCATTCTGCTCCAGCCATGCTGGCTTCCAGCCATTCCCTGAGCACATCAACGTATTCAGGACCTTAGCACTTCATGTTTGCTCTGCCTAAAAGGCTCTTCTCCCAGGTATCTGCATAGTGCACCCCTTACTTCCTGCTTGGTACCCATTATTAGGGCATCCTTAATTGGCCAAACAATGCAAGTAACGATCCTCCCACTCAGCTTTCTCTTTTTCCAAAATTTTGCTTATTTTCTTCATATTACTTATCATTACCTGGTATATCGTTGTTGTTTTTTTTTTCATTTGCTTATAGTCATCTCTTCCCATTAGAATGCAAACTCCATTAGGATTGTGTCTCCTGATGTATTCCCAGAGTCCAGAACAGTGCCCACCACATAGTAGGTGCTTGACAAATATTTGGTGAATAAAGAAGTGAATGAATGAATAAACAAAGTTAAAAAACTTACAATAAAGTCTGGGAAAAGTGACAGCCACAGACTAGGGAACTACTTAGAAATTCTGAAAGAAATTTGGAACCTTTGGACTGTTTCCAAAATATTTTTAAAAATATGATTACCCCTGTCTATTCCTCCTCTGTGATGAGTAATGTTAGTGACATGAAGTTGAAAGAATGGGTGGTTGCTTTCTGGAAAGAAGGAAGGCTGACTCCTTGAATACTGTTGAAAGATCTGAAAGGAATAGATAAGAGTTCCAGGCTTGCATGAAGAAATTGGCTCTGAAGTTGGCCAGTAAAGGACCCATATGTGAGTTTACAACTGAAAGGACACTATGTCTAAAAACTATTACTGAGCTCATGCCAGAATCTGTAATCAGGACCTATGACTTTTCTGGATTTCTTAACTTAAAAAAGTCCATGATTTAGATATATTTCTTCAGAATGCTGGCTGTCATCAAGATCTAGTAGTGACAGCAGCCCTTAGGGAGTGCTAACAGGCTTTCCTTATTTGCTAAGCATTTTTGTTTCTTCTGTAATACATATTTATGAAACATGATGGGGAGAGAGAAGCAAATATTGGAAAGATTTTATTCCCAAAGCTTTTCTCTTTCTCTCTCTCCTTTTCTCTTCAAGGCCATGGATATGTTGTCTATAGACATGTGTAAGTATATTTATTTCCACTCACATAATTGTTTATCCTCAGCCACCCTTTGCTGCTAAAAGTGGGTGGGAAGGGGTTAGGCACAGGACGAGTAACTTAATTCATTACCTAATATTAGGCATTTAACATCACATTAATCAGCCTCACCTGGAAAAGACCAAGGGACAAAATGACTCCCATGTTACTATAATAAATGTCTATATTTGAGATGGGCAAGGCCTTAGCATTTTTAACTTATATTTGCTTAGTGTTTTGAATTTTAACTTTATTTAGTTTCAAAAGTTTTTCAAGTTCCAGTGTAGAAAACAGAGCTTTGTTTTTAGAATACTTTTAATTCAAGTTTAATAAACTCAAGATGGAGAAATGACTCAAAAACAATGAAATGTGTTTTTCTAAGCAAGCATATTAGGTTATAATACAAAGAAAACATGTGAATAAAACCACAAAGAATACAATTTTTAATTAGAATATTTTATGGGCCCAGTTTTCCTTGTAGAATATATAGAATTATGTGCCAAATTCTCATTAAATGTAACAAAAATGATGCAGAAAAGTACAACCACCCAACAGTCAAAATAGGACTTGAGACCAAAGAGTTGCTTCATTTCTTGCAATTGACCAAAACCTCACTTAGGCTGTCCCATAATTGATGGAACTTCTCATGGCCTCTACAGGGGGAGGAATACTCAGCTCTTTGGCTTTATCCAGGGAGTCCTCTCTATGTCACCACTTCTCAATTCTGTTGCTACAAACTACTTTATAATTTAGAGACTGATAACCCATTTCCTTTATTCACTCATCTACTCATTTAGGAAAAAAAAATTGAACACCTAAGTTTAAAGCCCCCCCCCCCCCTCCAGGGGAAATAATGACAATCGGTCAAATTTTAGTGAACAATTACAAGTTAGAAGATGACATGTACATAAGGCATTATATTCTGGGGCTTGGTATGATCTTTGTTAGGGTCAACTTTCACTGGAATTTAAAGAAAGGAGCTATCATCTCCAGAAAGATCAGGAAGGTTTTCATGGAAAAGCTGACAAGTGAGCTGGACATCCAAGACTATATAGCAAGACTAGTGACAAGGAATGGAGGGGGGTGTTAGTGGAAGAATACAAAAAAAGGAATTCCAAGTGGAAGAAATAACATCAGCTAAGTCACTGAAGCAGGAAAGGCTAGGAAGTGTTCTGGGAATAGAGACTAGTAAAGATTTTTTTTTGAAACACAGGGATCAAGTAGGAAAGGTAGATATGTATGGAAGGATAGCTTTAAATCAGATAGCGTAGGTGTCTGAATGCCAAGCTGTATTAGTTAGGAATAATGTCATCTACAGACAGAAAACAGAAAACCTGATGAAAACATATAGACATTTATTATTTTCTTAATATAGAAATCTAGAAGCAGGCAATCTGAGGGTTGTGTCAACAGCTCAACGGAGTTCTCATGGACCAGGATCTTTATACCTCTGTTCTGCCATCCTTAGGGACATTTTGTCTTTATATTTGTCTCCTCAATGTCACAAGATGGATGCAGAAGTTCCAGGCGTTATATTTACATTGAGTACACAAAATAGAAAGAAAGAGTAGTAACCACCAC
Source organism: Felis catus (assembly GCF_018350175.1). NCBI lineage: Eukaryota > Metazoa > Chordata > Mammalia > Carnivora > Felidae > Felis > Felis catus. Next base: position 199,706,394 of record NC_058368.1, on the reverse strand, counting down.
ATATTTTCTTTTAATCAGAAAAGCAAAGTCTTTCTTGGGATCCCTACTAGTCTTTTATCTCATTGTCTAAAAACGAATCCACAGCTTCCAGCTGAAAGAGAGGCAGAGAAAAAGGTTTCTGCTTTTCAGACTTTATAGTAGGGATGGCAAAGAAGAAAAGTGTTGCGGATGGCTGATGCCTTAGTTAGCCACCTTCCCAAACTAGCAGGGGACTGTATGGATCTTATAGGCAATAGACAGTTGTTAAAGATTTTCAAAAAAGAAACAACACAGAGTGAGATTTCAATATGATTGATCTGGTGGTGGTAAAATGAGTGAATTTGAGATCTGAAAGACTGGAAGCAACAAGAAAGATTAAGAACATGTCTCGTTTTAAATATGTATTCAGTTCCAAGTGGGGCAGAGTCTGATGACAGGAATGTGAGTTTGTGTCAGTTTTCTTCTCCTGGCTTTGAGTGGGTTTAAAATCACACTTCGTTCACCACACTGTGCTATAGGTGGGCAACACTGGACCAAAGTTATGGATGCAAACCTAGTCACCTACAGACATCTCTACCTGGATACCCCACCATCACCTCTGCTTGATTACTTCCTACAGTGAAATTAAATGGTCACTATGACAAAAATAATATATGGCCAAAGGCATATTTTTGTACTGTGTCAAAGAATTTTATATTATTAGAAAGAATAGGAAGAAACATCTCTTTTAGAGAAATATGAAATAGAAGTGATTCTAAGGACAAATTTGAATTGGAAAAAAACTTTATTCATCTTCGTATCATCACAACTATGTGTTTATAATTCAAGGATAATATTTTGATTATATAAAATACAAAAAGTTGACATGCTGTTTATACTTAATGATATAGGACATTTACCATTCATTCTATGAAAAACATGGACAATTATGAAAGAGTTCATCAAAATTTACATATTACCTTCTTAATCCGGTTGGCAAGCAAATTTTGAGGCAATTAAAAGTGATCATTTCCCTACAAGTATGCCAGGTATTAGGATGACTGATGGAAGCAAGGTGTCTGCCCCAACCCATTGCTTATTCTTTAGTTATATTGAATAGTTTGTACAAGCTGCTTCAAATTGGTTTTAGGTTGATATGGAGATAATTAAGTAAATAAATAAAACAAGATATGCTAGAAGAATGGTTATAGGACCAGGAGCCTAGCTTTTATAACACATGATGATTGAATCTGATGCCTAAAATGTAATTTGTTGTAACCACAGCACCAAGGAGGCCACCGCTCCTAATTTCTGAGTGTCACTATAGCAGAGTCGTGAGGGAAAAGGCTCTGGAATCATGTCTATGTGTGACTTGTGGCTGTGTGACTCTGGAAAAATTAGTTAACTTTCTGTGACTCAGTTTCCTCATCCATAAAGAAATGAATTATTGTGAAGATTTGAGATAATCCACACGAAGCACATGGAACAGTTACCTATGTGACAGACTATGAGTCCGGGGTTCTCTCTTGTCCAGCCAGAGAGCGGACACAGAATTAAATATGAGAGAGGCTAATGTCTGGAAGGAGACAAGAGCCCCGAACAGGGGTTTCATCTCCATATTTATTCAGCGCACAAGGTATTACCCACGTGGTGAACATGAAGAAAACAAGATCTTACACATGTGAATGCGGAGAAAACCATCAGACAGTAGTCATTAACTTGTATGTGTAATAAGCAAAGGGTCTGGGCAGTGAGTGGAGTTTGTGATCAAAGCACAATCGTATCATGGCATCAGAGAGAAAGTAATTTCCCACAGGTGACATAGGAAGTTACTCGTGATCCCATTACGATATCTTGCTAGCTAACCTCGTGAACTTTTGCCCCAGGGTGGCAGCTTTCCACCCTAAGCTTTTCCCCAACCCATTTATGTAAAGTAGAACCTATTTCCCCACATACCCGGAGCATGCTGCTGTTGCTGCTGCTGCTGCCACTACACTACTGCTCCCATTGCTACCACTATGACTACTACCACCACCATGACATTCCTAGTACTACTATTACTACTACCACCGCCACTCCTGTGATAGTCCAGATGGAAATATTTTCTTGATAGAAAATATAGCAGAAAAGGTCCCAAAGCTTGTTCTTGCAACAGTCCTCAAATGATCTGTCTGGCAATAATCTCAGGTGATCTGTCTGGAGCAACTGGCACAATCATTTTCAACTCTCCAATTCATTGTCTTCTCCTGATTCCTAGGACACTGGACTCTTTGGGGATGTTTTTCCCCATGTCAATGTCTGCTCTTTCTCAGCCTCCATTATCAGTTCTTCCTCTTCTTCTTGAACTCCTAACATACTACAGTATTAGTATAAGTACTGTATTTGTATTAGTGTATTAGTTCTGGGGCTCCATACGTGGTCCTTTCCTTTTGTCTTTAGTCATTCCTGAAGTGATATTGTTCAGTCCCATGGTTTTAAATATTAGCAACTTGCTGAGAACTCCAGCTTAAACCTTTCTCTCAAGTGTTAGTCTTAGGATCAAACTGTTTCACATTTCTACTTAGATGTCTAACAGACACTTTAAATAACATGGCAGAATGAAAGCCCTGATCTTCTCTCAGAACTCTGTCCCAGATACAATCTCCTCTGTTTCTGTTATGGCAACTCCATCATTCCAGTAATTTAGGCTGAAAATCTCTGACTCACCCTTGACTCTTCTCTTTTCCTCCTCTCTACCATCCATCAAGAAATCCTGTTGCCTCAGTATTGAAAACAGAGATGGGCTGTGGCCACATCACACCACTTCCACTGCTACCACCCTAGCCTAAGCAAGCATCATCTTTCACCTGGATATCCAAAATAACCTCCAGGTAGATTGTTTGCAAAAATGGCAGCAACTTTTCCCCTTTCTATAGCATGCCCCTTTGTAATGTGGCTTTGTAGCTTCTCCTAGAAAGATACAGAATTTGTTCCTTCAATTCTTTAATTTGTGTAAACCTCCTGATTTGCTTCAACTAATATAATATACCCTCAAGTGATAGCGTGTCAGTTCTGAGCCTAGGCTTCAAGAGATCTTGCACACTTCTGCTTGTTCCCTTGAAACCTTGCTGCCATCATGTGAATAAGCACATGGCCCAGTCATCCCTATTGTCCAAGCCAATAGCTAGGCAGCTCCCTGAGGCAGAGCCACCCAGCTGACCTGTAGTTGACTTCAGCCCAGCCTAATTTGCCAACCCACATAATTGTAAGCTAAATAATGGTTCTTGTTTTCAGCCACTAAAGTATGGGGTGGTTTGTTACTGAGCAATAGCTGACAGATATAGCTACTTAACCCATGCCCCTGCTGCTACCCTTGGTCTCTAAAGCCTATGCTTAGGACGGAAGGCAAGAATAACTTGGTTAAAAACATAAATCGGAATCATACCACGTTTTTCTGCTCAACACTCTACAATGGCTCACTTACAGCGGGCTGTGAGGCTCTAACTCATCTGGCTTTCTGTTACCACCCTACCTACATCTCCTATTACTCAGCCTTTGTGCTTTCCATTCTAGCCATATTGACATCCCTGCTATTTCTTGAGTACACCGGACACACTCCTGCTTTAAGAATTTGCTCCAGTTAGTTGCTCTGCCTGAAATGCTCTTTCCCTAGAGACACCCTTGGCTAACTCTCCCAGTATCCTCTTAAATATCCCAGATATTTTCTCAAATCTCATATGCACAATGAGGACTCCTATAATTAATAAAACAGCCTGATTCTCATTCTCAACATTCCCAGCCCTCCTTACCCTGATATACTTTTTTCATGTTTTTCTCTCACATTTATCATCTTCTAATATACTATATAAGTTAATTATTATGTTTACTATTTGTTGTATGTATCTCTGTATTATTCAAGGATCTCCAGAGAAGCAAAACCAATAGTGTGTGTGTGTGTGTGTGTGTGTGTGTGTGTGTGTGTGTGTGGAGAGAGAGAGAGAGAGAGAGAGACTAATTTTATAAAGAATTGGCTCACCTGATTGTGGGGGCTGGCAAGTTTGAATTCCACAAGTCAGGTGAACAGGCTAGTGACCCAGGGAAGATTTGATGTTGCAGCTGATGTCCAAAGGCAGTCTGGAAATATACTTCATCCTTCAGGAGACCTTACTCATTTTCTCTTAAGGCCTACAAATACTGGATGGATCCCACCCAAATTATGGAGGGTAATTTGCTTTACTCAAAGTCTGAGTAATCTCATTATAAAAATACCTTCACAGCAACATTTGGTTTGACCAAATATCTGGGTACCATGGCGTAGCCAAAGTAACAGATGAAATTAACCACCATATTCTCTTTAACTGAAATACAAGTTTCTTGAAGAACAAAATCTTTTTTGTCCACTAATATATCTCAAGTGCCTAGAACTATGCCTAGCATAGTGCATATAATGAATCAGTAAATGAATCAATAAATGAATGACGAATCTTTAAAAATAAAAGTAAAACTCAACAGGAATATTATGAGTGACTGGAACTCGGTGGGGTTAGACCAGAAAGCTCCCTGAAGGATGTGTGTTTTACAAATAGTTTTGAAAGGAGACTGGGATATAATTTGGCAGGAAGAGGAGTGAAGAAACTCCAGGAAATCAGAGTGATGTGTATGTTGGCTCAAAGTAGGGAGAAAGCAAACAATGTGTGCCCTCTAAGATAACCACATCTTATGTAAATAGAGGGATGTTTTTCAGTTATCCCTAAAACATGAAACACTTCCTTATTATCTCTTGAAGTTCCAGAGCCTCATTTGTCTGTCTATAACACTCAAAAATTATGGTCACTCAAACATTTGAACTTTTTCCAAGTGAAATAAAGCATTATACAAAGCAGATGCATGCAACATAATCTTCAATCGTGATTTTCCTGTAGTCACAATAAAATCACTACAAACTGAAGAAGCTATGCCTCAGATCAAACTAGCACTTAGAAGTCAAGTACAATTTGATAACAGTATTGCAGGTATCAAACAACCTGGGAAGTTTCTAGAGACAAGCAGAATTCCTGGTGCAGACCTGTCAACTTCACTCAGGTGATTTTCCTAACATCTGACACTCATTAGGGCATAGATAAGTCCCAGGCACCTATTATTTCTACCAAAACCCAGAAACTACAGATTGGCTGGAGGAGGTATTTTAAAAAATAATTCTCATTGTGGTTTATTAAATCAATATCATAAAAACCATCTCTGGTGATCTCTGTCCATCTATCTATACATCTCTTTACCTATCTACTAATCTTTCTCTATTTACCAAGTTCCAATGTTTTGCACACTAAAATGATCCATTGGCATCCAAATCACACTGTAAATGCCAGTCACCCTTCTGCTCTTTGAGTCAAGGTCAGTATGGGCTGTCTGATAAATGCAGAGTATGGAGAGTCGGCTAATTAATGGCACATCAATTCAACCTGCCCTTCAGACTTGAGTGGTTGCAAATCTCTGTGACCACAGTTTAGAAAGTGGTCTTTATTTGTATTTGAGAGGCTGCAAAGGCCATAACCTCCTCATGGGATAAACTTCCAGAATTGTATATAACCTTCAAGAACAAAAATCTCTAAAAGTCAGGCTGTCTGGGGAAGGCAATGACATTTCTGAATATTCATTGTTCTCTTTCAACAGTAGCACACAATATTGGAACAGATTATAAGACTACAGCAAAACTTCTTAAAATAAGATATAAACAGTAAATCATTCATTCATTCATGAGACATTTTTAATTTAAACTATATGTAAATTTTCTTTAAAAAATCTAAATATTAATACATAAGCATATGCTTAAACATTAATTTCAAAGTTGGGTACTTACACTTTGGATGGAAGGTAACAACTCAGGACATACTGATTTCCATATAAAACTCAAATGAATTTAAAACATATTTACAGAGTTGATTAGTGTCATCTGCCAGTGATTATCAACTATTTCATTGCTAATTGAAGGAAGCAACAGTGAGTGTTCTGGAGCAAGCAGATACCTGAGGGGATATTTAGAGATTTTTCTATATCTCAATAAAATATCAGTGTATATTAGTAGTATATGCAAAGTGTTAGTTACCCATTGCTGGCAACATAATCCAAATTTATTTCATAAATCCTAGACACCTAAGACATATCTTCTAATCCTCTGGGTAGCCTAAAATATTAACATAAATTCCCTGGCTGGCTTTTGCAATCCATCTCCATCTTTGGAGCATATTACATTTTTGATTACATATCACCAGAGTCAGAAAAGTGAAGCCCATAAAAGAAAAAAAGTAAAAGAAATTACATTTAAAGTAGGGGAAACAGTGAGTATTTTATTGGCACTTATAAAAGGTTTCCCATTCTCTCTCTCTCTCTCTTTTTTTCTTTTTTTTGTCATTTAACTTGCTTGGGTATCAGATATCAACCCTGGTAATTTTCTTGCTGGAAATTTGTTCTGTGTAACAAAAGAATATCACCAATAATCTTTTAGATATAATTTATAGACTCACAAGCTCTCATCGTATAATTTGTAGCTAGGTAGCCTCCCCACCCAATACCCTTAGGAAAAATAGCAACTACTTTCACAGACTGTCTAGAAGTTCACTGTGAAGACTAATCTCTTCCAAGTTAACTTGTGTTTGGATTAGTATATGATTTCATCTAAAGTTAGATTGATTCTGGCTATTTCTTCACCCTACTGGGCAGTTTTAGGAAGCTAAAAAATTCTTGTAATAGTCAGAATAGCTTGAATATCAGTGAGAGCAGTAATACTCCTGAAAGCTTTTGCCCCATTAGGGAAATGACATGGCAAAAACAATATCTTTCTAGGCCTATCCTAAATGGTTGAAGGAAGAGTATTTATACTACTACAAAAAATACCTTAATATAATTTACCCTGAAGTTGGCCTCTGGTTAAGAAAAACAGAAATGCAAAAGCTATATTCTAAACTCATCTACCCCATGATACAAGTAACTTGACTCTCCTAGTGGAAAAACAGAGGTAATGAACTAATCTAGACTGTGCAGTCATTCATAGGACGGTAACGTTTCAATGGTCTTTGTATATCATTTGCTTTAATCTCTTCATTTCTCAGATGCTAAAATTGAAATCTAGATGGGTAATATAACTTGTCAAAAGTCAACAGCAAGTGAACTCTTAATCCATCATTATTTATTAATTTCTCACCTTGTGTTTTTCACCATCACAGGTAATATGGTATTAAATATATATAATGTAGTATGGAATTTGAATTGCCATTTGAATTATAGCACTCATATTGTGCAAGTGAAAATATAAGAATAAAGTAAAACCAAACTCTATGAGGCACCCTTTTTATTTTCTCAAAGTATAAGCAAGTGCTGCTAACAAATGAAAAGCAAGAAAAATACAAGCAGAAGGTAGCCAATAAAATTATTAACAGATAAAAGCAGGGCCCAGGAATAAATATAGCCTGTGTGCCTGCTCCTCAGTGCACCTGTCTCTTTTGTTCCCTTATAAAAGAGCAGAAATAATAATACCGATTATAAGTGTACAATAATTGTTGCTGACCTGGAAACATATTCATAAAGTGACAAATTTAAAATATAAGCATGTTTTCATTCAATGGGAGTTACTGATATTTGAAGACTCGAAAGGGTCATCTACTAATCTGTAAAGAGTGTCCATCTTGAATCATTCCACCTAGCCTTGATTCTAAAATATTCTATTTCTTTTGAGAGACAATCAACACAGTTCTTTTCTTAGAAGCCCTTCTTTGTATACTCCATTGTTAAGTCATCTCAGCAGGAATAATTCAACAAATGTTGGTCACTTAACCATATCAGGAACTATAGGTACTGCTGGAGAAATAAAGATGGCTAGGATATTCTCTGGCCCCAAAGATTAGAACAATCTAGTTAGGAGAGATGAAGAAGTAAAAAATACTTAGCTAACTATTCAAGTGAACTGAAATCCTTTTTAGACAAAATGGATTACAAATTAGTTTGAACTTCATAGGTCAATAATCATTTCGTATTTTTAACATTTTAAGTTAAAATAAAAGCACAAATTATGTGCCATGAAATTGTCCAAACAATGCTAAATGGATTTTCTGACCTTACGTCTGCCTTCTGCATTGCTTTGTTATAATCCAAGTCCTAACTGAATATAGAAAATAATTTTCTGTGGAATAGAACCCATATCAAGAAGATGACATTTTCATATAATGAAATATTCATTCTTAAAGAAACATAATCTCCTTGAATGATTAAATACTTAATGCAGAGATTTTAATCTGCAGTCAGGGAAGTTTGGCACTTTGGAGAGGGCAGTATAACATCTTGAGATTTTGAAGCCAGATCCAGGTTCAGTCAACCCCAATTCTACTTCCGTTATATGTACGACTTGAGCAAATCTCTTATCATATTAACTTCTTGGAGGTTTAGTTTCCTGATAAATCCAGATAAGTGTCCTTATAATGTTGTTGTAAGAGCAAATACATAGTGGGTATTCAATAACTAGAACTTATTCCATTCAATTTACTTCCACAAAATTCTCAAAACAATACCAAGTGACAGAAGGATTCTTATGTACAAAGAAAAAATGCATTTTTAATATCTTTTCATCTTCTTGTCCACCCCAGCCAGAGTACATAAGTGATAAAAGTCATCCTAAAAGGTGTTAAATGCTAATCTCATTGTGGTTTTTATTTGCGTTTCCCTGATGCTTAGTGATGTTAAGCACATTTTCATACATCTGTTGGCTATTTGTATGTCTTCCTTGGACAAGTATCTATTCAGGTATTTTGCTCATTTTAAAGTCAGATTATGTATCTATTTGCTACTGAGTTGTATGAGTTCCTTATACATTTTGGATATTAATCCTTTATCAGATACATGGTTTGTAAATATTTTCTCCCATTCTATAGGTTGATTTTTCACAGGTTGATGGCTTCTTTCCATCATCACTAAATGTCTCCCTCCTCCTCCTCTTCCATTATCCTACCACCTGGATTTATCTTTGTCTCTCTCTCTCTCCCTCTCCCTTCTTCCTGCAAGCCTTCCAGTAACACATCTCCCCAGTCAGTCATCTGGGATTAAAAAGTCTGCTAATCTTGGGGCACCTGGGTGGCTCAGTTGGTTAAACACCGAACTCTTGGTTTTTGGCTCAGGTCATGATCTCACAGTTCATAGGTTTGAGTCCTGTGTTGGGCTCTGTGCTGGCAAAGCCTGCTTGGGATTCTCTCTTTCCCTCCCTCTCTCTGCCCCTTTCCCACTCATGTGCACTCTCTCTCTCTCTCAAAAATAAATAAACTTAAAAAAAAAGTTTGCTAATCTGGCAGAACTCTCAAATACACTGGAACATTAAGTTGTCAATCATTGGAGTAGGATTGTCATTTATCCTGACATATTTCTGATTGCCCTTTAGCTTTTGGTTACTTATCCTGGATCAGAAGAGGCCAACTCACCCCTTAGCCAGCTGACAGCTTTGGTGAGAGTGTTCCTAAATGAGATAAGATGGCACTATGATTATCTTACATACTGCATTTTCACCTTTCTTTGGTAATAGCTCCCCCCCCCTTTTTAAGGGAACTAAATTAAAATAGTGGAAAAAATCTGAAATAAGATCCTGTTGAATATGCCTCTCCAGGATCCACGAGATATTCAGAGGTGATTTGTACACCAGCCTTCACATTTCAGAACTGAAAGGGGATGAGCTCAGTTCCTGTTCTCTCACTTAGCATGTACTGCAATACTTTGGCACAGATGCCCAAGATCTACTTGAGGCAATTAGTATTAGTCTTTAATTTATCTCTAAACTGGTCTTTCATGACACTTTAATGCCATCCTTGTGTTTTTATTTGTATTAAAATTTACAAATACAAAGAAAGGCTCATTTATGAGGCCCTTTGTTTTCCTATCAGCTGGAAGAGAGGATCTGAGTAATTTAGGAAGGCGAGGTTTGTTTAGCTGGAATAAAAAGGGATATGGTCAAAGCTGAAATTGTTTAATTCTTTCTCGCCGAGTAACTGCCGAATTACAGATGTCTCTTGAATGCAATAAATTAATTTCAGTCATGCTTGTTTATTTGTACACATGTTGCCAAAGTAAAGGCCTAATCCAAAAATTAATGATTTGAGAGTCCATCGGGTATTCTTCTGAACCGATTTCCATTATTTTTCACATGAACATACAGACAAATTCTCCTACAGTACAATGTGTAGCCAGCTGAGTGATTGATTAGGCAGCTAATGCATATCAAGGCACAGTTAAATTCACAGTTTCAAGCTAAGGCAAAGTTCAGCTACTTAAGTCATCTTTAAATGTGATTAAGTCTACTGGGCTCCAGTTACACAGAACCAGAGACTAGAAAAGTTGGGTTAGTCAATGGAAATAACAACTGGTTATAAATCCACAGTCAAAAGTAATGAAAGTATTCAAGGGAAGAAACTTTTTGTTAACAAGAATCAGATGTTGTATTATTGACTTTTTAAAAAGCATAACAAACTGTTTCATAATTTGCCAAATGGCATCCACCTACGTAAGCTAATAAAAGTACTACTGATTAGTTGAGGGGGGGATCTGATCAGGACAAGAGTTGAAAGCAATATGCACTTGGCAAATAGGTAGATTTTCTCTTCATCGTAGCATACTTTAGTTGCTTATCTATCCTGATACATAGGAGGGAACACCACCACTCTCTAAGCACATGTGCACTCTGCAAACAATATCAAGTATTGCTGCAATGGGTAGTCCCTAAGAAGATCATTTCTGTTATAAAACTGGAAGAATCAAGTTGTGACAGCTATTCGCCCCCTGCCAATTCCTTTAAAGATAGTAGCTATAATTACTTTATGTAGTGAAGTTCTCTTGCCCCTATAGCAAATTTTTATTATGCCAATACACAGCATCTTCAGTGTGCCCTCTCCTGTTTATTCAGGCTAGATAGAAAAATAGTCTGGCCTATAAATAGTCTGGCCGATAAATTCCCCTTTTAGTAACAAAATAATATATATTTATGCCTTCAACCAGTAGGTACAAAATTCCTACTCACAGGCAAAGAAGTTCCTGTTTGCATTACCAAGTGATAAAAAAAATGGACAAAGTTGGATATCATCATGGTCATGATGAAGTCTTAGAGTTTAGAAACATGTAATCAGAATTGACAAAGCAAAACTTTATTCAGGCTATGGCTTGGCTCTCTTGAGATGGCATTCTATGTGCTATTTCTTGGTTTGCCACCCATTACATGCTGTAAATTATAAGTTTTGACTAAAAAAATAATAGTTAATTTGAGAAATCTCCTTGTGGTTGCCTTAATAACAAAAACAACAGAAAGGACTGAATTACACTTTGGAGTCAAAAAGTATGGGTGAGTGAGAAATCTAAGAGTTAGGGGAGGCTAGAGAAACAAAAAACCTGTGGAATCAGAAAAACTCTTGGGAAGGTTTTGAATTCCCCCTGACCGTGGAATTTGGTTCAAGCAGCAGAGAGGCTTATGATGACATCTTAGCCACATGATTGACAACCCCTATGCACATCCCTACTATTGTCTTTTGGGGACTTTAAGAGAGCAGCAATTTAACACTTTGACTTGAAAAGAAGATAAGAGCATTCTTAGTTGCTGGGCATGGTAGGAATAGTAGTAGTACTTTCCTGGTCTGTTATAGAACTCAGGTGCCGCTCCTAAAGCAGTGTTATCAGCTTCATTTAGTCATACTTAAAATTTTTCACCAAATGCATTCTTTCTAGAATTTAGCATCTTGTCAGACCAATATGATACTTTCTTTAAAAAGATAAAAACCAGGGCGTCTGTGTGGCTCCATTGGTTAAGCATCTGACTTTGTCTCCAGCTTGTGAGTTCGAGCCCTGTGTCGGGCTCTGTGCTGACAGGTCAGAGCATGGAGCCTGCTTTGGATTCTGTGTCTCCTTCACTCTCTCTCTCTCTCTCTCTCTCTCTCTCTCTCTCTACTCCTCCCCTGCTTGTTCTCTCTCTCTCTCCCTCTCTCTCTCTCTCTCCCTTTCTCTCTCTCTCCCTCTCTCTCTCAAAAATAAACAAATAAACATTTAAAAAAGATAAGAACATACTGTCTTGATGATTACAGCTTTGTAGTATAGCTTGAAGTCTGGAATTGTGACTTCTCCTGCTTTGGTTTTCCTTTTCAAGATTGCTTTGGCTATTTGGGGTCTTTTCAGGTTCCATAGAAATTTTAGGATTACTTGTTCTAGCTCTGTGAAGAATGCTGGTGTTACTTTGATAGGGATTGCTTTGAATATGTAGATTGCTTTGGGTAGACATTTTAACAATATTTGTTCTTCCTATCCAGAAGCATGGAATCTTTCCATTTTTTTGTGTCTTCTTCAATTTCTTTCATAAGCTTTCTATAGTTTTCAGTGTATAGATTTTTCACTTCTTTGGTTAGATTTATTCCTAGGTATTTTATGGTTTTTTGTGCAACTATAAATGGGATCGATTCCATAATTTCTCTGTCACTTCATTGTTGGTGTATAGGAATGCAACCGATTTCTGTGCATTGATTTTATATCCTGCAACGCTGATGAATTCATGAATCAATTCTAGCAGTTTTTTGGTGGAATCTTCTGGGTTTTCCATGGAGTATCATGTCATCTGCAAAGAGTGAAAGTTTGACCTCCTCCTGGCTGATTTGGATGCCTTTTATTTCTTTGTGTTGTCTGACTGTGGAGGCTAAGACTTCCAATACTATGTTGAATAACAGTAGTGAGAGTGTACATCCCTGTCTTGTTCCTGACCTTAGGGGGAAAGCTCTCAGTTTTTCCCCATTGAGGTTGATATTAGTGTTGGCTCGTTCATAGATAGCTTTTATCATCTCGAGGTGTGCTCCTTCTATCCCTACTTTCTTGAGGGTTTTTATCAAAAAATGATGCTGTATTTTGTCAAATGCTTTCTCTGCATCTATTGAGAGGATCATATGGTTCTTGTTCTTTCTTTTATTGGTGTGATGAATCACGTTGTTTTACGGATATTGAACCAGCCCTGCATCCCAGGTATAAATCCCGCTTGGTCATGGTGAGTAATTTTTTTAATGTAATCATCAAGACAGTATGGTACTGGCACAAGAACAGACACTCAGATCAATGAACAGAATAGAGAACCCAGAAATGGACCCGCAAACGTATGTCCAACTAATCTTTGACAAAGCAGGAAAGAATATCGAAGGAATAAAGAGTCTCTTCAGCAAGTGGTGCTGGGAAAACTGGACAGCGACATGCAGAAGAATGAACCTGGACCACTTTCTTACACCATACACAAAAATAAACTCAAAATGGATGAAAGACCTCAATGTAAGACAGGAAGCCATCAAAATCCTCAAGGAGAAAGCAGGCAAAAACCTCTTTGATCTTGCCTGCAGCAACTTCTTACTCAACATGTCTCCGGAGGCAAGGGAAACAAAAGCAAAAATGAACTACTGGGACCTCATCAAAATAAAAGCTTCTGCACAGCGAAGGAAACACTCAGCAAAACTAAAAGGCAACCGACAGAATGGGAGAAGATATTTGCAAATGACATATCAGATAAAGGGTTAGTATCCAAAATCTATAAAGAACTTATCAAACTCAACACCCAAAACACAACTAATCCAGTGAAGAAATGGGCAAGACATGAATAGACAGTTCTCCAAGGAAGACATCCAGATGGCCAACCAACACATGAAAAAATGCTCAACATCACTCATCATCAGGGAAATACAAATCAAAACCACAATGAGATACCACCTTACACCTGTCAGAATGGCTAACATTAACAACTCAGGCAACAACAGATGTTGGCAAGGATGCGGAGAAAGAGGATCTCTTTTGCATTGTTGGTGGGAATACAAGCTGGTGCAGCCACTCTGGAAAACAGTATGGAGGTTCCTCAAAAAACTAAAAATAGAACTACCCTACCACCCAGCAATTGTACTACTAGGCATTTATCCATGGGATACAGGTGTGCTGTTTTGAAGGGACACCCTCATGTTTATAGCAGCACTATCAACAATATCCAAAGTATGGAAAGAGCCCAAATGTCCATCAGTGGATGAATGGATAAAGAAGATATGGTATATATACACAATGGAGTATTACTCCGCAATCAAAAAGAATGAAATCTTGCCATTTGCAACTATGTGGATGGAACTGGAGGATATTATGCTAAGTGAAATTAGTCAGTCAGAGAAAGACAAAAATCATATGACTTCACTCATATGAGGACTTTAAGAGATAAAACAGATGAACATAAGGGAAGGGAAACAAAAATAATATAAAACAGGGAGGGGGACAAAATAGAAGAGACTCATAAATATGGGGAACAAACAGATGGTTACTGGAGGGGTTGTGGGAGGGGGGATGGGATAAATGGGTGAGGAGCATTAAGGAATCTACTCCTGAAATAATTGTTTCACTATATGGTAACAAATTTGGATGTAAATTTTAAAAAATAAAAAATAAAAATTAAAAAAAAGATAAGAACATAATGGATCTTCCATGTGCCTTAGCTGCTGGGATGTTCAAAGCTAACTAATATCATTATTCTGGGTGTCATTAGCATCTATGTTGAAGACATATTCAACTTGTGTTGACTTCCTAACTTCTAATAGTTTTTAGATTCATTGCACTTTAGCCATTGGCTACCCAGGCTGGTGATCTTTCAAACGCTCTACTTCATGGTGTACTGTTATCGCAAGGTAGACATTACCATCAGCTTGAACTGAATGACCTATGAAAGCATAAACTCCAGTGTATCAACCACATCTGCCCATAACCTCTCATCCCTCTATCTCTTTCACTCCCTGGCTTCCAGAATTCTTGGTCTTAGACATCTGGACCCTCCCTCTTCTTCCTAGACCATCACCTCCATTACCTCCTCACGGTTTCCCTTCTTTTTTTGTTTTACCATCATACTATTATCTCACTTGCCAGCACCCTGAACATTCTGACCCATTTTTCTTATCCCACTACATGCACTGTAAAAACTTTTACCATTATAGCAATTCCTAGATAAGCCAAACATGTGCTTTGTGGATCCCCACCTTTAGAAGCCAAGCACCAGTGAAAAAGCACATAAATCAAATTGCTCGGTGCTGATGCAGATTTGTGGACTTCAACTTTAGCTTCGCTTTAACACCGCATGACTATATTTGTGTACTGGTTGGCTGACTTATTTTTCTATCATGGCTATTTCGAAGCTTTAATACTTTCCTCTTTATGTACCACCTATCTGTTCTTTTCCCACAGTAGTACATTGCTTTAACAACTCAACTAACACTCAGTGTATTCCTTTCTTCAATTCCCAATTATATTTCAAGTCCCTTGTTCTCTACTTTCCTTTGAATTGCTCAACCAAAAATTTTAATGTCCTCCTTGTTGCTAAAAAACCAAAGTATATTTTCTAATCCACTTCTTACGTGATCTGTTCATATTTTTTCTATATGAAGCTCTCGTCCCTTGGCTTTTGACTTATTTCTTTTCCCTTTCAGCCTCCCTTTACATTTTTCTTCCTTTGTCTGACCTTTAACTATTCTTATTTCCTAAGTTTTACCTTATTCTCTCTCCTTGATCATAGCCCATAACATACTAACCCTATACTTAATAAAATACCAAATGTATACAATCATCCTACCCTCCTTTCCTAGGTTCCAGGTACACATATCTAACAATCTATCAGGGATTCACCACTGGTCTTTGTAATAGTTCAGCCTCAAAAGATCATGCTATTGGGCCCAGACATACCCTTCATTCTTGCCAACATTCACATGTCCATTCATGTGCTACATTCATGTGTCCGTTATGACAGCATTGGAAAGCCAATGGCACAGTCTGACTGATATCTACTGTTAAGTCATTTTGATTAACTGATATTTATGTTCCTCTTCTGTTTTCTTTGGCAGGTGGCTTAAGATACAAAGATATTCACACTTTATGTCCACTCGCATAAGTTCACTTGTCTATAGCTTGAAACTTTCTCATTTCCACGTTCTTAAGATGGAGCCAAACCATTCGGCACTGCCAGTTAAGTCTGTGTATACTATGTATTTTCTAACCTCAGGCTACTTCTCTGTCTACATAAGGTAAATAACCAGTTCTTCTGCCTGAATTTCTGTCCACTATGAAGACTTTCCTTTACCATTGACTTTCAAAGCCACACTTGAGTGAGGATGTAGTACAGCTACCATCCATTTTTGGCTTGCCTTCACATTCCTAACCTGATGTATCTGCAAACCAAGTTCAGACCTTTTTTTTCCTCCTTCATTCCATGGTAATAAATGATTTCCCCCATAGATGTAAACTGAGAAAGGCACAAGAGCAACAGTGGTAGATGACATGGAGGTCTGGGCTACCAGCTCACAGCACTTGCATTTCCTCTACTGGTCCTACTTGCATTTTTTCTTGGAGGTACCACCTCCAACTAAGATTTATTGATATCGAGATTGAAAGCTTCTGCACAGTGAAGGAAACAATCACCAAACTAAGAGGCAGCCTATGGAATGAGAGAAGATATTTCCAATTGGCATATCTGATAAATGGTTAGTATCCAAAATCTGTAAAGAACTTATCAAACTCAACACCCAAAAAACAAATAATCCAGTTAAGAAATAAGCAGAAAACATGAGTAAATACTTTTCCAAAAAAGACATCAAGATGGCTAACAGACACACGAAAAGATGCTCAACATCATTCATCATCAGGGAAATGCAAATCAAAACTACGAGATACCACCTCACACCTATCAGAATGGCTAAAATTAACACTACAAGAAACAACACAAAAAGGGGAACCCTCTTATGCTGTTTGTGGGAATGAAAACTTGTGCAGCCACTCTGGAGAACAGTATGAAGGTTCCTCAAAAAGTTAAAAATAGAACTACCCTGTGGTCCAGCAATTGCACTACTAGGTATTTAGTACAAAGGATACAAAATTACATATTTGAAAGGGTATATTCACCCTGATGTTTATAGAAACCTTTTGAATAATAACCAAACTATAAAGTCCAAATATCCATTGACTGATGAATGTATAAAGAAGATGTGATTTTATATATATAATATGGAATATTACTCAGCAATCAAAAAGAATGAAATCTTGCCATTTACAACAATGTTGGTGGAGCTATACTGTATTATGCTAAGTGAAATAAGTCACTTAGAGAAAGATAAATACCATATGATTTCACTCATATGTGGAGTTTAAGAAACAAAAACAGATGAACATATGGTGGGTGGGGAAGAGAGGGAGGGAAACAAACCATAAGAGACTCTTAAATATAGAGAACAAACTGAAGGTTGATGGAGGGGGGAGGGATAGCCTAGATGGGTGAAGGGTATTAAAGAGGGCACGTGTTATGATGAGCCCAGGTGTTGTATGTAAATGATGAACCACTGAATTCTACTCCTGAAACCAATATTGTACTGTAATGTTAACTAACTTGAATTTAAATAAAAATTTTAAAAGAAGAAAAAAGTTTTATTGATATTGGGCCCACTTGACTTTTGGGTTTAGGAGGGTTAACAATACTCAGAGTAGTTCTGGCAACATGGTCATCTGATATCCTGTGGTTAGGTGCTCTGTCTCGACCAGGGCTCAATGGCAGACCTGAAGCTATTTTTTGAAAAATATATAATTTTATACTACAGATGGCATGGCTGAACTGAAGAGGTCTACACTATGATTTCCCCACTGAAGCTTGCCATAAAGTCCATATTGTGTCTTTCCCCCACCAGCTCTTCTTCTAATAACACAGTGTCTTATAGATCAATGGTTAGTGTAGTAGATCTGTTTGCACTGCAACTTGGAACTGAGACTAAGTTTTTTCCTGTGCTGGGCCCCTTCCAAATCTGACAGTATTTGTGTCACCAACTATATTCATTGGAGCAATGTTAATAGGAGTAGAATTGTTACTGGCGTGAGAGGTACAATAAGCAATATATGTGGCTTCAAGTTTGAAGGGGATATTCCAGCATGCCCTAGATAACCAGATACCTAAAATGATGGTGGGACCCTGAATTTCTGTAAGTTTTATCTCCCACCCTCTGAAGTACATGTAACTTACCAAGGCCTTCAAATGTATTTCCATTTTGTACTCATATGGTCTGATTAATATGATGTCATTGATGTGATGTTCTGCACGAGGTCTACTAAACCTGGGTCTTTTTAGACTATATTATGGCAAAGGCCCAGAGAGTTGATATAGCCCTGAGCCAAGACTGAAGATGTATATGTGGCTTGTTCCAAATAAGGCAAACCAATTCTGAACCTCTTTTCTGATAAGGATGAAAAAGGATTCGTTCAGCAAATGAATGGCAAATTACCATATTCTTGGATTTCTGTTAATATGATCCAGCAAAAGATATTACATCTGACACAGTAGCTCTGATAGAGTCTACTATCTCCTATATTTCACAGTACTCTCTACTGTTATCCTCTTGTTCTATCTGATTTTTGTAGGAAGAAAATTTCTGAATTAATCAGAAACATGATGGGTACCACTACCCCTGCACCTTTTAGAGCTTTAAAGATAGTTTTGGTTTAACCCCAGGATATGATATTGTTATTTCTTTTTTTTTTTTTTAATTTTTTTTTCAACGTTTATTTATTTTTCGGACAGAGAGAGACAGAGCATGAACGGGGGAGGGGCAGAGAGAGAGGGAGACACAGAATCGGAAACAGGCTCCAGGCTCTGAGCCATCAGCCCAGAGCTCGACGCGGGGCTCGAACTCACGGGACCGTGAGATCGTGACCTGGCTGAAGTCGGACGCTTAACCGACTGTGCCACCCAGGCGCCCCGATATTGTTATTTCTTTGCTCTCTTGGTGTAAGTAAGATAGTTTCAGAGGTTGACTTGACCTTTCCTGCTATGACCACTTTTACTTCAGAGGCCCAGGAACCAATATGAGTTGTCACAAGTACCAACTTATTTCAGTAATGCATTTGAGACTGGGGCAATGGCCACAGGAAAATCTATGGATCTAGGAGACCCAGACGGGAGCCAAATGAGGACCAGGTCTCTATTACCTACACCTAACATTCTCCCACTCTAACCAGGGCCTGTGAAGACTCTTCAGGTTACTATATATCATTGTCAACTTGGACCCTGTATCCAAAAGTCCTCAAAAATGTATGTGTTTTCCCCTTATCCCAGAGTACATTTACCTGATTATATGGCTGCAGGTCCCTTTAGGAAGGACTAGGGAATTATGATTATGTATGTTTGTTACACCATTGCAAATCCTTCCTCCTGGGTACCAAATTTTTTTGTCAGAGGATTCTGATTCTAAGAATTGCCTCACATCTGAAAACTGGTAAATTGCCAAATTTCTTGATTACCTATCCTTGATTTCTTTTGCCATTAGGGGCACATGTTCTTTTAACCATATTCATAACTCTGTCTGGTTTAGCCACCCTATCCTTCCTTTCCACTCATTACAGTCATTGCATGCACTTGGAGTCTGTTGGTAAAGTGGTGACACCTGGTCTATATTATTTCAGTATTGTCATCCACATTACTGTTTTGAGATTAGTTCTGTGACAGCATCTCTTACCATCATCTTGCCACCAGTGAAGCTTCTGAGTGATGTTAATGCCCTGCTCACCAGCACATGTTTTATTGCTTGAGTAAGTGGTATATCCTCCAAGCCTTCCTGTACAACCCAGTCTTAGTGGGTTTTCTGCCATATGGAATGCCCATTTCTCTGTGCCTTTCAATCTCTTCTTTCCTATCAGCCATAGCAACCCACTCACTTATGGTTCATCTTAGTGTGCACCTCCCTAGTGTGAGCCACCTCTAGAGTATTAAATGCTGGATCCTAGGAATGTAGTCCCAAATTAATAATCTCTCCATTTTTCAACCTATGCTCCTTCTCTCTTGATCTGTACTCTCAGAATCAAGTCTGATGCATACTCTCCCAGTTCAGGACAATGGTGGGTGACCCCGGCCCCAAATCACATCTCAACATCTGCTTTCTCTCCTGGCACCAACTACTGAAGTTTGTTCTCCCTGGGAAGCAGACTCTGAGACAAAGATTGGCATATAGGATGTTAGTGGGTAGTGCTCTTGGGATCAAGACCTGTAAAAAGGAAGGGAGGAAGCAAAACCAGTCAAATGGAAAAGCCAATCTGGGATACAGCCTCAATGGAAGCCTCAGCTTATCCTCTGGATTACTCTGAAGATGGGATCATCCCTTAGAGGTCCCAAGTTGGGGACCTCACACTGAATATTGTCCACCCCAGGAAGGGGTTATGGCACTGAGTAAGGCTGTTCTCTTCGGCTGAGGCAAATCCTGAAGAAGGCGGACAGCCAAAACTATTTTTGATAGCACATCCAGCAGCTAGGGTAATAAATCCTTCATTCCTGAAGGGGAATCTGGGTGGGGCATTGCAGCCTCCACTACACATAGTGTTAGAGTATACTCATACTAGACAAGGCATGTCTGCAAGACCTTCCATTTATCACCTTTCCAAAATTAGATGAGGTTGAAAAATCTCTGGAGGACATCTGACAATCTGATCCAAGGGCTTAGGAATCAGGGAAATTGACACCAGTTAAAAGAGTATGACCAAGTTTAAGCCATAGTCTATTTCCAGAAAAGAGCATCTCAAACATTTTCTTCACACAAAATACTATGTCTCTTACAATTGTAGTTGGGAGCCCCATGAAACTCTGTCTTAAATCTGTGTCAATGAAATTGCAAAAGCTTAAAAGAGGTCAGTTAAAAGATGATGTGGTATCTACCTTCTTGCTTGAAGATGGACCCTAGGTCTATCATAAAATTTTACTCATGATGAAAATAGGGGCAAAGACACCAGAACTGGGGAATATGCTTCCTTATAAGTGGCATGTTTACTCACATCCTATGGCAAAGGGATTACATGGGGCTTTGTAGGAGAACATAGACAACACTAGCAGAAGCATTCTGAAGAAAAGCAGAAGGTATAGCTCATTTACAAGAAGAGCGAGTTAGGAACTTGTAGCCAGAAGGTAAAGACTGAAGTTTAATGTGGGGAGCTCATGATCAATGGTCTTAGCATCTCAGAATTTTCCCTACATCTTTCTCAATGAATGTGGTCTCCTAGGTCACTAATCCACCAAGCAGTGAAGACATTCTTGCACATCTCAAATGGTAGAGCCTTGAGGTAGTGACTCTTGAGGTAGTCTGGAGGATATACCACTTACTCAAGCAATGTAGTGACTGGCATACTAATCAAGGTTCAGTCCATACCAATGAACCCATTATTGTCACAAACTGGAGCAAACCCCCACCTTCAGTAAATCCACTAAATTGTAACTCCCCCATCAGTGATCTGAAGCATAACATGCAGCAGAATTGGTTCCAGCTATAGGATTTAGGGAGCAATGAGAGGATGGTGGGCCAGAACCACCAGCATCAGACATATTCTTCTTTGTAGGGATGAGAGAGATGGTGAATAATATGTAATACTTCTGCCAGTCTCATATCTGACATCAAGGCAAAGTCCACCAGCCTGCAGAAGTGATGTTTTCAGTTTTTATTATGCATTCATTGCATGGAACAGCCCTAAGACTTTCCCAGAGCAGCTTTCACAGACCTTGGGCAAAGAAGCTGAATTATATAGTGTAACTGGGAGTTGATCTCCACAACCTTCAGATGGAATTGATATTCAACTCACAGAGCTGTTGGTATGTGACAGAGTGTGGCTGAAAGACACATTGATCATTTTGTTACCCTCCCTGAGCACAAAACCAAGATGGCTACTATGATTCCAGAATTTGGTTCACCCTGAAGTAGTGCATCCTCAAGAGAAGGGACAGAAGGTTCTCTGGGTTACCATGATCCCTCTGAAATTGGCAGTAGTAGGGAGCAGGGTTTTGGTGAGGTTCGCTAAAGTAATTTTAAAATAAGTGGTGGCTTCCACTTAAGTTTGGTCTATGCCACTAATAGTTAAGTCCAAGGCTCAATCCAGTAACTTTCAAAGTTTGAGCTTGAAAAAATTTCTTATGGGAACAGTACCAGCAGTGAGAGGGAGGTAATAAAGGGGACTTCTGTGTCTGTTCCACCTCTGAACCCTTGGGGATAGAGGAAAAAAAGTAAAGGCTCTGAATAGATTTATATAAATCTGTCTTAACATTCTTCACAAGGATCCCATCTTCTAGAGCAGTAGATCTTAATCCTCCCATTTTTATGACAAATATTTTTCCATGTCCTTTTCATTATCCTCAAATACAGTTACATAAATGTATAATTTTTATACACATTTAAAACAAAACTAAGTAAAAAACTAGAATTGTTTCTAGCTGTATTATGAAGGAGAATTTTTAAAAAGTAACATAATAAAATATCTTTCAATAGTAAATGCCTAGGCACAAAACCACTAAAAGACCTAATAAAGTACTTAGGCTTACACCTATATGTTGAGATACCATATATGTGGCAATTACATATGCTGACTGCTATAGGTATACAACCAGAAAGACAAATACCAAGAATGGTTCTATTGTGGCAACATGGTTTTCTGAAATCATGCATCATGTTTAGACATTTTATTTATTTTTTTATTACTTATTTTTCGAGAGATAGAGAGAGACAGAGCACAAGCAGGGGAGGGGCAGAGAGACACTCACACACAAAATCCAAAGCAGGCTTCAGGCTCTGAGCTGTCAACACAGAGCCGGACGTGAGGCTTGAACTCATGAACCATGAGATTGTAACCTGAACACAAGTCAGACACTTAACTGACTGAGTCACCCAGCCACCCCTGGACATTTTTAAAATACATTTTTTCTCAATTTATAGGTCAGTGACCTTCCTGAAAGGTTCAGTGCATACTATATTATATAAAAACACGCTAATTTCATGTAAAATGGAGATTGGTTTGGACCCAGATAATGATAAATAGGTTTTTCACCTACATAAATGTTTCTTGTACATGGGACATTTCTTAATTGCATGAAAATGCTCCATGAAGTATAAGACATCTACCACAACTGTCTCCTACCCAGTAAATGCCAATAGCACCTGGCAATCATTGTGACAACCAAAAAATAACACCCTCTCTCAAATTTCCAAAATGCCCCTGGCAGCCGTACTTCTCTGTGAAGAATCCCTGGTCTGCAGGATGAAGTCCAAACTCCCTAGTTGTCTTATCTCAGGCTGCCATAACAAAATACCAGACAGTGGGGGACTTAAGCAATAAGAATTTAATTTCTCACAGTTCTGGAAAGTGGAAGTCGAGATCAGGTGCCTGCATAATTATTTCTAGTGAGTATATTCTTCCTGGCTTGCAAATGGCTGCCTTCTCACTGTGTCCTCACATGGCGCAGAAAAAGAGAGAGCAAACTCTCTGGTATCTCTTCTTATAAGGGCACAAATCCTATGGTATTAGGGCCCTACCCTTACAACTTTGTCTAACCATTATTACTTCCATAAAGACCTTATTTTCAAATACAGTCACATTGGGAGTTAGGGCTTTAACATATGGATTTTACGGAAACCCAGTCAGTCCATAGCACATCACACAAGGCCCTCCACGGTCTGCTCTCTGTGGGCATCCCTGCCTTGCAGGCTCATCAATACCAGGCTGCTTATAGCTCCACATGTACATTGTGCTGTCTCATGTTTTTGTGGCTTTGCTTGAGCTGTGTTTTATTTCTAAAATGACTAACCACTTCTTTAAGGAAGACTTTCCTCACTTTCTAGGCTGGGTTAAGTACTCTTTCCTTGCATTTCCCTATCTGACTCTATCTTTAAAATTAACAAGCTGGATAATCTAATATTCTCCCCTTTTTGTGAGTTCCTTGAAGATACTGTGTCTTATCTATGATGGAATCTTCATCATCTAGCACCATGTCTGGCATCTAGTGGCTATCAATTTCCATGTGGTAGAATCCTAAATAGTTAGAATCATGGAAGGTGATGGGCTCACTAAAGAAGTGAGGGAAAAAAATATAGCTACAGTTCAGTGATAGTATAGGGGAATGTTCACATAGGATGAAGAAAGAGGAGGAGAAAATTTCAGTATCATTAAAAATTATGGGAAGAGATATTCAATGAATATGTAGCCAGCTGGTTCCTAGATTATAGAAAATTCAGGGAATTAAGATACACACAAAAAATCAGGTCTTTAAAATTTTTTTTAATGTTTTTTTCATTTTTGAGAGACAGAGACAGAGCGTGAGTGGGGGAGGGGTAGAGAGAGAGAGACAAGGAGACACAGAATCCAAAGCAGGTTCCAGACTCTGAGCTGCCAGCACAGAACCCGATGCAGGGGGCTCGAACCTCAAGATCATGACCTGAGCTGAACTCTGACGCTTTTAACCAACTGAGCCACCCAGGCACCCCAACACATCAGGTCTTTAAAAAGGGCAAATCATTAGTAACACTAAAAAAAGAGTTTCATTTGTAAGAGGAACAAATAAAGAAGGTTTAATAAGAGATTGAATGTATGGGAAATGGAAGTACCTATCATGAACCAGAAGCTCAAAATTCTGTAGACACCTGAAGCTAGCCCTATATTAATATTTTTCAAAGAGGTAAGATTTGTGTTTTTAAATTTTTTTAATGTTTATTTATTTTTGAGACAGAGAGAGACAGAGCGTGAGTAGGGGAGGGGCAGAGAGAGAGAGGGAGACAGAATCCAAAGCAGGCTCCAGGCTCCAAGATGTCAGCGCAGAGCCCCCGATGCGGGGCTCGAACTCACAAACCGCGAGATCATGCCCTGAGCCGAAGTTGGACGCTCAACTGACTGAGCCACCCAGAAGCCCCAAGATTTGTGTTTTTAGAGTAAAAAATAATTTTTACTTATTCTGTTTAAACCATACATGAAAAGTCTAAAGGGAAAGTAAAAACTATCCAAAATTTTAAAACCCTGAGATAAACACTTTATACTTTGGTAAGCATTCTCCCAGTAACCTCTCTATGCAGTTACACATTTATTATAAAAATCGGTGATTATTTCTTTTTTCTTAGTATGTTCAATAGTTTATGAAACTGTTTTTAAGATCCAGTAATGGCAAAGTATTTGTATAATTTTTGAAACATTCAGCATCTCATAACTTCATGTGTTACAGATGATTTAATTAAAGAATAGAGAAATTTCACTGGTAATAGAAATGGACATAATTTACTCTGGGAAACTTGGCTTGCAAATAACATGCATTTGATTAAATAAAGTACAGACTCTCCTTTGGTCTTAGTACTTTTGTGAATAAATAACCTTGCAACTCTTGTGTTTTGGTTAGGGGTGGAGGGTAGGCATGTCCCCTTAGTGTTTGCTTCACCTTTGTTTTCACTGAACTACATATAAACTCTTAGAGAAACACCAAGTTGAGCAGTCATGACCATTTGTCTTAAAATTGTGAATTAAGACTTCATGAAAATCCAAGGACAAAGCCCTCTGCTCTGGTTTTAGGGTGGGGATGGGTTGGTTGACCCTGTCGTTCTTCTCTACTCCCTCTCAGAGGGTGCCTGAGGCACCTCCTTGTACCTTTTGCTTACCCAGCTGCAGGTGGGAGGTCCCCAGTACTGCTCCAAGTGAAACTTGAAGGTAGGGCTACCCCTCTACTCTAAACTTTTAATTTTTCCTCCCTTGTATTGTAAGGAAAGAGCCCTACACTGGGAGTTATAAGAAGTTAGGTTTCCTAAAATGAAGGCCTAGATAGCTGACCTTCAAATATGTTCCCAGATGTAAAATTCTGTGAGTCTCTAAATCAGAAGCTCTGCAAAGGCAAGGAAGTTTCCATTTTACTCTCAGGAACCGTTAGGAGCAAACTTAAAAGTGAATCTTCCATCCCAGGGTATGTAATACAGCTCATCTTTTCTGCCAGTAATGGTATTGGCAGCTTCCCTCATTTCTTCCCAGTCTATAATTTAGTTCCAGAATCAAATTATTTTCTGCTTATGGGCCAAGAAAACCTGAATCCCCTAATCTTGTGCTAGAGTTAAAAAAACAAGTCAAATGTAAAATGGGCAAGAGTCAAATGGGCAAACATGAGTTTGCTCAGGCTATCTCAAAGGATGTTGTTTGCCCTGATATTAAAATTGAAGATAAAAAGAGTATGTAATGCTATATTTAGATGCCACATTGTGAATTAGAAATAATTTTGACCTGGGGCGTCTGGGTGGCTCAGTCGGTTAAGTGTCCGACTTCAGCTCAGGTCATGATCTCACCGCTTGTGGGTTGGAGCCCCATATCAGTCTCTGTGCTGACAGCTCAGAGCTGGAGCCTGTTTCGGATTTCGGATTCTGTGTTTTCCTCTCTCTCTGCCCCTCCTCTGCTAACACTCTGTCTCTGTCTCTCTCTCTCAAAAGTAAATAAACATTAAAAATAATTAAAAACAAAAAGAAATAATTTTGACCCACCTAGACATTTCACATATGTAGAAACTGAGACTTTACAAGATCATTGTCTTAAATTGGGTCAAATAGCTATACAGCATCAGAGCCTAAAGTAGAAGAGACATTTCTTGACAACCTGTTTAGTGCTTTGCCTCTTTCATAGTTCTGCTTCACACACTACCATATGCTCTCTCAGAGAACATATATGAATATACATATATAAATTCATATGTATGAATATATACGTATAGAGTTATAGTTACCAACCACTTCTGGCATTTATGTACACATCACGGGGTGCCTGGGAATATTTTACTTTTCTGCTCAGAACTACCCATAGCTCCTTATTCTGAACATCTGGAGTAATGGAACTCTAAACAAAATGCAGTGTGCATAATGCCAGGCACACTTAATCCCCCTTGAATGAACTACCAAGATCATTGTGAAGGAAAGAATGCAGTAAACCTAATAGAACTGATCTTTAATATCACAGCTAATATACTGTAACACAAAAATCTCTCTTGAAGTAGATTTATTCGTATGGAAGCCCTGTCAGATGAGCTGAAAATAAGCCAGAGTACCACATCCAAAAGCAGTGATAAATAGCCATCCCTGGACAGGGGAAGGTGTCCAGTAAGGTCTCTATGGTATTGGAGTGGAACCAGGTTATTTTAATATCTTTATTCATGGTCTGGTAAAGGGCGGGGTGTAAACCCTATCCCCTGCTAGTTTGATAAATGTGTTAAGTTGGCAGCTGTTTAAAATTGTAACGATAGACGATATCATGCACCATGAAAAAGAGGAGCTAGAAATATGGCAAAAAAATTGTGAAATGAAACTCAACTTGGAAATAAGAATGTAGATACAATTGGGAGTTATAATATGAAACAGGAAAAGTGTCCAAAATTTGGCCTGAAGGGAGAAAAAAAAAGAGCAAGTAACAAAAAATCACAGTACTTTTCATTCCCAAATACGATCTGCCACTTCCAAGAGTGGAGATTGAAACTTTACATATTTGCAAATATTATAAAGCCAGAGTGTGTAGTGGAGAGGGTTGTAACAAGACCACAGAGGGGCACATCAGGTCAATAACCATGTAAGGCCACTTTAATAGCACCATGGAATGAGCTGGTAGCACTTCCAGAAAAGCCAGGAGAATTGCATTAACAGGTCTATTAAATAGCCTCAGGTGACTAGACACCACTCACACTAGAAAGGTTTTTGGACTCCAGGAAGATAAAGTGGGTGGAAGGTGACATGCATTTTAATGGTTTGCCTGTGACAGTCAACCTGTGAGCAATTAAGACTCAAAGCATTAAAATGAATAATATAATCCCTCAAATGTAAGGTAAAAATAAAATGCTAATGTCATGACTGTATAACTATGACCAATAGGCAGAAATCAGTCCAATAAATATTTTTTTATGATTCAAACACTACATCTTCCAAATAGTACTGCTCATGAGCAAAAGCAAGACCTCAGGTGAAACTCAAGATGAATGGACTTGCCAGAGGAATGAAGGAGGTTTTTCTGAAATCTCCTCTTCAGCAATTTTTAAAGTTATTTGGGGGAATTGATTGATTACTATGTTTTATTGAAGTATAATTGGCATGCAATATCTATTAATTTCAGGTGTGTATCACAGTGATTCAATATTTTTACACATTATAAAACGATCTCCACAATAAGTCTACTATCTGTCACCATACAAATTTATCACAATACTATCAACTATTTTCCCTGTGCTGTACATTACATCCTCATAACTTATGTATTTTAAAATTGGAAGTTTGTTCCTCTTAATCCCCTTCACCTGATTCACCCACCCCCAACCTCTCCCCTCTCTGTTTGTTTTTCTATCTATGAGCCTCTTTCTGCTTAGTTGTTTGTTCGTTCTGTTTGTTAGATTCTACATACAAATAAAATCATGAGGTATTTGTCTTTGTCTGACTTGTTTCACTTAGTATAAAACCCTCTAGTTCTATCCATGTTGTTGCAAATGGCAATATTTCATGCTGTTTTATGGCTGAGAAATATTCCATCGTGTTATATACCATATATTTGTTATTCATTCATGTATTGGTGCACACTCAGATAGCTTCCATATCTTGGCTATTGTAAATAATGCTATAGTGAATAGAGAGAGGAGTACAAGTATCTCCTCAAATTGGTGTTATTTTCTCCAGATACATACTCATAAGTGGGATTGCTGGATCATATGGTAGTTTTATTTTTATTTTTTTGAGGAACCTCCACACTGTTTTCCATACCAGCTACACCAATTTACATTGCACCAACACAGTACAAGGATTCTCTTTTCTCCACATCCTTACCAATACTTCTTTTTTGTCTTTCTTTTCCCCTTGTAAACAACAAATTTAGTTTGTTACAAGACTGGTTATATGTGTTGGGAGACAATTATCTATGTGTCTCTAATGTTTCTTCATGTTTTGCAAAGGAGGCACCATCTTTTCAAGGCTTTTCAAGCCAATCTGACAGGAGTGAGGTAACATCTCTTTGTGGTTTTGATTTGCATTTCTGTGATGATTAGTGAAGTTGAGCATCTTTTCATGCGTCTGTTAGGCATCCGTATGTCTTCTTTGGAAAAATTTCTATTCAAGACCTCTGCCCATCTTTTCAAATTGAGTTGTTGAGGGTTTTATGTCAAGTTGTATAAGTCCCTTTTATATTTTGGATATTAATCCCTTATTGGATGTAGGATTTGCAAATATCTTCTCCCATTCGTTAAGTTGCCTTTCATTTTCTTGATAGTTTCCTTTGCTGTGCAAAAACTTTTTAGTCTGATATAATCCCATTTGTTTATTTTAGCTTTTCTTGCCCTTGCCTGAGGAAATTGGACGAAAATATGCATACATTGCTAAGACTGATGTTAAAGAGTTTACAGCCTATGTTTTCTTCTGGAAGTTTTATGCTTTTAGGTATTACATTCAAGTCTTTAATCCATTTTCAATTCATTTTTGTATATGGTGTAAAACAGTAGTCCAGTTTAATTCTTTTGCAAGTAGTCATGCAAAAGTCCAGTTTTCCCATCACCATTTATAGAAGAGACTTCTTCCCCATTATATATTCTTGCCTCCTTTGTCATAGACTAATTGACCATATATGTGTGGGTTTATTTCTGGGCTATATTCTATTTCATTGATGTACATGTTTATTTTCATGCCAGTACTATACTGTTTTCTGATTACTACATCTTTGTAGTATAGTTTGAAATCAGGGAGAGTGATAACTCCAGCTTTGTTTTTTGTCAAGATTCCTTTGATGGGGAACCTGTGGGGCTCAGTCAGTTAACTATCTGACTCTTGGTTTTGGCTCAGGGCAGAATCTCACAGTTCATGGGTTCAAGCCCTGCATTGGGCTGTGCACTGACAGTGTGGAGCCTGCTTGGGATTCTCTCTGTCTCCCCCTCTTTCTCCCCCCTTCCCCTGCTTACACGCACTCTCAAAATAAATAAATACTCTTTCTCTCTCAAAATAAATAAATAAACTTAAAAAAATTCCTTTGGCAAATCAGGGTATTTGTAATTCCACACAAATTTTAGGATTCTTTGTTCTACCTCTGTGAAAAATGCTTTTGGTATTTTAATGGAGATTACATTAGGGAGCATGGACATTGTGACAGTATTAATTATTCCAATCCATGAGCACAAATATGTTTCCATTTATTTATGTTGTCTTCAATTTCTTTCATCAACATCTTAGTAGTTTTCAGAATACAGGTATTTCACCTTCTTGGTTTAATTTATTCTTAGATGTTTTACTCTTTTTGATGCAATTATAAATGGGATTGATTTCTTAATTTCTTTTTCTAATAGCTTGTTATTATTATGTAAAATGCAACAAATTTATGCATGTTAATTTTGTATCCTGAGACTGTACTGAATTCATGTTTTAGTTTTAACAGTTTTTTTAGTAGAATCTTCAGGGTTTTCTGTATCATGTCATCTTCAAATAGTGACAATTTTACTTCTTCCTTTCCCATTTAGATCCCTTTTATTTCTTTTTCTTGCCTAATTGCTGTGTCAAGGACTTCCAAAATTATGTTGAATAAAAGTGGAGAGAGTGGGCAACCTTGTGTTGTTCCTGATCTTAGAGGAAAAGCTTTTAGGTTTCCACCATTGAGTATAATGTTACCTATAGGTTTGTCACATATGGCCTTTATTGTGTTGAGGTACGTTCCTTCTATATGCACTTTGTTGAGAGTTTTTATCATAAATAGATGTTGAATTTTCTCAAATGCTCTCTCTGTATCTATTGAGATTATCATATAACTTTTATCTTTCATTTTGTTATGTGATATATCACATTGATTGATGGGCAGATATTGAACCATAATTGATTCCTAGAATAAATCCCACTTGATTATGGTGTACGATCTTTTTAACATATTGTTGAATTTAGTTTGCTGATATTTTGTTAAGGATTTTTTCATCTATGTTCATTAGGGCTATTGGCCTATACTTTTCTTTTTTGTGGTGCCTATCTGGTTTTGGTATCAGGGTAACGCCGATCTCATAAAATGAGTGTGGAAGCATTCCTTCCTCTTCAATTTTTGGAATATTTGAGAAGTATAGGTACTAATTCTTTGAATTTGGGTAGAAGTCACCTATGAAGCTGTCTGGTCTCACACTTATTTTGAGGAGTTTTTAAATTACTGATTCAATTTCATTCTTGTAATTGGTCTATCAGATTTTCTATTTCTTCATGATTCAGTCTTGGTGGGTTGTATGTTTCTAGGAATTTATCCATTTCTTCTAGGTTTTCCAATTTGTTGACACATAATTATTAGTAGTAGTTTCTTCTGATCGTCTATATTTCTGTGGTGTTAGTTGTAACTTCTCTCTCATTTCTGATTTTATTTTGGGGGCTTTCTCTTTTTTCTCCATGAGTCTGGCTAAAGATTTATTGATTTTGTTTATCTTCTCAAAGAACTAGTTTTTAGTTTCATTAATCATTTCTATTGTTTTTCCCCCTGTATTTCCACTCTGGTCTTTACTAATGTCTTCCTTCTACTCACCTTTGGCTTTGTTTATTCTTCTTTCTCTAATTCTTTTAGATGTAAAGTTAGATTGTGTTTAAATTACTTGGAGTTTTTTCTTCTTGAGGTATGTTTGTATTGCTATGAACTTTCCCCTTAGAATTGCTTTTGGTGGGTCCCAAAGATTTGGGACTGTTGTGTTTTCATTTTTATTTGTCCAAAGTTATTTTTTTATTTCATCTTTAATTTCTTCCCTGAACCATTGGTTGTTCAGTAAGCATGTTGTTTAGTCTCCATGTGTTTTTTGTTTTTTTAGTTTTCTTCTAGTAATTGATTTCTACTTTCATACTGCTGTAGTCAAAAAGATGCTTAATATGTTTTCAAACTTCTTGAATTTGAGGTTGGTTTCATGGCATAACACATAACCTATCCTGAAGAATGCTCCATGTGCACTTCAAAAGAATGTGCATTCTGCAATTTTTGGTTAAAATGTTCTGTATATACCTATTAAGTCCATATGGCCTAATGAGTCATTTGAGACCAATGCTTCCTTATTGATTCTTCTGACTGGATGATCTATCTACTGATATAAGTGATGTATTAAAGTCCCCTCCTATTATTTAATTACTGGTAGGGGCACCTGGGTGGCTCAGTCAGTTGAGCATCTGACTTTGGCTCAGGTCATGATCTCACAGTCAGTGAGTTCGAGCCCCACATCAGGCTCTATGCTGACAGCTCAGAGCCTGGAGCCTGCTTCAGATTCTGTGTCTCCCTCTTTCTCTGCCCCTTCCCTGCTTGCACTCTGTCTCTCTCTCTCAAAAATAAAATAAAAACTTAAAAATTTTTTTAATTACTGGCAATTTTTCCCTTTATGTCAGTTAATATTTGCTTTATACATTTAGGTGCTCATATTGGGTGCATAAATATATATGAATGTTATATACTTTTCTTGGATTCACCCCTTCATCATTATGTAATACCCTTTATTGTCTTTGGTTATAGTATTTGTTTTAAAGTCTATTTTGTTTGATAGGAGTATTGCTACTCCAGCTTCTGTTTTATTTCCATTTGCATGGAATACCTTTTTCTGTTCCTTCACTCTCAGTCTGTATGTCTTTAGATCTGAAGTGAGTCTCCTGTAGGCAGCATGTAGATGGGTCTTGTTTTTTTTTAACCCATTCAGCCACCCTTTATCTTTTCATTGGAGCATTTAGTCCATTTACATTAAAAGTAATTATTGATAGGTATGTACACATTGTCATTTTGTTAATTGTTTTTTGGCGGTTTTGTAGTTCTTTGTTCTTTTCTTCTTCTCTTCCTCTCTTCCCTTGTGATTTGATGGTTTTCTTTAGTTTTACATTTGAGTTCCATTCTCCTTATTTTTGTGTGTGTGTATTTATTGTAGGTTTTTGGTTTGTGGTTACCATGAGGTATCTATCTATCTATCTATCTACCTATCAATCATCTATCTATCTATCCATCTGAATATATCAATCTATTTTAAGCTGATAGCCACTTAAGTTTGACAAAAGTATGACATTTTCACTCTACTACTCCACATTTTATGTTTTTGATGTCATATTTTACATCTTTTTGTTTATTTTGTGTATCCCTTAACTACTTATTGTAGTTATAGTTGATTTTACTATTTTTAACCTTCATACTAGCTTTTTAAATGGTCAATCCACTGCCTTTACTATATAGTTGCCTTTACCAGTAAGTTTTTTTTTCATATATTTTCTTATTTCCAGTTATGGCCTTTTCTTTTGTGCTTAAAGAAGACCCTTGAACATTTCCTGTAAGACTGCTATGATGGTGATGAACTCCTCTGGAATTTTTGCTTAGTTTATGCTTCTGGGAAATTCTTTATCTCTCCTTCAATTCTGAATGATAATCTTGCCAGGTAGAGTATTTTTGGTTGTAAGTTTTTCCTTTTCAGCATTTTATATCTTGCCACTCCCTTCTGACTTGCAAAGTTTCTGTTGAAAAATCAGTGATAGTTTTATGTGTTTCCCTTGCATGTGACTATTTGTTTTTGTCTTGCTAATTTTAAGATTCTCTTCTTGTCTTTAACTTTTGCTATGTTAATTATTATAGATTTTGGTGTGGATCTCTTGGGTTCATCTTCTTTGGGACTCTGTGATTCCTGGACCTGGAAGCTGTTTCCCCTCCAGACTAGAAAAGTTTTCAGCACTTATTTCTTCAAATAAGTTTTTTTAATGTTTATTTATTTTTGAGAGAGAGAGAGAGAGAGAGAGAGAGAGCAAGGTGGATAAGGGCAGAGAGAGAGAGGGGAACAGAGGATCCAAAGGGGGCTTTGGGCTGACAGCAGAGAGCCTGGTGTGGGGATCAACTCAGACTGTGAGATTATGATGTGAGGCAAAGCCAGATACCTAATCAACTGAGCCACCCAGGCACCTTTCTTCAAATAAGTTTCCTGCTCCTTTCTCTCTGATTTCTCCTTTTGGGACCTCTATTATGTGAATATTAGTATGTTTGATGTTTTCCTTAAGGTCCCCTAAACTATCTTTTTTTTTTAAATTCTTTTTTCTTTTTGTTATTCTGTTTGGGTAATTTCCATATTCTATCTTCCAGATTGTTGATCCATTCTTCTGTATGATCTAATCTGCTCTTGACTCCCTTTAGTATATTTTTCATTTCAGTTATTATATTCTTTGGCTCTGATTGGTTCTTTGTTATATTTTCTGACTTTTTATTGAAGTTCTCACTATGTCCCTCCACTCTTCTCCTGAGATCAGTGATCATCTTTATGACCAGTACTTTGAACTTTTTATCAAGTAAATTACTTATCTCCATTTCATCAGGGTATTTTTCTGGGGTTTTTATCTTGTTCTTTCATCTAAAACATTTCCCTGTTTCCTCATTTTAATGGACTTTCTATGTTTGTTTCCACGAATTAGGTGAAACAGCTACCTCTCCTATCTTAAAGGAGTGGCCTTGTGTAGGGTGTCACCTGTGTAGACTGTGTGTGTGTGGTAGCTTTGGCAGGCTGTCTGGAGATGGTGTGGGCCAGGGATTCCTGCATCATGCCATGCCAAGGCTTCCTTGACAGGATAGCAGGAGCTGAAGCAAGTATATCTCAGGAGACCTATGGGCATTCCACACAGGGGCCACCCTGGCAGGATGGCTGAAGTTAGAGTGGGCATGGGCCGGTGGTTCCGAGGGTGCACTGTGCTGGGGCCACCTTGGCAAAATGGATGGAACTGGTGTGGGTCAATGGACAACGCATGCTGGGGTGGCCTACCAGGCCACTTAGAGCATGTGGATGCTGTTCCTGCTGGCACTATCAAGGTGGAAGGCAGACATAAAAAGTGGCCTTCACCAGCACCTTTGACTACAGAGAGAGTTCTAGAAGTTCCCCACCCATTTGGCTAATGCACTAGGTTTAGCAAATGGATTTCCTTCACTTATAGTTGTTTTTCAAACTACTGTTTTTCCACTGTGCTACAAGGTGAGTAATTCTTTTCATGGGCCCCTCTGTGATATCCCTCCCTACTGCAAAGTGCCATGTCAAGGGTGGGGTTCCCATTGTTACCACGTCTCCATCTCTTCTACCCTTCTCTACATGGTCTTTCTATTGTTTATTGTGCAAAAGCTGTTTAATCAACCCTCAGGTCTTCTTTAGGAGGAATTGCTTTATATATAGGTACAGATTTGGTGTGTCCATGTGATGTGAGTTCAGGGTCTGCCTATGCCACCATTTTAGACTGCCCTCTTATTTTTCAGATTATTTCTCATACGCATCAATTCTGAATCAATCAGATTTAGGTTCAAATCCTAGTTCTACCAGTTACCATCACATAACCAAAAGTCTCTTATCCTTGTTTTGTTCAGCTGTAATACGTAGATAATAGTACCACCTCTCCAGGTTTCTGTGAAACTCAATGCATAATACATAAACAACATTTTGTACAATATCTACTCATAGGAAGCATTTATAATAAAAGTCATAAAATTCTATCAGAAGTGGTAATGTACAGTGGAAAAGAAATACCTAGTTCAACTCTCAGTTCTTCCCAGCTCTCTGATATGGGGAAAATTATTTAAGTATACTGTGCCTCTGTTTTCAACTTTTTTCAGTGGGAAGAATAATAGTACCTGCTTTTCTACATGGTGGTTATGAGACTTAAATGATAAACTATATGTAAAGTACCTTGCTTGGCACACAAAAACTATACAAAAATATGAGCTACTATATATTCATATGTTAAATTTAAGAGGCTCTAAACTCCAAATATATTAAATAAAATATAATTGATTAGGTCATTTGTGTTGTATTTCACTTGGTAAAGCTGAATGTTATAGGTGCTGATTATACATTTGAGCATCTAGAATGCAGTGACCTGTAGTGATTAAGAGCATGATTCCTGGAGTCAGGTGCAACTGGGCTCAAATCCTGGCTCTCTTACTAGCTGCACCATTGTGAGTATGAGGTTTAACCTCCTGAAATTTCATGTTCCTTATCTATAAAAGAATTATCTATTTTATGGAGTTGTTGTGAAGATTCAAGGGACTAATGCCCATAATGAGAGTGGAAGGACATTGCTAGAAGTTGACATGCTCCTATTGCCTACCACAACAGCCCCACAGGTCCAGGGAATTGGAGACAGCTGAGGAAATCTCTTTTCTATTCCTCTCATCTTGTAGGTCAGCTTCTCTTGGCTATTTCCTAAAACTGGGAAAAGTTCCAGGGACAAGCTGCAGCTGAGGACACAGAGAACAGAACTGAGAACAGAAATCAGGGACAGTTGGAAGACATAAGCTATGGGCAAACTCAGATCCTTGTGGATGGAAGTTGGCTGGACCTGGTGTCATTGGGTAATGACCATGGGAAGGAACAGACAAACAAGAAACATTACATGGTCTTAAAGATACAGATAAAGTCCCAGAATCAAAAGAAAGGAAAAAGTGATTTCTATGAGTACATCTGTGGGGAGTGGAAGATAAGTGTGGCTCTGGAGAAAGATACTCAAAATGTTTTCATTTTTGTTACTAAGAATAAACATGAAGTATGACATGTTTTTGAAACACTGCTACTCCTTCATTAACTAGTTGTGTTCTTTTGCCCATTTATAAAGGACTGATTTATTAAAAGAATCCAAACAGTCTTTTTTATCCTCCAAAATAATCAATTTTATTATATACTGTCCAAATTAGAAAATCCAGATGAGGTCACAGAACAGATATCTTTTCACATTAAATATTTCTCCCCCATAAAACACTTCATTTTCTCAGTCCTTTGGAAGGGAGAAGAACAGATACAAATTTTGTCAAAAAAAAACCCAAAAAACAAAAAACAAAATATCTCCCTTAAAAGGGATTAGAAAACTAGAAGGAAGACAGAGGGTTCTACAAACAGTGGATGTGTACTTGATGTTATTAATTATGGAGTCAAAGTTAGAGATAATAGAAAAAAATTAGGCAAATTGAATTAACTCTAATCCTGTAAATATGAATAGTCCACAAAGATCCAAAACATGAACAGTCTAAAGATATTTATTAGTCCACTCACTTTCTGACCTACACAGTGGGCCCCACACAGATCAAAACCAGTAACTTCCTTTTCATAAATTACTCTCTGGGAGTCAGTTGGGCAATTTCAGAAAGTTTTCAACTCCAAGGTCATTTGAGAGCTATTAATGTAAAAGGGAATTTTTTAACTAGTACTCTGAGGAGCTTGTAAGAATTAAAATGGAAGTGATTTCTGCACTTGGGAGAATTTGACTAAGTAAGATAAATAGAGGGGTAGGACAGATCCTTTTGTGACTTGAGCAACTCAAAAGCAGGGTCAAGATTTACATGTACTTCTCCAGTGATTCTCAATCCCAGTAAATTGCAAGTGAGACAGAAGAGTATCTTGAGTAGGCATCTAGATTTCCCTGTGGCCCTTTATCTTGAGTAGGCATCTAGATTTCCCTGTGGCCCTTTATCTTGAGTAGGTATCTAGATTCCCCTGTAGGGTTTAGCAACTTCCTTTGAGACAAATTTATTAATGAGGATCCAGCAAAGTAATTGTATTCCCATGTGTTTAATTTGTCATTAGAGTGTTACTATGTATCTTACATACTTACAACATTTATAACTTTTTGAGTAGAGTACCTTATCATTCTTAAAGTCATCTGATTTGGTCACAGAAACTTTGTTCTGGCTAAAAGATGTTATCCTTGGAATAACTTTTGTAAAAATGTAATAGTTATTTTTTAATGGAACAGAGACATTTTCAATTATAGCAACAATGTAACAATTCACTTGATGATCAATTAATGTAATGTCTCATCACTTCTGCATCCAGTACATGGGATTAATATTTTGGACTAACTTCTGTCTTAGGCTATAAATCAACACTTGCTTACCAAACCATAATAGTGTTCCTCCCTATCAGGGCAGAGGTTCTGTCTTGTTACTTACTTTTATATACATATGTACAGATATCCACAAGATATCTACACAGAGAACATAATAAGTATGCAACAGATGTTTATTGAATGACTCAGTGCTGTTTGTCATTTCTGACACTTCAATAAACAGAAAAATTCTATAAAGCCTACACAAAGCCCAGCTTCAATCACTTGTTCAGGAAATCTATACAAGAAATTTAACATAACATTTTTCATTAAAATAATTTCATCTCTATTGTCACATTGCATATTATAACTTAAATAGTCACATAATATGCATTATTATATAATTGCTCCCTTTATGCTAGGGTGCTAAAGTAATCAAACAATAAGTTCAGTAATGCAATTGCTGCTTTGGAGAATGTTGCAGCAAGCCCAAAATGATACTATTAAGCTAAGATCTTTTTAATAGCTAAAGTTAAAAAAAGAAGTTCTGGTTCCTATGTGCCAAGGTCCCATCCAATACCCCAACCTCTCTGCTACTTTGGCCTATGTGAAAAATGGAAGTGGCATTTTGAACATAAAGAGCCTTCAAAGCAACATTATCATTGAACTTGAAATTACTGAATGATGGATTTCCTAAACAAAGCAAGCCTCTGCATCAGCACACCTTTTTATTTAAAAATTTGCCAAGGGACGATATGCTGGTTATCTCAAGTTCTGGGTCAATAAAAATGTGAAAATGCCTATACAAAACTTTTAAAAGGCATCTAATGCAAGTCATTTTAAAAACCTTTGAGGTGAATTATATTTTTTCCCTCTTTAAATACTTTTTGTCAAAGGCTTGAACAATGACATTGAAAATGTAATCATGAAGGTGTAAGGGACCCTGAGGGACATTCTAATCCATTCATTCTCTTGAGCAGTCAGAACTCTTTACAAACTATCTTTGGCACATAAAACCAGGCTGATTCCACAAAACAAAAACAAAAACAAAATACAAAATACAAAATAAAAGGATCAGGCTGAAAATTTAGAGACCTACAACAGAAGACCTATGGTCTATTCCATTGTTTTTTCCCAGCCTCAATTCATGATACAACTTCTACGCAACACGAAAAGGTTACTATTCGCATGTTGGTAATGTTTCTATGAGATAGTCACTGGTACTTGATATCACTGAAGATATTTATAGGCAATTTCACTATTTCACTAGTCACCTCAGATCAGATTTTGAATAGGTTTTTTTTTTTCTGGGTTTAGAGAAGAAAACATTTTTAGCTAAAGTTCTCCATCCCTCCCTCCCCAAGGGCAATCTAGTTCATTCTAAACTAAAAAACCTACCACAATGAATGATTGCACATGGTATTACTTTCACAAAAGGATATATGGTCTCCAAACCTACATACTAGTGCCATTGGAGCACATGTCCATTGGGTGGCAGTACATGTTCAGAACAACTTAACACTGCTGGTTTAACACGTTATTTTTTAAATGGAATTTTTATTTCATTTTCTTAAATTCTGATAACAATCTTTTCACAAAGCCAATTCATTGCCCATAAAATTGACAAAAGAAGATTAGGAATGAAACTATCTTTCAGATGTTTATATATTTTAATTAATGATTGGAGAAACCATATAATATTTTGTTCATTACATGTAAAATACATATCATATGATATATGTAACATGCATTAATATAATATATAATATATCATATGTATTTTGTTCCCTGATATCTACATCAGTGACTCATAAGTAGTAGACACTCAAGATATCTTTTTAAAAACATAGCTTTATGGTGATATAAAAATCTAAAGATAAATTCTGAGTGTAGAAAAATTAATTTTTCTGCTTATTCAACCAACTGTCCAGGGTTTTAGCCAAAACTATTTCATATTTGGTGATCTAAACTGTAGTAAACTCAATGGTCAGTTTTATCTGGTGCAGTTTAGAGAGATGTGCAAAATCCTGTTTTTAACACAATACAGGTGGCAGCCATTCAACTCACCATGTCCCATTAAATTGCGTATATAGTCACACAATCGATTTTCTATTTCCTACACATTTGTATCCTAGATTAATTTAAAAAAAAAAAACCTAGGACTAGTGAGGTGCAAATAGCCAGTTACAATGCTCTTAGGGGTTTTGATTATTGTTAATCTGTTTTGACTGTTTGTTTTCATTAAAGATGCTTTTTAAACTAGTTTATTGAGCTAGGGTGCATTTTGGAAAGTATTTTTGGCTATAGACAAATACCATCTGTAATAAAGTAAACTTGGAATTATTTGTAAGAAAAAAATTATTAGGACAAACCCAAAACAGAAAAAGATCCCAAAACTGGTCTTTGGAGAAAACCAAGAAGAATATACAGGTTTTGCTGAAAACATTTACAGCAAGTGGATTTTTCAACTAAATAAGTGTCACCTAAAACTGATCAATCCACGGCATTAGTTTTAAGATAATCTGCTTCACTAAATAATTAGTTAAATGATTGTTAGTGATTTTAACAGAAATAGAAAAATGATATTCACTAAAAAGAAGCTGAGTTGAAATAAACATTCATTTTAACATACATAAACAGACTTTAAAAAGTTCAGGTTCAGGGGCGCCTGGGTGGCTCGGTCGGTTAAGCGTCCGACTTCGGCTCAGGTCATGATCTCACAGTCTGTGAGTTCAAGCCCCACGTCCAGCTCTGTGCTGACAGCTCAGAGCATGGAGCCTGTTTCAGATTCTGTGTCTCCCTCTCTCTCTGCCCCTGCCCTGTTCATGCTCTGTCTCTGTCTCAAAAGTAAATAAACGTTAAAAAAAAATTTTTTTTTTTAAATAAAAAGTTCAGGTTCATGTGTAACGGTATTTTTACATATCACAGGATCTTAAGTGTAAGATTCTGTTTGATTGTAATAGTTATAATCAAATGATTTTCAGAGTTTTTTTTTTTTTTAGGCCTCTTTCAGTTTTGTCCAATTAAGTACAAATTAAACCACAAGTACAAATAAAGCCACAGAAAACTACATAAGCAACATAGTTCTATTCTACTTATCATTTATATAAGTAGAGTAAGCATAGAGTGCAATGTAAAAAAAGTTAAATTTTAATTTTCTTTGGCTGTTCCTTTAAGAAACCAACCAATGACACTGTATAGCAAAGGAATACAAGATAGAATCTATGAAAGAATACAACTTATCCATTGGCAATAGAACATATAGTGTGTATTATTTTTGTGTATTTCTTTTTAACAAACTACAGAATCTATGCACTATGGTAATATTTAAGATAATTTTTTCAAATATGATTTTTGGTCAGATGGTTGCTAAAAAGTAATACTAGGATAGTCTATGGAGTGTCTGAGTGAATTAAGACTTCAATCCCTTAAAGACCTGCCATGAAAGAAACCCTCCCTTGGGTCTGAATTCAGCAAAATGTTTATTTATATCACTGTGATGCTGTTGACAGTTACACTGAGTGGGGAAAGAGTGAATCGGGCACAAATCACGCTTATTGTGGTATTTGGTAGTTCTCTCTGTTCACCTCCCTGCATGGAGATAATGAAAATGGGGTGTGGTTGAATAAATGTTGAAAAATTTCAGTGTTTCACATTCCCTATTCCTGCCTTGGAGCACGTCTCAAGCATAGTCTGCTGGGTGCTGCTTAGGTAAACAGTGGAAAGCTGCAAGCGGCGCCAATAAGAAGTTTTTGCTGACACGTGATGTCAAATACTTTTCAGTTGACTTAATCTAAGATTAAGAATTTCCGTGTACATCAGCCAATGAGAATTTTAGAATTGTCTAAGGCATTTTCCTTCATGGTAATGCTTTTATTTATTTTCTATTTTATTTTATTTATTTTATTTTATTTTAGAAAGAGAGAGAGAATGCAAGTGGGGGAGCGAGGCAGAGGGAGAGAGAGAGAGAGAGAGAGAGAGAGAGAGAGAGAGAGAATATTTTAAGCAGGCTCCATGCTCAGCCAGAAGCCTGATGCAGAACTCCATCCCACAACCCTGGGATCATGCCCTGAGCCAAAATCAAGCTTAACATACTGAACCACCCAGGCACCACTGGTAATGCTTCTAAATCACCACCAGTGGAATAGGCATATAGCCATCAAATATTTAATGAAATGTCCCAAGAAGTCATCCTTCATTGAGACGGCTTTTAAGTGAACCAGTCTCAGGGAGAGGTGTTAGCTCTGGACTGCAAATAAAGGTATAATTCCTACCTGCCTGTAATTGGTTTCTTCTTTTTGTTTTCTTTCTGTCCTTGTCCAAATGCCAATTTCAAATGCTGGTAGAGTGACTTTTGAATAGAAATATGAAGATTACAGGTCTGATTGTAACCTCTCCTCTCTGACCAGAATGGAAACAGCTGGATTTACTTTTCCTCCTGATAATCCAAAACTCCAATACGTAAAGGTGTCCTATGTCCATGGGTTCCCTCTACCCATGATGGTCTTGTCCTCATTCTTTACATGGTTGGTTCCACCTCAAATCTCAGATCTTCAGATGCCACCTCTACAGACCAGCCTTCCCAATCTCCCTGTAATGGATTGAATTGTATTTCTACCTACCCAATTTCATGTAGGGAAGCCTTAACCTCAATATTACTGTTGGTTATAGGGCCTATAAAGAGGTAATTAATGTTAAGTAGTCATAAGGGCCCTAATCTGATTGAATTGGTATCTTTATAAGAAGAAGAAGAGATACAAGAGTATGCTCCCTGACCCCCACCCTGCATGGGCACAGAGGAACCAGATGAGAACACAGCAAAAAAATAACTCTCCAGAAGGCAGGAAGAGAGGTTTCACCAGAAACCAATCCTGATATAACTTTGATCTTGAACTTCCAGCCTCCAGAACTGGCAGAAAATAAAGTTTTGTTGTTCAAGCGACACATTCTGTGATATTTTGTTATGACAACCCAAGCTTACTTAAATAGTTTCCATCTACAGGAGGCAAGTAGCCTTCTCTCTGTTTATCACATATATTGATATCCTTCTTTGCATTTATTACAGTTAATAATGATTATTTTCATTTATTTACTTACATGTTTATTTTGTCTTCTCCACTAGAACACAAACTCCATGAAGATCACTCTGGCTGTTTTATAAATTGCCTATAGGGGAAAAAAGAAGAATCAAAAAAATCAGGAGGCCACAGTAGTATAGGAGAGAAAGTGGTGTCTTGGAATAAGGTGGCCATGGAATAGAGACATGGATGGATTGAGACTTGCTTCAGAGGTACGAACTGACAGAACTTGATATGATCTTGGAGGAGGGGGTAAGGAAAAGGGGAAAATTGAGTGTATATGTGAATTACCTGTGAATCTTATTAAAATGCAGATTCTGACTTGGTACATCTGGATTCTCTATTAAGTTCAATTGACCTATATGTCTATTCTTTCTCTAATATTACACTGGTTTTTATTACTGTAGCTTTACATTAAATCTTAAAATCAGGCAGTATAGTGACTTTGACTTTGCTCTTTTGCAAAACTGTGTCCTGACCATGCTAATGTCACTTATTAGTTTTAATTTTTTCATAAATTCTTTAGATTTTTCCACACAGATAATGAGGTCATTTTTATATAAAGACTTTTTTTTTCTTTCTTTCCTACCTGTATGCCTTTGTGGACATCCTTGCCTTGTTTCCTATCGTGGAGAGAAAGTATTCATTCTTTCATGATTTAATGTGATGTTATCTCCAGGTGTTTTGTAGATGCCATTCATCAGGCTGTGGAAGTTTTCTTGCATTCTAGTTTGCAGCCTCTACTACTGATGGTTGTTCAACTTAGTTGAATGTTTTCCTGCATCTATGGAGATTAACATATGTTTTTTTTTTTCTTATCAGTATATGGAGATGGTAAATTATATTGATTTATTATTTAATTAAAACTAAGTTTGCATACCTGGGATAAACCTCACCACATCTAATATATATAGTAGGATTTGGTTTACTAATATTTTGAAGATTTTTGTTTATTTGTGCATGGGGAATATCGACCTGTGGCTTTGGTGTCAGAGGAATGCTGACCTCATAAAATGTGATGGGAAGGGTTCCCTCTTCTACGTTCTAAAAGATTTTATATAAAGTTGGTATTATTTCTTCCTTAAATGTTTACCAAAATACAACAATAAATTTTTTTTAAATATGAATTCAATTTATTTAATAGTTATGGGGCTATTCAAATTATCTATTTTTTTTTTCTTGAAAGGGCTTGGGAATTCATGCCTTTAGTGAATTTGTCCTTTTCATCTAAGGTGTCAAATCTATGTACATGAAGTAGTAATGGAGAAGACAGAAAATAGTTTCTTATTATCCTCTTCATGTCTGTACTATCTAAACCAATGACTTCTCTTTCATGCTTCACATTCATAATTTGTAATTTGT
This sequence comes from Felis catus, assembly GCF_018350175.1. Taxonomy (NCBI): domain Eukaryota; kingdom Metazoa; phylum Chordata; class Mammalia; order Carnivora; family Felidae; genus Felis; species Felis catus. Next base: position 199,662,398 of record NC_058368.1, on the reverse strand, counting down.
GTCTTCTCTGCCATGAGAGGTTCTCCCATCACCACCTTTCAATACATAAAAGATCGTGCTCCATTTCTTCTGATATGCATAGTTACTGACAAGAAGTTTACTATTGTTCTCATCTTGTTTGTCTGTATGCAGTGAATTCTTTCATTCTGGCTACATTTAAGATATTCTCTTTATTTTTGGTTTATAGCAGTATGACTAAGATATGCCCAGTTGTGTTTTTCTTTATATGTATCCCCTGTGGGTTTTTCTGTTTCATGGATCTGTGGTTTGTTGTCTTCATTAATCTGGGAAAATTCTTGCCATTAACTGTTCTAATATTTCTTCCACCTCACTCTTTCTCTCTTTTCTCCTTTTGAAACTCCATTTACACAAGTTAGCCAATTTGATGGTGGGCAAGATCTCTTTGATGCACTTTTCTACATTTTTACTGTTTTTTTTTTCTCTTTGTGTTTCAATTGAGATAATTTTTATTGACCAACCCTGATTTTTTTTCCTGCTGTGTCTAGTCTGCTAATTAACCTGTCAAAGGACTTACTCAATTCTATTATTTGAATTATTCATAGGATTTCCATTTATTTTTCTTTTAAGTTTCCAGCTCTTTGCTGCAATTTCTTAGGTGTTTATTCATTTTATTCATCTACTCTATAAGGCCTTCAACGTGTTGATTATAATTATTTAAAGTTTTTGATAGTTCTAACATGTGAGTTATCTCTTCATCTGCTTCTGTTGACTACTATTTCTCTTGACAACAGGTCAAGTTTTTTTCCCTTGCTTTTTAAATATGTCTCGAATTTTCTGTAGTACTTTCAATATTTTTCTGAAGTACCTTCTGTAGTACTTTCAACAAAAACCAGTGAAGACTGAGGTAAACAGTACTTATGGTTGGAAGAGAACATACCTCTTCTGAAACACTGTTAATGTAGCAAGTTAAGTCAATTTACTTGATACTTGAACTGAGTTTGGGTTTGCTGTTAATTGAGTTACTTTCAACGCACCACAAATTTCAAATTCCTCCAGGGGTGGTCAGCTGCTATTTTGTACCTAATGCATGACCTGTAGAGCTGGAGGGTTTTTCTTTTCCAGTGTACCTGATCAACCAATGTTTTTCAGCAAGTCTTATACACCTACACCGTATAAATGCCTCTTTGTATGTTCTTGTCTCTCCCCAACTAGTAGATTGCTACTGCTAATCATTAGTATGAGGCTCATGGTGGGTAGGCATAATTCTCTATTGTTCCAGTTCTGCCTCAGTCTGGGTAGGCTCTGTGCATCTGTATCACAGAAGACAGACTTACCTGGCATTTCTATCTCTTCCCCTATTGCAGCCTAACACTTCATGTATAGCTCAGAGTTATTATGCAAAAGGAATTTATTAGTCCTCACCCAGTGGGAGCAGATCTCTATTTTGTTTAAGTATAGAATCCAGGGCATGAAAGTATTTCCTTACTCTCCAAAAGCAATAGATGCCTTTTGCTTCTGCCTCTTCCTCAGTAAAGATCAGAGACTGAGGTAGTAGAAAAGTTTCCCATATCTCCTGTAGTGTTGGGTGAGTTTTACTTCTACCCTTCCCTCAGAGGTACTGAATCTTTTCCTGACCTGGAAGGAGGAAGGATTTCCTGGCACTCCCCTGGCACTTGCACTTTTGTCTCATATGAGAGAAAGTTCTGGGGAAGAGGAAGAAGTTTTATATCTGTGTTTCACCAAGGGACTTTTCTATTCTCCTGCCCTGCCCCAATCGTTCTCATATGAACATGGTAAAGACCTGGCATGGAAAAGAGCCTGCAAGTAAGTGCAACTTCTCTTTGTCCTGGGCTCATAGGTCTCTAAATCAGGGGTCAAAAAACATTTCCTATAGAAATCCAGATAGTAAATATTTTAGGCTTTACAAAATATACAGTCTATTGCAACTAACAAACTCTCCCATTGTAGTACAAGAACAGACATAGACAATAAGTAAACAATGAGGTGGCTGTGTTCCAAAAAGCTATTTATAAACACTAAAATTTAAATTTCATGTAATTTTCATATATCACAAAATATTATTGTTCTGAGTTTTTCCCAGTGATTTAAAAGTATAAAAAAATAAGCAGAAAGATGAATTTGGTATATGGGTTGGGGTTTGTTGACCCCTTCTCTAAACCATCAAGTTAACCTGGACTTTGCTATTGAGAATTTGTTGAGTTTTCAGCTGTTTTCTTCTTATCCTCTTTTTTAAAACAAATTACTTCTTTATTTGAGAGACAGAGAGAAAGAGAGAGAGGGTGGGGGAGGAGCAGAGAGAGAGAGAGAGACAGAGACAGACAGAGAGAGAGAGAATCTCAAACAGCCTCCATGTTCAGCATGGATATCTTAACCTTAGCTGAAACCAAGAGTTGGATGCTGAACCAACTGAGCCACTCAGGCTCCCCTCTTCTTACCCTTTTTTTAATGGTGGCTGTCTCTTCTTCCAATGCTTTGTCAAAGGTGAAATACTTCCTATATCCATGTTTCACAGGAGGGGCTTACCAACCTTTGGAATTCAATCCACCTAGTTGTCTTGCAATCTCACTCTCTGATAGGCTCAAGAAAAGTTATGAGTTTGTAGGTTGTACATATTTCTCTCATTGTTTGGGTGGGGTCAATGTTTTCTTGTGTATTGCTAGATTTTGAGTGGAAGCAGAACTTCAGTCATATATTTGTGCAAAACTTAGAATTAAGATATTTTAATTAAAATCAATTAAGATCATGGACTCTTTCCACTTAGCTTTCCCCCCTGTCTTAGTCTGCTAGGGCTGCTATAACAAAATATCACTGACTGGGTGGCTTAAACAACAGTAATTTATTTTCTCGCAATTCTGGAAGTCGGAAATCCAATATGAAGGTGTTGGCAGGTTTGATTTCTCCTGAATCCTCTTTCCCTGGCTTGCTGATGGCCACTTTCTCATTATGACTTCACATGGCATATCTTCTATATATACATAAGTATCCCTAGTGTCTCTTCCTGTTCTTATAAGGACATCAGTCCTACTAGATTACCCTATTGGCCTACCCTTATGGTCTTATTTAATCTTAGTTATCTCTTCATAAACCTTATCTTCAAGAATAGTCACATTGGGGAGTTAGGACTTTAATATATGATTTTTTAAGAGATACAATTCAGTCCATAACACCATCTTTCATATTTATCCTTGTGTTGCATGGCACTGGAGTGGTCCTGGGCATACTTGAGATCTAGCTAAGGGGAACCCAACTTGAAGATATACTTAGTTTGAGTTTAGAGGTATATATTGATATATTTAATAATTACTTTGTGTGTAGTTAAATTATTCCTACATATATTAGTACAGGAATGGCTTCCAGGAATATTCTTACCACCTGACATCATAGTAGAAAGGTCCAGGACAAAGAGTATCATAATATGGCTTTGTCATGTAAGTATCCTTTTAGAGTAAAGTTATTATTTTGAACTAATAAATTTAAACCTCTCATATTACATATTTATCCTCTTCTATTCACAAGAAGGTCAATTTCACACATTTCCAATGGCAGTTGGTAGTATGTGGACAATGGAGGAGGACCAAGAAGCTAGCCTGTGGAAATTTTTTCTAATCATCGGACATGTAAATTGTAAAAAGATTTGTTTCTTATCAATCCTTTATTAAAGGGGAGGTTCTTTTCTTTAGGAATATATTAAAAAATAGAGGGGTGCCTGGGCGGCTCGTTCGGTTAAGTGTCTGACTCCTGATTTTGGCTCAGATCATGATCTCACAGTCTCTGGGTTTGAGTGTCAGGCTTTGTGCTGACAGTGCACAGCCTGCTTGAGATTCTCTCTCTCCCTCTCTCTCTGCCCTCTCCCCACTCAGGCACTTTCTCTCTCTCTCTCTCTCTCTCTCTCTCTCTCTCTCTCAAAATAAACTTTAAAAAAATAACAGAGGACGAGGGGCCAAGGTGGTGGAGCAGCATGGAAGTTTTTTTGCCTCTCTCCTACCTGAAATTCAATTATGTCAACACCAAACTACATTGCACACCTAGAAAATTGATCTGAGGATTAATACAAACAATCTGCACAACTTGAACCACAAAACTCAGCAGATATGTGGCACAGGGAGGTGAAATGGTGGAGAAAGAAACTGAAGAGGGTAGGGAACTGTTTTTGCTTACAGAGAAAGGATGGAGACAGCGGGGAGAGTACAGGAAAAGCACTCTCCCTGAAAGCAGCTGGAGAGAAAAAGAAAGAGTGGAAACACCCATAAGGAATTTAACAAGAAAGGAATAAAGGAGAAAGGAGAAAGGAGAAAGGAGAAAGGAGAGGGCTTAAATACCATTAAGACTATAAACAGGGGAGCACACAGTCTGAAACTCCACAGCTCGACACCTGGCAGAGCTCTGGTGGGAAGGGCAAATCCCCAGGAGCAGACAGCAAGGTCTGAGGGGTCCTCAGGCCACACAGGGAGAGGCGGTTTCACTGCTGAGAGGACATTTGATAGAGGCTGTGTGGCCTCCCCACAGGCAAAGGTCCCTTGGGCCCCGGAGAACAACCATGTTTGCTGGTGTTGGAACAAGGACTTTAACGGTGTAGCCTGGAAACAGATATGTATTGTGAATTACCATAATCCCCGAACGCTGCTGCTACATGATCATGCAAACTTTTTCTGGGGCGGGTTGGCACCCAGTTGTGGTCTCTGGGAATCTGTAGCAGCCCAGTCATGTGAATGTTCCTGGGGGCAGCAGACCAGCACCTGACCATTGTTTGGGGAGACCCTCCCCCAGAGGGTTGGAGCAGGTCAAAGCCACAGGGCCCTCTGAAATGAGGGGTTTAGAAACAGACCCATCTAAGATAAAACTCAGGATGGAGGTGCCACCTGGAAGGCTGATGGCTTGGTTACAGACAGTGGAAGTGGGGATTGGACAGAAGCCAGAAACAAAGGAGGGATGCTTGACTGCCAGTTAGTGAGAGCAGAGTTCTGATACTAGAGACCAGGTGACTGGGTGACTCCATTTTCACCCCTCCAACACATGCATGTACATGCAGTACATGTGCACAACAATCCGCCCCAGTAAGCTAACCAGTGCCATCAACTGGAGAACAGAACCGTTACACCAAGCCCCATCCAACTGCACCAAATGCATGCTAAAGGAACACCACAAGTCTCTCCGCCTGCTTAGTTTATGGACTATGAAGTGCTTCATAGTTTAACTTTCAGGGGAAAATGGATGTAATTTCAATTGTATTTCATAATGTTCACTGGTCCATCATTCAATTTTTTCTTTTTCTTTTCTTATTCTTGAAAGAGAAAACAGAAAGAGAAAAAATTATTTTTATTTACTGTTTTTATAAAAAAATATTTTCTTTAATTTTTTGTTATTTTAAAATTTTTTGTAAATTTTTAAAATTCAATTTTACTTTCATCATTTCATTTTATTCTATTTTCTTGTATTTATTTATTTTTTAAATTTTCAAACGTTTTCCTTTTTTTAGTTTCTTTTCAATCCCCTTTTTTCTCTATTCTATAAAGCTGCTTTCAACAACCAGACCACAACACACCTAGGATCTAGCATCCTTTATTTTATTTTTTGTGTGTTGCTTTAATTTTTAAATTTTTATTTATTTTTTAAATTTTTATTGATTCTTTTTCTCCCTTCAAAATGATGAAATCAAGGAATTAACCCCAAAAGAAATAACAGGAAGAAATGACAGCCAGGGACTTAATCAACACAGATATAAGCAAGATGTCTGAACCAGAATTTAGAATCAGAATAATAAGAATACTGGCTGGGGTTGAAAAAAGCATAGAATCCCTTTCTGCAGAACTAAAAGAAGTAAAATCTGGTCAGGATGAAATTAAAAATGCTATAACTGAGATGCAGTCTAAAATGGATGCCATAGTGGCAAGGATGGAGGGAGCAGAGTGGCAAATCAGCAATATAGAGGACAAACTTAAGGAGAATAATGAAGGAGAAAAAAAAAGAGGGAAACTAAGGCAAAAGAGCACGATATAAGAATTAAAGAACTCAGTCACTCATTAAAAAGGAATAACATCAGACTCATAGGGGTCCCAGAAGGTGAAGAGAGAAAAAAAAGGGGTAAAAGGTTTATCTGAGCAAATAATAGTGGAAAACTTTCCAAATCTGGGGAAAGACACAGTCATCAAAATCCAGGAAGCACAGAGAAATCCTATTAGATTCAGCAAAAACCAACCTTCAACAAGGAATATCCTAGTCAAATTTCCAGAATACACAGACAAGGGAAGAATCATGAAAGCAGCAAGGGAAGAAAAGTCCTTAACCTACAAGGAAAGACAGATCAGGTTCACAGCAGACCTATCCACAGAAACTTTCAGGTCAGAAAGGAGTGACAGGATATATTCAATGTGCTGAATCCAAAAAATATGCAGCCAAGAATTCTTTATCCAGCAAGGCTGTCATTCAAATTAGAAGGAGAGATAAAAAGTTTCCCAGACAAACAAAAACTACAGGAGTTCATGACCACTAAACCAGCCCTGCAAAAAATTTTAAGGGAGACTCTCTGAGGGATGAAAAGATGAAACAAAACAAAAAACACCAAAAGCAACAAAACCTAGAAAGGACCAGAGAACACCACCAGAAATTTCAACTCTGCAGGCAACATAATGGCAATAAATACATACCTTTCAGTACTCACTCTAAATGCCAATGGACTAAATGCTCAGATCAAAAGACATAGGTTAACAGAATGGTAAGAAAACAAGATCCATCTATATGCTGTTTACAAGAGACTCATTTTAGACCTAAAGTCACCTTCAGATTGACAGTAAGGGGATGGAGAACCATCTATCATGCTAATGGTCACCAAAAGAAAGCTGGAGTAGTCATACTTATATCAGATAATCTATATTTTAAAATAAAGACTGTAACAAGAGATGAAGGGCATTATATCATAATTAATGGGTCTATCCACCAAGAAGATCTAACAATTGTAAACATTAATGCCCCAAACATGAAACACCTAAATATATAAATCAGTTACTCACAAACATAAAGAAACCCATTGACAATAATACTATAATAGTCGGGGACTTCAACACCCCACTTACAACAATGGACAGATCATCTAAACAGAAAATCAACAAGGAAACAATGGCTTTGAATGACACACTGGATCAGATGGATTTAACAGATATATTCAGAACATTTCATCCTAAAGCAGCAGAATACACATTTTTCTTGAGTACACATGGAACATTCTCCAGAATAGATCACATACTGGGACACTAATCAGCCCTCAACAAGTACAAAAAGATTGAGATCATACCATGCATATTTTCAGACCACAAAACTATGAAACTCAAAATCAACCACAAGAAAAAATTTGGAAAGACAACAAATACTTGGGGATGAAAGAGCATCCTACTAAAGAATGAATGGTCTAACCAAGGAGTTAAAGAGGAAATTAAAAAGTACATGCAAGCCTGTGGGGGATAAGCTTAGGAATCCCCTGAGCCTACACCAATGGGTTAAAAAGGCATAAAGAAACACAAAGTCATAAAATGCTCACACCCAAGTTTGGGTAACCAGATTGGCACTCCAAGAATAGGGATGCACAAAGGTGCCAAGAATAGGGAGGTGCAAAGGCACCCCTAAATAGGGAGGGTTAGGGTGAGGGGTGATGAACACCCAAAATAGAGAGATAGAGGCAAAGGCCTGAAATAGAATCAGTGCAAAGGTGCCCAATACATAGGAATCATAATATTAGATATTCAGGGTGAAAGCACCCCAAGTTTAATACTATAGCAGAAATCTGCTTTCATAGGAGAATAGGGCCAGGTTAGGTAAATTGGTGAATTGAACTTTGGACCACTGCACTGCAGGGAAAGCAGCCTGGAGCGGAGATAAGTAACAAAGAAAAGGTGTCTTGTTAACCTTGAGGTTATTCCCCCTGTCTGTCTCATCCTCTAGGCTGGCAAAGATAAACAAGCATGGCGCCTCCTGTCTGCTGTTAACAACCATCAACCCATATGCCTGGAGCCTGGATTTTGTTTTATATTGACCCAAAACCCAAACACTATATATCTTCAAAATCCCCTTTCCCCCCACACATCCACAAGTCAATGTTCCTAGTTTGTCTCTTTGTATATGCCTACATGATTGCAAGCCTTCTTACAAACTGAATAAATCTGAATAATTACGGGGCAAGGACCCTTATTTAGGGCTCTTGTCTTTTTCCCAGACATTAGCCATCTCTCTTTTTAATCCTGTGTCTGCCCTTTTGCTAGACAAAAGAGAATTTTAGACTCAGAGTCTATGACAGAAGCCAATGGAAATGATAACGCCCCAGGCCAAAACCTCTGGGATGCAGCAAAGGATGTGAGTTTGAGCCTCGCATCAGGCTCCATGCTGAACGGCTTGGAGCCTGGATCCTACTTCGGATTCTGTGTCTTCCTCTCTCTCTGCTCCTCCCCTGCCCATGCTCTCTCTCTCAAAAATAAATAAACATTAAAAAAGAAAAAGAAATAGAAAATTTTAACAGACCCATAAAGATAAAGAAATCAAATTAGTAATAAAAATTCTTCAAAAAACAAGAGTCCAGGGCCGGATGGCTTTCCAGGGGAATTTACCAAATATTTAACACCTATTCTTTTGAAGCTTCTCCAAAATATAGAAATGGAAGGAAAACTTCCAAAATCATTCTATGAAGCCAGCATTACCTTGATTCCAAAACCAGACAAAGACCCCACTAAAAAAGAGAACGACAGACCAATTTCCCTGATGATCCTGGATGCAAAAATCCTCAACAAGATACTAGCCAACCAGAACCAACAATACATTAAAATAATTATTCACCATGACCAAGTGGGATTTATACCTGGGATGCAGGGCTGATTCAATAACCTCAAAACAATCAATGTGATACATAACATCAATAAAAGAAAGGACAAGAACCACAAAATCCTCTCAATAGATGCAGAGAAAGCATTTGACAAAGTACAGCATCGTTTCTTGAAAAAAACCTTCAAGAAAGTAGAGATAGAAGGATCATACCTCAAGATCATAAAAGCCATATATGGAAGACCCACTGCTAATATCATCCTCAATGGGAAAAAACTGAGAGTTTCCCCCCTCAGGTCAGGAAAACGACAGGGATATCCACTCTCACCACTGTTATTCAACATAGTATTGAAGTCCTAGCTTCAGTAATCAGACAACACAAAGGAATAAAAGGCATCCAAATCAGCAAGGAGGAAGTCAAACTTTCACTCTTCGCAGATGACATAGTACTCTATATGGAAAACCCAAAAGATTCCACCAAAAAACTGCTAGAACTGATCCATGAATTCAACAAAGTCTCAGGATATAAAATCAATGGACAGAAATCAGTTGCATTTCTATACATCAATAATAAAGCAACAGAAAGAGAAGTCAAGGAGTCAATCCCATTTATAATTGCACCAAAACCCATAAAATACCTAGGACTAAACCTAACCAAAGAGGTGAAAAATCTATACATGAGAACTATAGAAAGCTTATGAAAGATATTGAAGAAGACACCAAAAAACAGAAAAAGATTCCATGCTCCTGGATTGGAAGAACAAATACTGTTCAAAAAGTCGATAATACGCAAAGTAATCTACATATTCAATGCAATCCCTATCAAAATAACACCAGCATTCTTCACAGAGCTAGAACAAACAATCCTAAAATTTCTATGGAACCAGAAAAGACTCCGAATAGCCAAAACAATCCCGAAAAAGAAAACCAAAGCTGGAGGCATCACAATCCCAGACTTCAAGATGTATTACAAAGCTGTAATCATGAAGACAGTATGGTACTGGCACAAAAACAGACACTTTGATCAATGGGGCAGAATAGAGAACCCAGAAATGGACCCACAAACATATGGCCAACTAATCCCTGACAAATGGAAAGAATATCCAATGGCATAAAAACAGTTTCCACAAATGGTGCTCAGAAAACTGGACAGCAACATGCAGAAGAATGAACCTGGACCACTTTCTAACACCATACACAAAAATAAACTCAAAATGGATGAAAGACCTAAACGTAAGACAGGAAGCCATCAAAATCCTAGAGGAGAAAATAGATAACAGCCTGTTTGTCCTCAGCACATCTTACTTGACACATCTCCAGAGGCCAGGGAAACAAAAGCAAAAATGAGTTATTGGGACTTCATCAGGATAAAAAGCTTCTGCACAGAGAAGAAAAGAATCAGCAAAACTAAAAGGCAACTGACAGAACGGGAGAAGATATTTGCAAATGACATATCAGATAAAAGGCTAGTATCTAAAATCTATACAGAACTTATCAAACTCAACACCCAAAAAACAAATAATCCAGTGAAGAAATGGGCAAAAGACATGAATAGACACTTTTCTAAAGACATCCAAATGGCTAACAGACACATGAAAATTGCTCAACATCATTCATCATCAGGGAAATACAAATCAAAACCAAATACAATTAAATCCACCAATAAAATACCACCTCAGGAGGCTTCTGGGAAGATGGCGGCATAGGAGGACACTGAGTTCACCGCGTCCTGCGGATCACTTAGATTCCACCCACACCTGCCTAAATAACCCCGAAAATTGCCAGAAGACTAGCAGAACGGATTCTCCAGAGCCAAGCATCTATGAGAGGTCCATGGAAGAGGGTAGGGAGGGTGGAGAGGTGGTGTGTGCTACACAGACTGGTGGGAGGGAGCCGGGGTGGAGGGGTGGCCTGCCGGCCAAGCAGAGCCCCCAAGTCTGGCTTGCAAAAGTGGAGGGGCCGGACAGAGTGTGTTTGGACAGCGAGTGGGACTTAACATCTGGAAAGTTAACAGCTCTCCTTGGAGAGTGGGAGGCTGGGGGACAACGGGAGGCAGAGTTGTTGAGCCCAGACGACAGAGCGCAGCTAGGTGGGGAACAAAGGCACTCGCCAGCGCCATCTCCCTTGCCCATCCCCCAGCCAAAATCCCAAAAGGAACCTGTTCCTGCCAGGGAAATGGCTTGCACCCCGCAAACACCAAATGCTGTGCTTCTGCGGATCCATCACTCCAGCGGGTCTGACTCCCTCCCAGTGCCACAGGGCCCCTCCAGAAGCAGATCACTGAAGGATAAGCGAGCTGAGCCTGCCCTTCCTGCCCCCCTACACCTTGCTGATCCACCCCAGCTAATACGCCACATCCCCAGCACCACAAGCCTGGCAATGTGCAAGAGCCCAGACAGGCCACGCCACCCCACAGTGAATTCCGCCCCTAGGAGAAAGGGAAGAAAAAGTACACATCAGTCTGACTGTGGCCCCAGCATCGGCTGGGGGCAGATATCAGGTCTGACGGTGGCCCCGCCCACCAAGGCAAGTTATTCAAGAGAGCACAGGGGAAGTGCCCCGCAGTTCTGCACCACTCCAGGGACTATCCAAAATGACAAAACGGAAGAATTCCCCTCAAAAAAACCTCTAGGAAATAACAACAGCTAATGAACTGATCAAAACCGATTTAAACAATATAACAGAAAGTGAATTTAGAATAATAGTCATAAAATTAATCGCTGGGCTTGAAAACAGTATAAAGAACAGCAAAGAATCTATTGCTACGGAGATCAAGGGACTAAGGAACAGCCAGGAGGAGCTAAAAAATGCTATTAACAAGCTGCAAAATAAAATGGAGACGACCACAGCTCAGATTGAAGACGCAGAGGAGAGAATAGGTGAACTAGAAGATAAAATTATGGAAAAAGAAGAAGCTGAGAAAAAGAGAGATTAAAAAATCCAGGAGTATGAGGGGAAAATTCGAGAACTAAGCGATGCACTAAAGAGAAATAATCTACGCATAATTGGTATTCCAGAGGAGGAAGAGACAGGGAAAGGTGCTGAAGGTGTAATTGAAGAAATCATAGCTGAGAACTTCCCTGAACTGGGGAAGGAAAAAGGCAGTGAAATCCAAGAGGCACAGAGAACTCCCTTCAGACGTAACTTGGATGGATCTTCGGCACGACATATCATAGTGAAACTGGCAAAATACAAGGATAAAGAGAAACTTCTGAAAGCAGCTAGGGATAAACATGCTCTAACATATAAAGGGAGACCTATAAGACTCGTGACCGATCTCTCTACTGAAACTTGGCAGGCCAGAAAGGAATGGCAGGAAATCTTCAATGTGATGAACAGAAAAAATATGCTGCCGAGAATCCTTTATCCAGCAAGTCTGTCATTTAGAATAGAAGGAGAGATAAAGGTCTTCCCAAACAAACAAAAACTGAAGGAATTCGTCACCACTAAACCAGCCCTACAAGAGATCCTAAAGGGGATCCTGTGAGACAAAGTACCAGAGACATCGCTACAAGCATGAAACCTACGGACATCACGATGACTCTAAACCCATATCTTTCTATAATAACACTGAACGTAAATGGATTAAATGTGCCAACCATAAGACATAGGATATCAGAATGCATAAAAAAACAAGACCCACCTATTTGCCGTCTACAAGAGACTCATTTTAGACCTGAGGACACCTTCAGATTGAAAGTGAGGGGATGGAGAACTATTCATCATGCTACTGGAAGTCAAAAGAAAGCTGGAGTAGCCACACTTATATCAGACAAATTAGACTTTAAATTAAAGGCTGTAACAAGAGATGAAGAAGGGCATTATATAATAATTACAGGGTCTATCCATCAAGAAGAACTAACAATTATAAATGTCTATGCGCCGAATACCGGAGCCCCCAAATATATAAAACAATTACTCACAAACATAAGCAACCTTATTGATAAGAATGTGGTAATTGTAGGGGACTTTAACACCCCACTCACAACAATGGATAGATCATCTAGACACACGGTCAATAAAGAAACAAGGGCCCTGAATGATACATTGGATCAGATGGACTTGACAGATATATTTAGAACTCTGCATCCCAAAGCAACAGAATATACTTTCTTCTCAAGTGCATATGGAACATTCTCCAAGATAGATCACATACTGGGTCACAAAACAGCCCTTCATAAGTATACAAGAATTGAGATCATACCATGCGTACTTTCAGACCACAATGCTACGAAGCTTGAAATCAACCACAGAAAAAAGTCTGGAAAACCTTCAAGAGCATGGAGGTTAGAGAACACCCTACTAAAGAATGAATGGGTCAACCAGGTAATTAGAGAAGAAATTTAAAAATATATGGAAACAAACGAAAATGAAAATACAACAATCCAAACACTTTGGGATGCAGCGAAGGCAGTCCTGAGAGGAAAATATATTGCAATCCAGGCCTATCCAGAAACAAGAAAACTCCCAAATAGAAAATCTAACAGGACACCTAAAGGAAATAGAAGCAGAGCAGCAAAGACACCCCAAACCCAGAAGAAGAAGAGAAATAATAAAGATCAGAGCAGAAATAAACAATATAGAATCTAAAAAAACTGTAGAGCAGATCAACGAAACCAAGAGTTGGTTTTTTGAAAAATCAAACAAAATTGATAAACCTCTCTCCAGGCTTCTCAAAAAGAAAAGGGAGATGACCCAAATAGATAAAATCATGAATGAAAATGGAATGATTACAACCAATCCCTCAGAGATACAAGCAATTATCAGGGGATACTATGAAAAATGATATGCCAATAAACTGGACAACCTGGAAGAAATGGACAAATTCCTAAACACCCACACCCTTCCAAAACTCATATAGGAGGAAATAGAAAGCCTGAACAGACCCATAACCAGTGAAGAAACTGAATCAGTTATCAAAAATCTCCCAACAAATAAGAATCCAGGACAAGATGGCTTCCCTGGGGAATTCTACCAGACATTTAAAGCAGAGATAATACCTATCCTTCTCAAGCTATTCCAAAAAATAGAAAGGGAAGGAAAAATTCCAGATTCATTCTATGAAGCCAGTATTACTTTGATTCCTAAACCAGACAGAGACCCAGTAAAAAAAGAGAACTACAGGCCAATATCCCTGATGAATATGGATGCAAAAATTCTCAATAATATACTAGCAAATCGAATTCAACGGCATATAAAAAGAACTATTCACCATGACCAAGTGGGATTCATTCTTGGGAATCAGGGCTGGTTCAACATTCGCAATTCAATCAATGTGATACATCACATTAATAAAAGAAAAGAGAAGAACCATATGATCCTGTCAATCGATGCAGAAAAAGCATTTGACAAAATTCAGCATCCTTTCTTAATAAAAACCCTCGAGAAAGTCGGGGTAGAAGGAACATACTTAAACATAAAATCCATTTATGAAAAGCCCACAGCTAATATCATCCTCAATGGGGAAAAACTGAGAGCTTTCCCCTGAGATCCGGAACACGACAGGATGTCCACTCTCACCACTGTTGTTTAACATAGTGTTGGAGTTGCTAGTATCGGCCATTAGACAACAAAAGGAAATCAAAGGCATCAAAATTGGCAAAGATTAAGTCAAGCTTTCACTTTTTGCAGATGATACGATATTATACATGGAAAATCCAATAGACTCCACCAAAAGTCTGCTAGAACTGATACATGAATTCAGCAAAGTTGCAGGATACATAATCAATGTACAGAAATCAATTGCATTCTTATACACTAATAATGAAGCAACAGAAAGACAAATAAAGAAACTGATTCCATTCACAATTGCACCAAGAAGTATAAAATACCGAGGAATAAATCTAACCAAAGATGTACAAGATCTGTATGCTGAAAACTATAGAAAGCTATTGAAGGAAATTGAAGAAGATATAAAGAAATGGAAAAGCATTCTGTGCTCATGGGTTGGAAGAATAAATATTGTTAAAATGTCAATACTACCCAAAGCTATCTACACATTCAATGCAATCCCAATCAAAATTGCACCAGCATTCTTCTTGAAGCTAGAATAAGCAATCCTAAAATTCATATGGAACCACAAAAGGCCCCGAATAGCCAAAGTAATTTTGAAGAAGACCAAAGCAGGAGGCATCACAATCCCAGACTTTAGCCTTCACTACAAAGCTGTAATCATCAAGACAGCATGGTATTGGCACAAAAACAGACACATAGACCAATGGAATAGAATAGAAACCCCAGAACTAGACCCACAAAAGTATGGCCAACTCATCTTTGACAAAGCAGGAAAGAATAACCAATGGAAAAAAGACAGTCTCTTTAACAAATGGTGCTGGGAGAACTGGACAACAACATGCAGAAGGTTGAAACTAGACCACTTTCTTATACCATTCACAAAAATAAACTCAAAATGGATAAAGGACCTGAATGTGAGACAGGAAACCATCAAAACACTAGAGGAGAAAGCAGGAAAAGACCTCTCTGACCTCAGCCACAGCAATTTCTTACTTGACACATCCCCAAAGGCAAGGGAATTCAAAGCAAAAATGAACTATTGGGACCTCATGAAGATAAAAAGCTTCTGCACAGCAAAGGAAACAACCAACAAAACTAAAAGGCAACCAACGGAATGGGAAAAGATATTTGCAAATGACATCTCGGACAAAGGGCTAGTATCCAAAATCTATAAAGAGCTCACCAAATTCCACACCCAAAAAACAAATAACCCAGTGAAGAAATGGGCAGATAACATGAATAGACACATCTCTAAAGAAGACATCCAGATGGCCAACAGGCACATGAGAAGATGCTCAACGTCGCTCCTCATCAGGGAAATACAAATCAAAACCACACTCAGATATCACCTCACGCCAGTCAGAGTGGCCAAAATGAACAAATCAGGAGACTATAGATGTTGGCGAGGATGTGGAGAAATGGGAACCCTCTTGCACTGTTGGTGGGAATGCAAATTGGTGCAGCCACTCTCGAAAATAGTGTGGAGGGTCCTCAAAAAATTAAAAATAGACCTACCCTATGACCCAGCAGTAGCACCGCTAGGAATTTACCCAAGGGATACAGGAGTACTGATGCATAGGGGCACTTGTACCCCAATGTTTATAGCAGCACTCTCAACAATAGCCAAATTATGGAAAGAGCCTAAATGTCCATCAACTGATGAATGGATAAAGAAATTGTGGTTTATATACACAATGGAGTACTACATGGCAATGAGAAAGAATGAAATATGGCCCTTTGTAGCAACGTGGATGGAACTGAAGAGTGTTATGCTAAGTGAAATAAGCCATACAGAGAAAGACAGATATCATATGTTTTCACTCTTAAGTGGATCCTGAGAAACTTAACAGAAACCCATGGGGGAGAGGAAGGAAAAAAAAAAGAGGTTAGAGTGGGAGAGAGAGCCAAAGCATAAGAGACTAAAAACTGAGAACAAACTGAGGGTTGGTGGGGGGTGGGAGGGAGGGGAGGGTGGGTGATGGGCATTGAAGAGGCCATCTTTTGGGATGAGCACTGGGTGTCGTATGGAAACTAATTTGACAATAAATTTCATATAATAAAAAATAAAATAAAATAAAATATAAAAATACCACCTCACACCAGTCAGAATGGCTAAAATTAACAATTCAGGCAACAACACATGTTGGTGAGGATGCAGAGAAAGAGGATCTCTTTTGCACTGCTGGTGATAATGCAAACTGGTGCAGCCACTCTGGAAAACTGTATGGAGGTTCCTCAAAAAACTAAAAGTAGAATTACCCTACAACCCAGTTTTTGCACTACTAGGTATTTACCCAAGGGATATAGGTGTGCTGTTTCAAAGGGGGCACATGCACTGTATCCCTTGGGCTTAATGGGTAAGGGGCATTAAGGAGAACACTTGTTGGGTTGAGCAATGGGTGTTATATGTAGGGGATGAATCACTGGACTCTACTCCTGAAATCATTATTGCACTATATGCTAACTAATTTGGATATAAATTTAAAAATAAATTAAAAAAAAGATTGCTCTAAAAAGTAAAATAAATAATAAAATAAAATAAAATAAAAAATAATGGTGTGAATATGATAAATATGTCATACTTAAAATTTTTTATAGAAATCACACAAAATAAAATTTCCCAGAATTCTTGTGTTTATAGGGCATAACTTACAACATTGCAACAAAGAGCAAGTATATATGGAACAGTTCATAAGTAAAATAAACTTTATATGACAGGTATTTCCCCAAATTTGATCATAGTCCTAAGTACTTCACTGCACAACCAATAACCAGTTTTCAAGCTACAAATTTTCTAAGCTCTCAATAATAAAAAAGTAATTTTAATCAATCACATTTTGAAACAATTTTTACCATAATCATAGAATCACAGAATATATGAGCAGCCAGGGAATTCAGAAATCACTTCCTAGTCTTATTTTCAGGTAAAGAAATTCAGAAGTGAAGTAATTTACCATAGGTCATCCTGCTGGTTAGTGACAGAAATAGTCTATCTTGGTTTTTAAGAGGTCAATGCTATCACCTTTCTCTTATACACTCAAGTTTAGAACCAAGTGAGAGATAGACTTAGAAGTCAGGCAGATAAATTGTTAACTTTTTGAATGATGATAATGTTTGAGAGAAAAAAATCTTAGGCATAAGACAAAATAGGCATGCTGACACTTCATTCCAGAATCAGGACTCTTACTTATCCAGTAATTAGGTGGGAAACTTCAGGCTTCCCTCCCTAGGTATAGGCCCCTAATATCTCATGCTCTTGGCCAGGAGAATGACTCTTTTCCTTCCAAATTTATAAAATAGATTACAACTTCATTGCCTAGGGTAGGGACCTCCTCTTCTTCATCCCCCTATTCACTACTCTATCTTCATCACTTAACATAGTGTAAATGATTCTCAATAAAAATACATTGAATGAATGCATAGGTTGGATTCCTTAAACAGTAATCTGCACACTAGATGATGAAGCAGCATGGTACCTAGCCTTAAGACGTTCACATTTTCTTTGAGAAACAGATAACCAAAGAAAAGTAAAATTGCTCAGTCATCTAACAAAATTCCTGATTTACTCTTCAATTTATATACCAGTCATGTACCACATCATTTCTAGCTTAGAAATACTATGTTGAAAATAGATATTTCTGTCTATTTTACTTCCTATGTAAATAAATGTGTTTGCAAAGATTGGTGTGTGACTGGTGTCCTGGTTGCAATCACAAGCTGTCATTTGACTTCTGCTTACATTTGTTTCCCATGGGTCTGTGGTAATTTGCAGACCTCTCTCTTCCTCAGAGGCAGAAAGAAAGAATTTGGCTCAAACTAGGTCACCACAATGTTAATCATTGTGTATCCACTGCCGTTCTGCAGCAATATTCTTCAGGTAAAAGTAAAGTTATATAGTTACATGTTGATATCCTTTTTTTTTTTAAATCTTTTTAATGTTTATTTATTTTTGAGACAGAGAGAGACAGAGCATGAACGGGGGAGGGTCAGAGAGAGGGAGACACAGAATCCGACACAGGCTCCAGGCTCCGAGCTGTCAGCACAGAGCCCGACGCGGGGCTTGAACTCACAGACCGTGAGATCATGACCTGAGCCGAAGTCGGCCGCTCAACCGACTGAGCCACCCAGGTGCCCCTGTTGATATCCTTTTTTAAAACTAGACAAAGTTACCAAAGCAGAGAAAATTTATGCCAGTCTTAAAAGGAAAAGGCATGATCTTATTTTTAGCTATCATAAAGCAAGCACATTAAGCAAAACTATTTATTTGTAAATAAGGGTAGGATTCTGTATGTACCATCATTCGAACACACTATATTCTTTATCTATAATGTGCTGAAATTATATAAGGCAATATCTCACATTTACTTTTTTTTTTTTTAATTTTTTTTTCAACGTTTTATTTTTTTTTATATATTTGGGACAGAGAGAGACAGAGCATGAACGGGGGAAGGGCAGAGAGAGACGGAGACACAGAATCGGAAACAGGCTCCAGGCTCCGAGCCATCAGCCCAGAGCCCGACGCGGGGCTCGAACTCACGGACCGCGAGATCGTGACCTGGATGAAGTCGGACGCTTAACCGACTGCGCCACCCAGGCGCCCCTCACACTTACTTTTTTAACTCCTCTTTAAAAAAAATTAACTCGCTCTCTCCCCAGTATCTCACCACTGCGTCAGTGCAGGCATCAGCAAATTAATGAGAGGAGAGAGGAGGCCCCTGCTCTTGGGCACCCGCAGGAACTTACTCCAGCTCCAGACTCACCATAAACACTGTCATCTAACGGAAGATAAGCTGTGAAATCGGATTTCTGAACCACAAGACACTTGTGTAAAAACTGCATTCCATGCCAGGCCTGAAATGTTCCAAAGCTCAGTTCGCTATCAGCATCCCAGGTGGTGCAATTAATAAAGAGCTAGCGTGGGGCCACTGGCACAAACAAGGCAGCTCCTTAGAACCTGAACTTCCTATTTGTTCCATTCCTTGGGTAGATAACGCCTGTTAATTACTCTGGAGTATTTTCTTTTAGAAATTATTTTGGCGAGGAGAGAGGGAAGATGGCGGCGTAGGAGGACGCTGGGCTCACCGCGCGTCCTGCTGATCACTTAGATTCCACCTACACCTGCCTAAATAACCCAGAAGACCGCCAGAGGATTAGCAGAACGGAGTCTCCGGAGCCAAGTGCAGATGAGAGGCCCACAGAAGAGGGTAGGAAGGACGGCGAGGCGGTGCGCGCTCCACGGACTGGCAGGAGGGAGCAGGGGCGGAGGGACGGCTAGCCGGCCAAGCAGAGCCCCCGAGTCTGGCTGGCAAAAGCGGAAGGGCCTGAGGGACTGTGTTCTGACAGCAAGCGCGACTTAGCGTCTGGGAGGTCATAAGTTAACAGCTCTGCTCAGAAAGCAGGAAGGCTGGAGAACAAAGGGGGGAGAGCTGCTGAGCCCCCGGATGACAGAGCTCAGTTTGGCGGGGAACAAAGGCGCTTGCCAGCGCCATCTCCCCTGCCCATTCCCCAGCCAAAATCCCAAAGGGAACCAGTTCCTGCCAGGGAACTTGCTCGCTCTGTGCAAACACCCAACTCTGTGCTTCTGCGGAGCCAAACCTCCGGCAGCGGATCTGACTCCCTCCCACTGCCACAGAGCCCCTCCTGAAGTGGATCACCTAAGGAGAAGCGAGCTAAGCCTGTCCCTCCTGCCCCTGTGCACCTTGCCTACCCACCCCAGCAAATACGCCAGATCCCCAGCATCACGAGCCTGGCAGTGTGCAAGTAGCCCAGACGGGCCACGCCACCCCACAGCAAATCCCGCCTCTAGGAGAGGGGAAGAGAAGGCACACACCAGTCTGACTGTGGCCCCAGCGGTGGGCTGGGGGCAGACATCATGTCGGACTGCGGCCCCACCCACCAACTCCAGTTATACACCACAGCACAGGGGAAGTGCCCTGCAGGTCCTCACCACTCCAGGGACTATCCAAAATGACCAAGCATAAAATTCTCCTCAGAAGAATCTCCAGGAAATAACAACAGCTAATGAGCTGATCAAAAAGGATTTAAATAATATAACAGAAAGTGAATTTAGAATAATATCCATAAAATTAATCGCTGGGCTTGAAAACAATATAGAGGACAGCAGAGAATCTCTTGCTACAGAGATCAAGGGACTAAGGAACAGTCACGAGGAGCTGAAAAGCGCTTTAAATGAAATGCAAAACAAAATGGAAACGACGACAGCTCGGATTGAAGAGGCAGAGGAGAGAATAGGTGAACTAGAAGATAAAGTTATGGAAAAAGAGGAAGCTGAGAGAAAGAGAGATAAAAAATCCAGGAGTATGAGGGGAAAATTAGAGAACTAAGTGATACACTAAAAAGAAATAATATACGCATAATTGGTATCCCAGAGGAGGAAGAGAGAGGGAAAGGTGCTGAAGGGGTACTTGAAGAAATTATAGCTGAGAACTTCCCTGAACTGGGGAAGGAAAAAGGCATTGAAATCCAAGAGGCACAGAGAACTCCCTTCAGACGTAACTTGAATCGATCTTCTGCACGACATATCATAGTGAAACTGGCAAAATACAAGGATAAAGAGAAAATTCTGAAAGCAGCAAGGGATAAACATGCCCTCGCATATAAAGGGAGACCTATAAGACTCCTGACTGATCTCTCTTTTGAAACTTGGCAGGCCAGAAAGAATTGGCACGAGATCTTCAATGTGCTAAACAGAAAAAATATGCAGCTGAGAATCCTTTATCCAGAAAGTCTGTCATTTAGAATAGAAGGAGAGATAAAGGTCTTCCCAAACAAACAAAAACTCAAGGAATTTGTCACCACTAAACCAGCCCTACAAGAGATCCTAAGGGGGACCCTGTGAGACAAAGTACCAGAGACATCACTACAAGCATAAAACATACAGACATCACAATGACTGTAAACCTGTATCTTTCTATAATAACACTGAACGTAAATGGATTAAATGCGCCAACCAAAAGACATAGGGTATCAGAATGGATAAAAAAACAAGACCCATCTATTTGCTGTCTACAAGAGACTCATTTTAGACCTGAGGACACCTTTAGATTGAGAGTGAGGGGATGGAGAACTATTTATCATGCGACTGGAAGCCAAAAGAAAGCTGGAGTAGCCATACTTATATCAGACAAACTAGACTTTAAATTAAAGGCTGTAACAAGAGATGAAGAAGGGCATTATATAATAATTACAGGGTCTATCCATCAGGAAGAACTAACAATTATAAATGTCTATGCGCCGAATACCGGAGCCCCCAAATATATAAAACAATTACTCACAAACATAAGCAACCTTATTGATAAGAATGTGGTAATTGCAGGGGACTTTAACACCCCACTCACAACAATGGATAGATCATCTAGACACACGGTCAATAAAGAAACAAGGGCCCTGAATGATACATTGGATCAGATGGACTTGACAGATATATTTAGAACTCTGCATCCCAAAGCAACAGAATATACTTTCTTCTCAAGTGCACATGGAACATTCTCCAAGATAGATCATATACTGGGTCACAAAACAGCCCTTCATAAGTTTACAAGAATTGAAATTATACCATGCATACTTTCAGACCACAATGCTATGAAGCTTGAAATCAACCACAGAAAAAAGTCTGGAAAACCTCCAAAAGCATGGAAGTTAAAGAACACCCTATTAACGAATGAGTGGGTCAACCAGGCAATTAGAGAAGAAATTAAAAAATATATGGAAACAAACGAAAATGAAAATACAACAATCCAAAAGCTTTGGGACGCAGCGAAGGCAGTCCTGAGAGGAAAATATATTGCAATCCAGGCCTATCTCAAGAAACAAGAAAAATCCCAAATACAAAATCTAACAGCACACCTAAAGGAAATAGAAGCAGAACAGCAAAGGCAGCCTAAACCCAGCAGAAGAGAAATAATAAAGATCAGAGCAGAAATAAACAATATAGAATCTAAAAAAACTGTAGAGCAGATCAACGAAACCAAGAGTTGGTTTTTTGAAAAAATAAACAAAATTGACAAACCTCTAGCCAGGCTTCTCAAAAAGAAAAGGGAGATGACCCAAATAGATAAAATCATGAATGAAAATGGAATGATTACAACCAATCCCTCAGAGATACAAACGATTATCAGGGAATACTATGAAAAGTTATATGCCAACAAATTGGACAACCTGGAAGAAATGGACAAATTCCTAAACACCCACACTCTTCCAAACTCAATCAGGAGGAAATAGAAAGCTTGAACAGACCCATAACCAGTGAAGAAATTGAATCGGTTATCAAAAATCTCCCAAGAAATAAGAGTCCAGGACCAGATGGCTTCCCAGGGGAGTTCTACCAGACGTTTAAAGCAGAGATAATACCTATCCTTCTCAAGGTATTCCAAGAAATAGAAGGGGAAGGAAAACTTCCAGACTCATTCTATGAAGCCAGTATTACTTTGATTCCTAAACCAGACAGAGACCCAGTAAAAAAAGAGAACTACAGGCCAATATCCCTGATGAATATGGATGCAAAAATTCTCAATAATATACTAGCAAATCGAATTCAACGGCATATAAAAAGAATTATTCACCATGACCAAGTGGGATTCATTCCTGGGCTGCAGGGCTGGTTCAACATTCGCAAATCAATCAACGTGATACATCACATTAACAAAAAAAAAAAAGAGAAGAACCATATGATCCTGTCAATCGATGCAGAAAAGGGCTTTGACAAAATCCAGCACCCTTTCTTAATAAAAACCCTTGAGAAAGTCGGGATGGAAGGAACATACTTAAAGATCATAAAATCCATTTATGAAAAGCCCACAGCTAACATCATCCTCAACGGGGAAAAACTGAGAGCTTTTTCCCTGAGATCAGGAACACGACAGGGATGCCCACTCTCACCGCTGTTGTTTAACATAGTGCTGGAAGTTCTAGCATCAGCAATCAGACAACAAAAGGAAATCAAAGGCATCAAAATTGGCAAAGATGAAGTCAAGCTTTCACCCTTTGCAGATGACATGATATTAGACATGGAAAATCCAATAGACTCCACCAAAAGCCTGCTAGAACTGATACATGAATTCAGCAAAGTTGCAGGATACAAAATCAATGTACAGAAATCAGTTGCATTCTTATACACTAACAATGAAGCAACAGAAAGACAAATAAAGAAACTGATCCCATTCACAATTGCACCAAGAAGCATAAAATACCTAGGAATAAATCTAACCAAAGATGTAAAAGATCTGTATGCTGAAAACTATAGAAAACTTATGAAGGTAATTGAAGAAGATTTAAAGAAATGGAAAGACATTCTGTGCTCATGGGTTGGAAGAATAAATATTGTCAAAATGTCAATACTACCCAAAGCTATCTACACATTCAATGCAATCCCAATCAAAATTGCACCAGCATTCTTCTCGAAACTAGAACAAGCAATCCTAAAATTCATATGGAACCACAAAAGGCCCCGAATAGCCAAAGTAATTTGAAGAAGACCAAAGCAGGAGGCATCACAATCCCAGACTTTAGCCTCTACTACAAAGCTGTAATCATCAAGACAGCATGGTATTGGCACAAAAACAGACACATAGACCAATGGAATAGAAGAGAAACCCCAGAACTAGACCCACAAACGTATGGCCAACTCATCTTTGACAAAGCAGGAAAGAATAACCAATGGAAAAAAGACAGTCTCTTTAACAAATGGTGCTGGGAGAACTGGACAGCAACATGCAGAAGGTTGAAACTAGACCACTTTCTCACACCATTCACAAAAATAAACTCAAAATGGATAAAGGACCTGAATGTGAGACAGGAAACCATCAAAACACTAGAGGAGAAGGCAGGAAAAGACCTCTCTGACCTCAGCCGGAGCAATCTCTTACTCGACACATCCCCAAAGGCAAGGGAATTAAGAGCAAAAGTGAATTACTGGGACCTTATGAAGATAAAAAGCTTCTGCACAGCAAAGGAAACAATCAACAAAACTAAAAGGCAACCAACGGAATGGGAAAAGATATTGGCAAATGACATCTCGGACAAAGGGCTAGTATCCAAAATCTATAAAGAGCTCACCAAACTCCACACCCGAAAAACAAATAACCCAGTGAAGAAATGGGCAGAAAACATGAATAGACACTTCTCTAAAGAAGACATCCGGATGGCCAACAGGCACATGAAAAGATGTTCAACGTCGCTCCTTATCAGGGAAATACAAATCAAAACCACACTCAGATATCACCTCACGCCAGTCAGAGTGGCCAAAATGAACAAATCAGGAGACTATAGAGCTGGAGAGGATGTGGAGAAATGGGAACCCTCTTGCACTGTTGGTGGGAATGCAAATTGGTACAGCCGCTCTGGAAAGCAGTGTGGAGGTTCCTCAGAAAATTAAAAATAGACCTACCCTATGACCCAGCAATAGCACTGCTAGGAATTTATCCAAGGGATACAGGAGTACTGATGCATAGGGGCACTTGTACCCCAATGTTTATAGCAGCACTCTCAACAATAGCCAAATTATGGAAAGAGCCTAAATGTCCATCAACTGATGAATGGATAAAGAAATTGTGGTTTATATACACAATGGAATACTACGTGGCAATGAGAAAAAATGAAATATGGCCTTCTGTAGCAACGTGGATGGAACTGGAGAGTGTGATGCTAAGTGAAATAAGCCATACAGAGAAAGACAGATACCACATGGTTTCATTCTTATGTGGATCCTGAGAAACTTAACAGAAACCCATGGGGGAGGGGAAGGAAAAAAAAAAAGAGGTTAGAGTGGGAGAGAGCCAAAGCATAAGAGACTGTTAAAAACTGAGAACAAACTGAGGGTTGATGGGGGGTGGGAGGGAGGGGAGGGTGGGTGATGGGTATTGAGGAGGGCATCTTTTGGGATGAGCACTGGGTGTTGTATGGAAACCAATTTGACAATAAATTTCATATATTAAAAAAAAATAAATTATCTCTATTTGTGGGTCTCAAGGGCTGGTGGGGAAAATAAATTATGAAGAAATGTACCTTTATACACTTCTGGAGAAAGAAAGACTTTTAATTTTACCTAATAAATTTTAACTTCTCTGCCAAAAGAGCTTACTTTGCTAGAAATACTAACTTTATTATTTCAGCAAGCTTAAAATAGCCCTGAGATCTGAAAATAAAATTCTAATGCAGTATTTGTTTTTTTCTACCAACATGAAGGTAAAGCTGCAGGGATAGGAACTTGGATAGGAGTTATTTTGATGTACAGAGTTGAGTAGATAGAATCCAGGCCACTTTTGTATTGACTTCAAGGCTAACAGTAGTACAACTTGTGTTTGGGGCCAACATATACTGGCAGAACACACACGCAACCCTCACCGATGTTGCATGTGAGTGAATGAGGACATTGGTTGGACCTCTCAGTAAACAGATGTGATCCAGAGACACATGGGGAGCCGCAGATATGGTTCAGTAGAAAGGTGACAGCTTTTACAGAGTTGCTTTTCTAACTCTAATCATGCTCTCAGGTCAATGTGGCCAAACACGGGACTCGGGAGTTTAATAAAATCAAACTTGTCTCAGATGTAGTGAAATGTCCCATCAGAAGAGGTTTAAGGTATTCAGTGAGCAATTTCACATACCCAAATCATCTTCAAAATGACTCCCTATGTTAACATGGTATTCCTGAGAACCTAAACCAATCCAAAATAAACCCAAATATTTTTGTTTAATCAAGCCACCTCCTCATTAGTACAGGGCATGATTCTTTGTTCTGTTAGAGGGAGGCATGTTATTTGATCTTGTGACCGCCTACAATTTTTATGCCAAATATTGCATGGTGTTCCTTTTTAAAAAAATTTTTTTTAATGTTTTTATTTATTTTTGAAGGAGAGACAGAGCATGAGCAGGGGAGGAGCAGAGAGGGAGGAAGACATAGAATTTGAAGCAGGCTCCAGGCTCTGAGCTGTCAGCACAGAGCCCGATGTGGGGCTCGAACTCATGAACTGTGAGATCATGACCTGAGCCGAAGTCGGACGCTAAACCGACTGAGCCACCCAGGCACCCGGCATGGCATTCCTTTTTAAAAAATAAAATTTTAAAAATGAAATAAAATAAAATTTTACTCTGTTGCAGAAATCATTTCTCGTTCACACTGGTATAACTGGAGATACATTAGATGATTGTACATCAGGTTTGGGGATCAAAGATATTATCTCTAAAATAGCTTCTTTATCATCTAATTGTAAAACATAACAGAAATTAAATGTTAAATGTGTTACTCAGTCCTTGGACACAATGTCAATTTCTGCTACTGAAAGAAGATTTACATTTTACATCATTAATTTATTTCAGATATACATAAAGACCTAACATGGGTAAAGAAAAGATGGATAGGGATTGATTTGGACAGTTTAGACCTTCAAACCAGATTGTCCCAAGGTTGTGGATCCAAGGTAATAGCTTCAATCTTCTAATTTAACTTCTACTCTGTAGATATATAAATGTAATAGTCCTACTTCTAATATGACTTCCAGCAAGAATAATGACCATCCCATATGGGTTTTCCATAAGATACAGACTATAAATGTGATCAGCACAAATGGCTGCTCATGTGATTTCAATAATTCCTAGCATATTAAGAGTAAAGTCTATTATAGAGGACATGGGCCAGGATTGTGTAGACATGTGGTCATGGCTTACTAACTGTTTAGGTAACTCGGATGAAAACATAATGTCTGAATACAAAAGTGGCTGCATTTCCAGTTCATATTCAGAATCTGAAATTACAGTGAGCTTGATGGGGCTGCCTTTCACTCAGCATCTTAATCAGCACAGCCACAGACAATTTCCTTCCTAGGGCTTTGGTTTGGCTTTATTTGAAATTGTATTTGCATCTTGAGCTC
Organism: Felis catus; assembly: GCF_018350175.1. Taxonomy (NCBI): domain Eukaryota; kingdom Metazoa; phylum Chordata; class Mammalia; order Carnivora; family Felidae; genus Felis; species Felis catus. The sequence goes on along the minus strand of NC_058368.1, from coordinate 199,635,213 downwards.
ACTTTTTATGTTTACTATAGACCGTGAGCTATAATGTGAGACATGGCCATTCATTCAACCTTTTAGATGTTTGATGCACAACTGTGCTAGACATAAGCTAATAAGTATGGGCAAATCCAGTAAATATAATAAATAAATAAGTAACCATCTCATTGTCTAGAGATTTTCCTGGCATCCAGGTTAATTTTTTTTTTCTTTCTGCAAATTCATCTTTACTTTTTTTGTCTTGCTTGGAACTGTAGGTCCTTCAGAGATAGTCTGGTTTAGACTCTTTGTTGACATTGCAACCTTCACAGTTTTCATAAATAGCCAACAACAAATTTATAAGGTCAGTGTAGGCATATAAAGAAAAATACTGTAGTTTTACTGTACTTTTCTTCCACATGACAGAACTACAAGATATCAAAAGTCTATACCTTGCATTATTTTAACTTTAAATCCAGCAAATAAGAACAAATCTTTTTTTTCCCCCAGAAATTTCAGGACAAGTCTCACTTCATTGTAACTGCTCTCATATTCAATCCCAATGGCCAGGGAGCACGATGCTCTGATTTACATAGGCTCCTGTCATATGCTCCACCCCTGGGCGAGAGGAAGCCAAAGCACATGGGCTAAGGGTAAAGGAGGAGTTATTTTTTTTTAATTTTTTAATGTTTATTATATTTTAGAGAGAGACAGAGTGGGGAGAACAGAGAGAGAGAAGGAGACAGAATCTGAAGCAGGCTTCAGGCTCTGAGCTGTCAGCACAGAGCCTTGATGCAGGGCTTGAACTCACAAACCACAAGATCATGACCTGAGCTGATGTCCAATGCTTAACTGACTGAACTACCCAGGCACCCCAGGAATCATTGTTTAGAAGGAACTTTATTTGATTACCAGAGGAAGGGCAAGTGGATGCTGAGCGGCAAACACAACTGATGTCCACTATGTTACTCCTCCTTCAAGACCTAGATTGAAACCCACCCTTTTTAAAAGTTTTGTGAATATGCAGTCCTGAAAAAACTGTACAATAAACTCCTAAATATACTTTCCATCTCTATTACTCCTTTGACAATAATTTCTGCATCAGCTGTAATATTGTGTTCCTAGCTGTCACATGCTTTTGCATTCTCAGCTATGTGGATATTGGGCATAGTGTCTAGCCTCACATTTCATGGCCTTTCTTTTCAGTCCAGACACTGGTGCAGCCATCATCTATTGCCAGTGTAACATGGAAGCACCTCATTCATCTCAGCTAAGCACACTAACTCTCTCATTTTCTTCCCCAGTGCCTTTCTACCACCATCATTTGGGATCCCTGCTGTAGGAAGCCAGTCAGACATTCTGAAGCATGAACAAACCTGGAAGCACAAGGAACCCTTGACCAGTGGGGGACAGGAACCAATGAACAAATATTCCCTTTTCTTGTCTCCCAAGCCAAAAATTCCAAGGCACATTCTTCATGAACTCCTAGGGAGTCCCAACAAAGATTGAGTCTCAATTGCCCAGAGCAGTAACCAGCTTGATCAAAACTCTTAGACTTGTATTCCCTCAGTTCCTATCTTAACTTTGTGATACAACACTCCTGTTCCTTGGGATCAACTGCTCACATAAACTACTTGTCCTCTAGTCCTTATCGCAGATTTTTGGGGGGAAACTCAGGCTAAGAATAAAAGTTCCTTGGAGGCAAGCTTAATGTCTCTAGCACATGAAGATACCTAAGACATATTTATTGATATAATCTGAGTAAAAGAAAAAAAGGGAGTGATAAAGATGACTACCAATATGGCATAAATACACTGGCAATAAATGTACTGGGGGACACAGTTTTGAGTAAACAGATGACTTTTAAACTGTTAATGTGGAAAATTAGGCCCAGTGGCCAAAGTAAAAGAATTTCAAGTAAGCCAACTATTGGAACCTGGAGTAGGTCACATCCTTGACATTATATATCCTTTTAGTCATTATTTGTTTTAGATACCCAATTGTTCTGTTATTCCATTAATAGTAATTTTGTAAGTGAATTCAAATTTTTACTTTTTTCAGGGCAATAAATATTTTTTTTATTAAATCCTTGTGGTCTGCACTCTTGACTTAGGGTTGGTGAGTTATGAAAATATTTGTCTCTTTGTCAAAATAAATGTAAGAGTTGATGAGTCTGTGTAAACTTGAGCATTATCCCAAAGCTCATGGCCTAGTGCTTTGACTCTTAAATTGTTCCTAAGTGCTAGTTGACCTTTGCAGTGATTATTCTCTCTATACACTGATGGGAAAAGAAGAATGAGTAATGCTTGGAGAAACAAAGATCAATATATATCTACTCTAATCATGTACAAAGCCCATTTCCATGCCTGATAAAATGAAACGTGGAAGAAAAGCCCTCTCTGAAATGTACCACTGGGTCCTCAACACAATAATCTTAATGGTTTGGACTACATTAGCAAAATAAACAAGAATTATTTCCTGCATTAACACAAAGCTATTAATCTTTGGGTTCCTTTTATTTTTATAGTGACAGGCTTGTCTGGGAGACCAAAGTTGTCTAACCTTTGCTTAGAAATAGAAAGGCCAGCAGGTACAAAGTCTTATCATAGAGACTAGGACCCATTAATGGCCCAGCTAAAGCATAACATAGGGACGGTTGGAATTAGCATACATTGAGGGGCTCTAATGTGTCAATATATCTTTTACATATTATAGTAGGTTGAATAATGACTCCTTAAAGATATCAGATCCCAAAACCTGAAACCTGTAAATGTTACCTTATGTGGAAGAGGGGTCTTTGCAGATGAAATTAAATTAATGGCCTTGTGATAGGAATATTATCCTGATGAGTCCTAAATGCAATCATAAGTGTCTTCATAAGAAAGAGGCAGAAGGAAATGATACAGAAGATGAGAACAAACGTGGCCATAAAAGTAGAGATTGAAGGGATGTGGCCAAAAGCGAGAGAATGCCAGCAGCCCCAAGAGCTGGAAGAGACAAGGAATGGATTCTCCTCCAGAGCCTCTGGAAGGAGTGCAGCCATACTGATACCTGGATTTCAGTCCAGTGATACTGATTTCAAACTACTGGCCTCCAGATCCAAGAAAGAATAAAGTTCTGTTGCTCTAAGCCATCGAATTTGTGGTAAGTATTTACAACAGCCATAAGAAACAAATATACATGTGTTATTTTATTTAATCCTCATGACATTTTGAGGTAGCTATTACCTTTATTTTATAGATAGGGAAACTGTGGGTGAGAATAAGTGCCCTAAGTTACTTGTCAAATAAGTAGTAGAAGATTTAAGTTCAGTTGGATTCCAAAGCTCAAGCTTTTTTCTCATGCCCCTATACTCCAGCCACACAGATCTACTCAAATGCCTTTTCCCATTTCCATGCTGTCTGTGGTCTGCTTCCTGTACCAGCTGTCCTCCCACCCTTGACCTCAAAGTTATAGGTCACTTAATCTTCTTTCCTGACTCCTACCCCTGGCATGAGGGTCCCATTTACATGCTTTTTTTACTCTTATCTCACTCATGCAGTTGTCCTTTAGCTTGTCTTTCTTCTCACTGGACTATGAGCTCTTCTATGGCAGGGTCTGTGCCATTATCTTTGTTCTCCAGTTTTACCTAGGACCTGGCTCACAGCCTGTGCTTAAAAATATTTGTAGAATGAATGAATGATGTCTCAGTAACTCTAAATAAACACAGGAATAAATAAATGTAGTGAGTAAGTCGGAGGGTCTTTGGAGTTTCATGTTGGAACAAGACAGGATAGAAGATCGGGAGTCATCATTTTTCCATTTCTTTATGCTGTCTCAGTTTCCTCATAAGTAATTGTGCAAAATAATAGAGTCTACTTCATACAGTTAGTATGACTATTAAATGAGTTAACATATGTAAAGGGCTTAGAACAATGACTACACAGAGCTATGTAAGTATTCTTTATTTTAAAACTTTATCACCTCTTTTTTGTTAGTAAAGAGGAGAAGCCTTTTTGAAAGTAAATGAATAAATGGTCTAAGAAGTTTTAAAGTGATAACTGATTTTTATAATTTTGTGATTTGGTAGAAAACAAAACTAATCCCAAGATTATAAATTTAACTTGGAAATGAATTCTTAACTTGATATACTCAATAATATAAAACTGGAAATGTCAGTGTCTTTATAGTCTTTCACTCAAACAGAAAGTAAAAGAAACAGCATTACAGAAATACTAAGATACACCATTGTGGAAGATCTCAAATGAATTCCCAGGAAAAGAAATTTATTGACTGTGAGTTTTAATGTTGTGTTAATCTTTCAATATGTTGATATTTCTAGATTAGCCTCTGCCAGTATCTCAGTCTACTGCTTTATTTCTCACTGATGAACAAGTGAACTAATTTGAAACACGCGGAGAAGAAAGAGCAACTCTATTGTTTGCATGTGAGACTTGATGTTGTTTTTAATTGATTCACAAGTTTTTATATAAGAAAAACAAGGGTTTTTAGGAGACATACAGATGAAGAATAAACACAATAAAATGTTCTGAGGCTGGTTTTTGTTTTATCTTCATTTGTTTCTTGTCTCACAAAGTAAACACAAGATTTTTCTGACATGAAACATATATTTCAGGGTACAAAGATGTACAGCTTGAGACATGGGATGTAGAGACCATTGCCTGAACTTAAGCAACCAAAAAATCCCATTGTAATTCATGGACATTAGTAATTTGGAAACAAGTGACACCAGTAGGGATTTGTAGCATTGCTGCTATCCCATAATTATTGTCCTTGTTTGCAGGTAAACTTTTGGTTGCACTAAGGGAAGGTACCAGCCCACTTCTTCCTGCAGAAGATTCACTATGCACCAAATCCCCTGGACCAGGGCCTCAAGGATGCCTCTGTATATTGTTTAAGGGAATACATTTCAGTTGGCTGAAATATACCACAACCACAGACTCTGAGGCCCATAGTGACATCAGAATGAACTGAAATACCAGATCAATCTTATATCCCATAGGTTGTGTCTATAGGCACTGGCAAAAGGATGCACCCAGAAACATCCACTGATCCTCTCCAATAACAAGCTATAATTGGTCTAGAGATAATACACTGTTGACAGATTGAAAGGAGAAAGAAAAATGATCAGAATCTGAACAGAGCAGAAGACTGGCAGCAGTCTGAAAGAAATTGTGGTAGGCATTTTAGAGGAAGAATCCACAAGATGTACAAACTGATTGGAGAAGCAAGTATGTTCAGTAGAGAGATGAGTTAGAGATGACCTTGAGGCTCCCAATTGAGAAAAATGGGTGGATGGTAATGCCTGAATTAATAGTGGAAATTCAGGAGACAGAGGACAAGAGGAAGAGAAATAACATGGGAAGAAGACAGAAAATTTGCTTCTGAAAATGTTGAATTTGAGGTGCCTGGAAGACAACCATGTGGAGATAAATGTCCAGCAAATAGATGCAAATTCAGAATTGGTGCTATGGAGAGTGGTCAGGCCTACAGTTTTAGATTTGTTTTCCTTGGTAATATTCACAGTGATGTTTTCAATAGCTCTATACATTAAACAAAGTATTTTCTCACCATTTTCACATTTTACCTGCACTATAGTTCTGTAAAAACAAGCACAGCAAATTTCCATTTTACACAAAAGGCAACAACTTGAAGACAGTAACTAATTTGCCCCAAGTCCATGCTGGGAGATAATGCCAAGGCCAGAACCAGACTTAAGCCTTCTTAAATTTATACTGATATCTCCTAGACACTGAGCACTGGGAAACTGGAATTCTTCACTTATTGTTTGTAAATAGAGATTGGATGTGTTGCAGAAAGATGACATATAAAACCATGCAAGTTGATAAACTTCTCTTGAGGACTATATTAAATTGGAAGCTGGAGGAAGAGGAGCTAGGGAAAGAAAGAGAAAGAAAGTAATTACAGAGGTAAGAGGAGAAGTAGAAAGGAGAAAGTCATAGAAGAAAAAAGGAAAAAATTCAAAGACCAAAGAGTTAAAAGGTGTCAACAATATCAAAGATAGTTTCTTCCCTACTTCTCATACAGAGTGGACATAGATGAAGTCTGCTCACAGTTAGATGCTCCAAAAGTCTTGCACCACACATGAAATACCTCTGCTTATGTGTACAGAACAAATACATGTTTCTATCCCCAGCTCTATGTACAATCTCAAAAATTCAGCTTGAGAGTTACTTGAATGAATTTTACTCTCGACCTCCCAGTGATAAAGCCATCAGTAAATTTCACAAGATTCCACATGTGACCTTTAGTCATAGATCAATATGTAATAACATACTTTTTAAATGTAGATCACATCAAAGAGGCCATGTCTACACAACAGCAAACAGATGTTTTGGCAAAGAGAAGAGCCTCCATATGTTTATGACTGGCAGTATCTCATGGTGAGAACCACTTCCCACCCTTTCCTTATCTTTTTTATTTTTCAGTTTTATTTTTGAAACATTTGTTTCTGATATGTAGAGGTAAGTATTCCAGACATAAACCTTTCAAAAATCAGGTTTCCTCTTAAAGTGGGCAAACAACATACACAAGGAAAGCAAAATGGGTCAAGTCAAACCACTCAACAAAGTCAATATGACAAACATTTATTGAGTGTTTTCTACACATGGAGCACCATGATTGGCACTGTAGGGATACGAATATATAAAAATATAGCGCTTGAGGATCTTTTCTCTGACAGAGGAAATGGTGCTCATGAAACATTTGATCTGCTTTCTTGCATTTCTCAGCCCTCTTAGAATTAGACAAGACCATGTGACTTGTTCTACCAATGATCTGTAAGTAAAAGAAAACCCAAAGGATAGAAAGAGTTGGCTCATTACTTTCCTTGTTGCTCTTCCCCTTCTTTGACAATCAAGAAAGTTCTTTTAGATGGTATAGTGCCACAATGATAGAGCCTCTACCAACCAGAATTCTGAGTAACTGTATGGATCAGCTCTTTCCACTGCCTCATGCTGGACATAAAGTGTGATGGTGTGTTGTGTATTTTTTTAAATTAAGCCACAGAAATTTTGGCATTGTTTGTTACTAAAGTATAAACCTAACCAATCCTGACCAACATACTTGCGTTTTTGGAGCTCACATTCCAGTGGGAGCAGATAGGCACACATCTAAAAATCTCCAGTCGGCTGATAACACATCTCACTTGCTTCGTGCCTATTATACATCAATTACTACTTGTTGATTATTTTTACCACATTGCTTCACTTTCAAAAATATCCAGATTTGGATAATAAATTACATGGTTACCCATAGACTAGATAGTAAATAGCCTATGGTAAATAGTATAGGAAATACAGAAACATGACATCTAGGAAGGAGAAGATAATCTTACTAGAATAATTTGATCATTTGAACTAGAATTTATAGTTTTATGCTAGGCATATATAGGGCAGATGAGGTTTGGAGTGAAGGACATTCCAGTACCTCTCAGTTTGATCAAAAGTCCAATGCAGAAGTAAGGATATTTTGGAGATTAGTAGGCAGATTAAGGTAAGTATGGTAAATGCAGAGGAGGAGCAGAGGAGTTGAGATGACAAAAAAGCAGGAGGAATACTGGCTAGATGAATACATTATCAAGGGCTCTGAAGACCCAACTGAGCAGTGTGCATTTAAGGAGTTTATTTGGGAGAGCGGCGTATTATACTTGACTTCACTGATTAGCTCTTCCTTTCACTTTTGACTTTCTGATCCAGATTTTGGATAACCTCAATTTATAAAACAGACTAAAGTACATATTTCTGAGGTTGAGAGACTCTTGATAAACTTCAAGTAGAAATATTTTTTAAAGGAGGACCCAAAAAGAAGGAGATGGCTGTTCAATTGAGCCTATGGTAGTTGATGCTCAGGGAATTATTTTTATAAATTATACAAATGCATAGAGTGAAATAGGCATTATATTCTATATATGGTAATGGATATGCTACCAAACTCTAAAATACTGAACAAAGACAAATAACTATGGATATGGCAGATATGAGTTGCACTCCTAGTTTACCTGGGACAGACACGGTTCATGCCTACAGCAACAGAATGTCCTTTTACCTTCAACAGGATCTCAGTTTGTATTACAAATTCTGTGGTCCCCCTTCCTATGATATTCAGGGTGGAGATAATTTCACATTCTTCATTTTTCTTCTTTCAGATTTAATTAACACCAATCTGAAAATAAATCTGTCAGAAATCAATGTGGAGTCCAATACCAGTCATTTAAGAGGCCTTCTCTTCCTACCTTTTACAGTGCATGAATTTCATCGGTTCATGCCTCAGGGCCCCCACCTCAGACTCTCTACCCATACCAGCAAGATCCTTCCATGAGGCTAAGTATCACCTCCTATTGGCTCTTGTGAAGGGTTCCCAGGCTTCAAACATAATACCTAATTCTTACCCAGACCCCTACACACATGACTTCTTCCCACTTAGAGAAGAAGGAAGGCATGAATAGCAGGTGTGAATGGAAAGTAATGTGAAAAAGGCATAAAATAAATGTTAACTCAAAAGATCACCAATTAACAAACAGGATCAGGAAAGTCCTTAAGGGCTTTTAAAAACATTTGAACTGTTTTTATAGATGTTGTCATTAGCATGCGTTGATGATATGCTACACATCTGTCATATGGACATAAGCTTATCTTGCATTATATACCATAACTAAACCCAATTTAGTATCTGTCCGCCTCAAGAAATAACAAGCATATGATTGATGTTGATATATTACTATTTTTACTTTATTCATAATACCAATTTTTTTTTAAATTTTTTAAATGTCCATTTGTTTTTGAAAGACAGAGAGAGATAGAGCATGAGCAGGGGAGGGGCAAAGAAAGAGAAGGAAACACAGAATCCAAAGCAGGCTCCAGGCTCTGAGCTGTCAGCACAGAGCCTGATGCAGGGCTCAAACACACAAGCAGTGAGATCATGACCTGACCCGAAGTCAGACACTTAACCAACTGAGCCACCCAGGCTCCCCCATAATACCAATATTTTAATGAAAGTCCATCTGATTTACGTTGGAACTGCTGGGTCATAGAGTTGCTTGCTGAGCCTACTATAAAGTCAAAGATTTGTGGAATAAGACCTGACAAAGCCAGGCAGTGTAGCCAGGTGGTGATACCTGTGATCACTGCCTCAGTTTAAATTCAGGCTCTGTCATTTAACAGCTGGTGACTGTGGACAAGTTACTGACTTCTTTTAAATTTCAGTTTCTCCAACTATAAATGAGGATGACATGAAAAGCAATTTCCTCATAGGATGTTCTGAGGATCATTTGAGCAAATGCCTGTTAAATTCTTAGCATAATGCCTGGCATTTCTTGATTTTGTCAGATATAATTAGATCTGGCTTGAACCTCCATCTGCCAACATGTGGTGGAAAGTCTGATATCAGCCATTTGGAAAGTCCCCTTCTTCTTTCTTGGAGAGTACATGAAACTGAAGAGCTCATACACTTTAGAAAGAAGGCTCTGCTTTTCAACGAGTGGTCGCCAGGGTTATCTTGAGCCACACTTAGCAAGACCCAAATGGACTTATTTTCAAAATAAAATAAAACTTACTTAGAGTGTAAACCCAGACTTCCTCTCTATTGTGTTTTTTCATCTTCTTTGGGTTTCTATTCCGAGTTCATATTGTATTATCTCGCATTTACCAAATGTAACTAGTAATGTAGTGTCCTAGCTGTTGACTAGCTGTCATTCTCCCCAACTCTGGAAGGGAAGGTAGAAACAAGGCCCTGTATGTTGCTTCTCAGGTCATGCCAAACAGGCACCCAGAGGAAGGTTGAGCCGGCACTGAAATCTGGCCTGCATTCTGCCCTCTGGCCTTGGGACCTGGTGCAGGGCTGTGGCTGCCAGAGGAAGGGGCACCTTTTTCAAATATGCACAAAGAATCTTTACAGGCTATAGGAAGCCCCAATAGGAAACATACGTTTTAATTCTATTACATTTTCTCAGCGTCTAACAGATTTGCAAACACAAACTGGAGTGGAGGGGTGATCTACAGAGAGTGCCTCAAAAAATAACAATCTTAATTTATTGTTTGAAATATTTTCTGGTGAAAAGTAAAAAAAAAAGTGGTTATATCCACTGCTACTTTCTAAATGTTTGTGTTCCCCCAAATTCACATGTTTAAACATAATCCCCATTGTGATGTTATTTCAGGTAAGGCCATTGGGAGGTGATTTGGTCATCAGGTTGGAGCTCTCATGAGTGGGAGCTCTCATTAATGGCTTTATAAAAGAGATCCTGAAGAGCTCCCTTGTGAGGACACAGCAAGAAGAGAACTACCAGGAAGTGGACTCACCAGACATAGAATCTGTCCACACCCTAACCTCAGACTTCCCAGCATCCAGAACTATGAGAAATCAAGGTTTGTTGTTTAAGACCATCCAATTTATGGTATTTTTGTTATAGCAGCCCAAGCAGACTAAGACAGGGGTTGAAGACAGAGTATTACGAAATAGTAGATGTTTTAACTCAACTCCAGTGCACAGAAAACAGAGAAAAACATTCAGGTTTTATGGAAAAAGCAAACCTAAATGTTGTCCAAATGTTGTGTGATACTACGAAATGTGTTTTTATGTATCTCACATCTGCAACGTATAAGCTGACCACTGGAATTGTAATTTAATAAGAGCAATTAAGTTATTTGCCACCTAACATGACATTATCGTATGATTCATTGTTAGAAAAAGCCTTTGTTGTCTTCCTTGCCAACACTGAATCATCAGCAATATATGAGTTTGCTCTCTTTTTATGTTAGTGTTCCTGGAAATGAAATATTTTCTTAGTGATTTCGTAGTGAAATTATGGTCATCAGTAAATCTTTTCTTTCCTCTTCCCCCCACAAATACTGATTATGTAGGATAGGAGGCTCACTTCCCCCAACTTATCTGGCATTTCCCTGCATGCAAAAATAAATAAATGAATAAAGGGAATGACATGGATATGGTCATTCTGTAACATCTGGTAAAGTAATAAATTATTTTAACTTAGAAGCTGTAAAACAGTCATACATTTTTAAATGTTGCCCTTGCACCTGATAAAACTTAAGAGGTGAGTGATTTCTGTTTGTCATTCACTTTCACTATTCTGAAACTATTCTCTAACAGTGTTTCCCTGCCCCCTAAACTCCCATTATAATTCAGGCTAATGACAAATCTAAGTCAAATACTTAAATAAAATCATCTCCCAATGTTCTATGGCATACAAGTTTTGATTTTTGATCTGTCATTTAATTTGTAGTTTTGTATCCAATCAATACAACCTTTTCATTCTCTTTGTCTTTATAAGGATTAATGACTATAACAACTATTGTATTGTAACTAGATGAGCAGAACAGACAAAACTATCCTTAAATATACTTTGTGAATCCAAGCACAAAGAGAAATGTACACTCCAAACTGCTTTAATTATTTTTAACTTTTTAAACATTTAATAATAGACTGCTGGTTGATAAAAGTTTATAAGTAGTCTGGATTGCAAAGGTAATAGAAATACAAAGGAATTAGCTCATGCAAACTATAAGATGGAGGAAATATAATAGTTTCTCCTGTCGAAGATAATTTCTTCTTAACTATCAGAGGCATTCGAACTAAAAATAAAAATACATAAGTCCACACCTAAAGAAATAAAGTGGAATAAAGGATTCAGAGCAAACCTGCTATAAAGAAGCTGTAAAAAGCAAATTATCTGGCTTACATTTATATCCAAGTTTATACTGTGGTTTGGGAAGTCTTGAATTTGATTATGATTCTGTTTTAGAAGTTATTTTAAATGACCACATGTATATCAGGCCTATTAACATCCAGAGTATGTTTAAAATAAAATTTTAGAAAGCTTAATAACTTCAAAGTGTAATGTAAAGTTTTTATTCATGCATACATATTTAGTGTTTAATAAAATATGGAAAAGCCTTATGCAAAATATTTGACATTTGCAAAGACATTTAGTTCTGAAGACAAAGACTGTGAGACTATTTCAAAACCAAAATAAATATTTCAGTCTTTGAAACATAAAGATTACTATTGAAAGATATTCTGTATAAATCATTTCAAATGAAGCCCAGAAGGAGAAAAAAATTTTATTTAGTTTGGCATTGCTTCTAAGGATTTCTTTAAAGATATTCTGAAAATTACACAAATCAGAATTTGGGAGTTATTGTTTCAGTTTCTCAAATACAACATACTGTTGGGAGGGTTACAGAAAATGAGAAGAGGGAGAAAAAGAAAAAAAGAGCAAAGAAATAAAGTGCTCCTCACCAGCCAGCTCACCATGCCTTTTGCGCACCAGTGAGCCTAGGCCAGATTCAGAAGAGCTGTTGCCTATCACAGTTTTACTCAAACTCACATGGGCTCAGTTACTGAACACCTAAAGCAGATGCATCATGATTGAGACACATCCTGAAGAGCTCATACTTCTTCAGATCAGGAATGTTCCCAGAAGAGCTTTTATTGGCTTCATTTTGCTTTTCTTCCTAGTCCTAATAAGGGTGTTGGTATTTAGGTGAGAGGATTCCTGGACTAGCTAATTGTGATTTCCAAAGAATTGACGTGTATGCTGTTGGCATTTCAGTCCAAACTGATTTGCATATTTCATTCCCAGCTTAAAAATGAAAGAGAGAGAGACATAAAATTCAATCATCAAGTGACTAAAAAAAAAAAAAAAAGTCCATTTCCTTAAATACCTACTATATGCATAGACCAGCTATTGATTGATTCATTGATTGCTTGACACTGATAGCTATGTTCTACATGTGATTTGTAGTGGTCACTATAATGTACCATCCAGATGCCTTTTCAATGAAGGACCTATGGTTCCAGCTGCTAGGGGTTCCATCAGCAGATGTCTATTGCTGTCAGTCTCTTCAGGGACTGTCTCAGCTGCAGACAATTTCCTTACCCAAAGTCATCCTTTCCTGAGACAACAGACATATAATAATTTATTGATGTGAGAGTATAAAGGATTGGCCACCTTGGCCTAATGGGAAACCATTCTGAAGGAACATTCTGGTTGCAGAGCTCCTGTGGGGTCAGCCATGGTTGTCCTTTGGCCTGTATCACAGCTTGACTTCCACAGGTGTTCATCCTCCAGGGCACTCCTCAGTAAATATGCCACACACTAAACTCAGTTTCAGAGTCTCCTTCCAGAAAAACCAAATGTGTGACCATGTTAGACTGACATTTAAGTGTCCTTTCTCTAACTCAATGAAAGAATGTGAAAAATGTACCTCTTAAGTAAAGGACAGCCCATCTTACCTATGAAAATATGTAATATTCCTAAACTCATTGCCCACTCCAAACTCTCAGTGCCTCTACTCTGTGCTTCTGTTTGGGTAATGTAACAAAGAAAGTCTTTACTGCAATTGATTTAAAGTGGAAGAGGAAATGGAGACATCTTTGTTGCTACCATTGTAATAAGAGTTGGAAGTATTTTAATATAATACAGAAAGGGATGAATCTCCCTGATCTGTATGGAAAGCCATACTGAGAGTTTTTGTATGTATAACCTTACCCAAGTTGGGCTATGCTGACCCAAAAATAAGGGCATTAATGAGCCTAAATCCAATCTCTGAATTTGAGCCAATTAAGTGACAAACACCAGTTTGCAAGCACAATGAAAATGAAAGGAAGAAAAAAAGGAAGAAAGGAAAGGAAGGGAGTAATGAAGAAAGGAGAACTAGAAGGGGAAAAAGGAAAATATCAATAATTCTGATAAACTTAAATTTTCAAAAGAAGCCATAAACTCAAATGCCTATGGAATGAGGGAGCTAAGGTGAATGTATGACATCTTTGCAGGCCAGATGTTGATTTAGAGCTGCCAGTTTGCAACTCCTTTCAGAAGACTGATTACTATATAATAATGACCATTTTGTCCCATGTCTCTTAAGGTATGTCCAAATCAATTTTTGTGAATATCATCATATTTTATATCAAAGAATCTATTTAATGGAAATCCTATGAAAAATGAATGAAAATAAGTAATCTTAAAGGTTTACCTATTTTATAACAAATTTTTAAAGAAAAGGTGTTGATGCTATAGTGGGATTACTTAGATAGACCAACATGAAAAGAATTACATTACATGTGATGGAAGTATAATGCAAAATTCTGCATGGGGGTAAGGTGAAGGGATGTTTAGCAAAGTTCCTTTTATACAGACTATTTCTCTCACTCTCTAGCTCTAGGTTTAACATCATCTCTAAAAACTAACAATAACTCATCAGTCTTGAATTAAAACTAAATTATCCAATGACTCGGAGCAATACATTTTTAAAATTGAGATGTAATTCACATATCATAAAATTCACCCTATTAAAGTGTACAACTTGGTGATTTTTTTTGTATATTCAAAAAGTTGTGCAACCATCACCACTATCTAATTCCAGAAAATTTCATCACTTCCAAAAAAACTCATGCTTATTAGCAGTCACTCCCCATTTCCTCTCCTGCCAGCCCCTGGAAATAACTAATTTACTTTCTGTCTCTATATATTTGTTAATTCTGGGCATTTCATGTAAATGAAGTCATAACAATATTTGATCCCCTCTGGTTTCTTTCACTTAGCATAATTTTTCAAGGTTTATCCATGTTGTGGCATTTTTCAGTACTTCATTCTTATTTATGGCTGAATAATATTCCATTATATACATATTCTACATTTTATTTATTAACCCATAAGTTGATGGCTACTTGGATTGTTTCTACATTTTGGCTATTACTAATAATCTTCTATGAACATTTGTATATACATTTTTGTATATTTTGTATATTTTTCTATGAACATTTTATATATTCATTTTTATTTGTCTTGGGTACATACCTAGGTGTGGAACTGCTGTGTCACATGGTAATTATAAGTTTAACTTTTTGAGAAACTGCCAAAGTGTCCTGCAAACTGTCTATACCACTTTACAATCCCATCATCAATGTATAAAGCTTCCACTTTCTTCAAATCCTTACCAATAATTACCATCTAGGAGTTTTATCATTATTATTATAGCCATCCTAATGGGTATGAGTAATATCTTGTGGTTTTGATTTTTATGTCCATAATGACTAATGATGTTGAACATTTTTCATGGGTTTACTGGTCATTCCTACATCTTTGGAGAAATGTTTATTCAAATACTTTGCCAATTTTTTAATCAGGTTATTTGTCTTTTCATTGTTAAGTAGTGTATTATTTAAATGAGAAAAGCTGCTCTTTTATTGTCCTGTTAAGGGTCACATGAGTGGATGACCCTCTTGGCTATTGTTCTTGAGAACAAGACACTCATTGTTCCAGGATTAGCTATTAAAAAATCTTTTAGGGCTTTATCAAAATTGTTGTATCATGTGAGAGAATTGGTGTGAGAAGTTAATCACAGGGGATGTGATAGATCCATTTCCACGGTGAGTCCATAGGCTTTTAGGGTAGAGACTCCAAACCTGGTTTTAAAGCTAGGGAGGCTCACTGGGGTGGATCAAGACCTCAGGGACAGTAGGGATAAGAGGAGCAAGGAGACCTCTGAAATAATATTATCCTTAGGAAGAAAAGAGCCTAAGCTTGTGATTCAGGCTGAAGCAAATGTCTAAGTATTCACAGGGAAAGGTTAGTGTATTTGATGCTGGTAGCTCTCTGGAAAAAACAACTCAAGTGAGTATAATTTGAGGAGAAATAGCTACAGTGGAAACTGATAGTACAGTAACCTTAAACCTGAGAAGATTATGTAATTTGTTTTTTAAACCATGATACTTTTAAGTAGAAAAGAAGTACTATTAACCAGAACAGTAGAAAAAAAACTTGTCCTCTTGCAGTGATTTTCCTACTAGGCTGAGACACTTCTAATTGTTAGGTGCTTCATGCTTGAAACATTGCAAGATAATAAGCCTCTAGCAATCATTGAAGAAATAGTGGCACCACATGGAGTTTAGCACCAATGTAAGGCATAAACGTATTCACCTGGCATTTGGAAGCAGAGGAGTCTGGGCTTCCTGCTCAAAGGACAAATGACTATTTATCTACCTAATGGTGAATCATATCACATTGGTTATAAATGCATAAGCCAAATTCATAGTTTAAAAAATACTTGGGAGGGACCAAGATGGCAGAACAACATGGAAGGTGTTTTTGCATCTTTAGTCCCTGAAATGCAGCCAGATCAACACTAAACTATCTTGCACACCTAGAAAACTGACTTGAGGATTAACACAACAATCTGCACAACCTGAACCACAAAACTCTGCACAAATGCAGCACAGAGAGGTGAACCTGGGGAGAGAGAAGCTGCAGAGGGCAGGGAGCTGTTTTTGCTTGTGGAGAGAGGATAGAGATGGGGGAGAGTATGGGAAAAGCACCCCTGCCACAAAAGCAGCTAGAGAGAAAAAGGAAAAGTGGAAACAGCCACAAGGGTCTAAACAAAAAAGAAAGGAGAAAGGAGAGGGCTTTAATTCCATTAAGACTCTATAAACAGGGAGAGTGCAGAGTCTGAAATTCCATAGCTGGATACCTGGTGGTACTCTGGTGGGAAGGGTGAATCCCCAAGAGCACACAGCAAGGTCCGAGGGGTCCACAGGTGACACAGAGAGTGTGTTCCCCTGCTGGGAGGACATTTAATAGAGGCTGTGTGGCCTCCCCACAGGCAAAGGTCCCATTGGACCCTGGAGAACAATTACATTCACTGGTGTTGGAACAAGGATGTGAAGGGGGAAGCCTGGTGCCAGATGTGTGTTGTGATTTACCATAATCTCTGAAAAACTGCTGCTACACAAACATGCAAGTTTTTCAGGGGTGGGCTGGCACCCAGCCACAGTCTCAGGGCATTGGCAGCAGCACGGTCTCACAAACATTCCAGGGGCAGCCGGCACACAGCCATTGCTCAGTGAGACCCTCCCCCAGAGAGTGTGAGCAGGTCAAAGCCACAGTCCCTCAGAAGTGAGGGGCTGGAAAACACAGCCCCATCTGAGATAAAACTCAGGAGGGAGGTGCTGCTTGGCAGCCTGACAGCTCAGTCACGGACAGTGTAGAAGCAGGGAGTTAACAGAAGCCAGAGAGGAAGGAGGGGTGCTTGATTGCCGGTTGGGGAGAACAGAGTTCTGATACTAGAGACTGGGTAGCTGGGTAAGCCATTTTCATCCCTCCCATCCATGCACATACAAGTCCAAATGTACCACAACAATCCACCCCAGTAAGCTAATCAGCACCACCTAGTGGAGAGTGGAGCCGTTACACTAAACCCTGCCCAGCTGGGCCAACCCAGCTCTTGAAGAACACCATAAGTCTCTCTGCCTGCTTAGTTTACGGACTACAAAGTGCTTCATAGTTTGACTTCTATGGGAAGCCAGATGTAATTTCAATCAAACTTCATTCTGTTTACTGGTCCTTTTATTCAATTTTTTTCTTTTACTTTTCTTTTCTGATTCTTGAATACAGAAAGAGAAAAAAACGATTTTTATTTTCCATTTTTTTTCAACTTTTTTTTTGGGACAGAGAGAGACAGAGCATGAACGGGGGAGGGGCAGAGAGAGAGGGAGACACAGAATCGGAAACAGGCTCCAGGCTCCGAGCCATCAGCCCAGAGCCTGACGCGGGGCTCGAACTCACGGACCGCGAGATCGTGACCTGGCTGAAGTCGGACGCTTAACCGACTGTGCCACCCAGGCGCCCCTATTTTCCATTTTTATTAAAAGCATTTTTCTTTAATTTTATTCCACTATATATTTTATTTTTTTGTAAGTTTCTTAATTCTATTTTATTTTCATCATTTCATTTTATTCTATTTTATTGTATTCATTTTCCAAATATTGAAACATTTTCCATTCCCTCCCCCTTTTTTTTCCTTTTCTTAACTTTCCCTTTTTTCTCTAATCTATCAAGCTTCTTTCAATAACCAGACCAAAACACACCTAGGATCTAGCATCCTTTATTTGATTTCTTTGTGCGTTTTAAATTTTTTAATTTTTACTTTTTTTACTTTATTAATTCCTTTTCTTCCTTCAAAATGATGAAACAAAGGAATTCACCCCAAAAGAAAGAACAGGAAGAAAGGACAGCCAGGGACTTAACACAGCTACAAGAAATATGTCTGAAACAGAATTTAGAATGATAATAATAAGAATACTAGCTGGGGTTGAAAGCAGACTAGAATCCCTTTCTGCAGAGATAAAAGAAATTAAAGTTAGGATGAAATAAAAAATTCTATAACTGAGCTGCAAGCTCAAATGGATGCCATGACAGCAAAGATGGAGGAAGCAGAGTGGCGAATCAGCAAGACAGAGGACAAACTTAAGGAGAATAATGAAGCATAAAAAAAGAGGGAGACTAAGACAAAAGAGCATGATTTAAGAATTAGAGAACTCAGTGACTCATTAAAAAGGAATAACATCAGAATCATAGGGGCCTCAGAAGATTGAGAGAAAAGGAGATAGAAAATTTTACGTGAGCAAATCATAGTGGGAAACTTTCCTAACCTAGGGAAAGACACAGAAATCAAAATCAAGGAAGCACAGAGAACTGCTATTAGATTTAACAAAAACTTACCACCAACAAGGCATATCATAGTCAAATTCACAAAGTACTCAGGCAAGGAAAGAATCATGGAATCAGCAAGGAAAAATAAAGTCTTTAACCTACAAGGAAAGACAGATCAGGTTCACAGCAGACCTATCCACAGAAACTTTCAGGTCAGAAAGGAGTGACAGGATATATTCAGTGTGTTGAATCAAAAAAAATATGCAGCCAAGAATTCTTTATCCAGCAAGGCTGTCATTCAAAGTAGAAGGAGAGATAAAAAGTTTCCCAGACAAACAAAAACTAAAGGAATTCATGACCACTAAATGAGCCCTGCAAGAAATTTTAAGGAGGACTCTCTGAGGAGAGAAAAGATGAAACAAAACAAAAAATACCAAAGCAACAAAGACTAGAAAGGACCAGAGAACACCACCAGAAATTTCAACTCTGCAGGCAACATAATGGCAATAAATTCATATCTTTCAGTACTCCATCTAATGTCAATGGACTAAATGCTCATATCAAAAGACAAAGGTAACAGAATGGGTAAGAAAACAAGATCCATCTATATGCTGTTTATAAGAGACCCATTTTATTTTTTTAATTAATTTATTTATTTTTATTTTTTATATTAAATATAATTTATTGCCAGATTGGTTTCCATACAACACCCAGTGCTCATCCGAACAGGTGCCCTCCTCAATGCCCATGAAAGACCAATTTTACACCTAAACACACCTTCAGATGGAAAATAAGGGGATGGAGAACCATCCATCATGCTAATGGTCACCAAAAGAAAGCTGGAGTAGGCAAACTTGCATGAGAAAATCTACATTTTAAAATAAAGACTGTAACAAGAGATGAAGAAGGATATTATATCATAATTAAGGGGTCTATCCACCAAGAAGACCTAACAATTGTAAACATTTATGATCCAAATATGAAAACACCCAAATATATAAATCAATTAATCACAAACATAAAGAAACTCATTGATAATACCATAATACTAAGGTGCTTCAACAACGCACTTACAGCAATGGACAGATCATCTAAACACAAAATCAACAAGGTAACAATGGCTTTGAATGACACACTGGACCAGATGGACTTAACAGATATATTCAGAACGTTTCATCCTAAAGCAGCAGAATACAGTCTTCTCAAGTGCACATGGAACATTCTCAAGAATAGATCACAAACTGGGACACGAATCAACCTTCAACAAGTACAAAAAGATCGAGATCATACCATGCATACTTTTAGACCACAATGCTATGAAACTCAAAATCAACCACAAGAAAAAATTTGGAAAGACAATAAATACGTGGAGACTAAAGAACATCCTACTAAAGAATGAATGGGCTACCCAGGGAGTTAAGAGGAACTTAAAAAATACATGGAAGCCAATGGAAATGATAACACAAAATCCCAAAACCTCTGGGAAGCAGCAAAGGCAGTCATAAGAGGGAAGTATATAGCAATCCAGGACTTCCTAAAGAAGTAAGAAAGGTCTCACATACACAACATAACTTACACTTCAAAGAGCTAGAAAAAGAAAAGCAAATAAAACCCAAAACCAGCAAAAGACAGGAAATATAAAGATAGCAGAAATCAATGCTATCAAAACCAAAAAAGAAGAAAAAAAAGACAGTAGAACAAATCAATGAAACCAAGAGATGGTTCTTTGAAAGAATTAACAAAACTGATAAATCCCTAGCCAGTTTGATCAAAAAGAAAAAGGAAAGGATCCAAATAAATAAAATCAAGAGTGAAAGAGGAGAGATCACAACCAACACTGCAGATATACAAACAATAATAAGAGAATATTATGAGCAATTATACACCAATAAAATAGGCAATCTGGAAGAAGTGGAAAAATTCCTAGAAACAATAAACTCCCAAAATTGAAATAGGAAGAAATAGAAAATTTTAACAGACCCATAAAAAATAAAGAAATCAAATTAGTAATCAAAAATCTCCCAAAAAAACAAGAGTCCAGGGCCAGATGGCTTTCCAGGGGAATTTACATTTAAAGAACAGTTAACAACTATTCTTTTGAAGCTGCTCCAAAATATAGAAATGGAAGGAAAACTTCCAAAATCATTCTATGAAGCCAGCATTACCTTGATTCCAAAACCAGACAAAGACCCCACTAAAAAAGAGAATGACAGACCAATTTCCCTGATGATCCTGGATGCAAAAATCCTCAACAAGATACTAGCTAACCGGAACCAACAATACATTAAAATAATTATTTACCATGACCAAGTGGGATTTATACCTGGGATGCAGGGCTGATTCAATATCCTCAAAACAATCAATGTGATACATCACAACGATAAAAGAAAGGACAAGAACCACAAAATCCTCTCAATAGATGCAGAGAAAGCATTTGACAAGTACAGCATCGTTTCTTAAAAAAAACCTTCAAGAAAGTAGAGATAGAAGGATCATACCTCAAGATCATAAAAGCCATATATGGAAGACCCACTGCTAATATCATCCTCAATGGGAAAAAAACTGAGAGTTTCCCCCCTCAGGTCAGGAAAACGACAGGGATATCCACTCTCACCACTGTTATTCAACATAGTATTGAAGTCCTAGCTTCAGTAATCAGACAACACAAAGGAATGAAAGGCATCCAAATCAGCAAGGAGGAAGTCAAACTTTCACTCTTCGCAGATGACATGGTACTCTATATGGAAAACCCAAAAGATTCCACCAAAAAACTGCTAGAACTGATCCATGAATTCAACAAAGTCTCAGGATATAAAATCAATGGACAGAAATCAGTTGCATTTCTATACACCAATAATAAAGCAACAGAAAGAGAAATCAAGGAGTCAATCCCATTTATAATTGCACCAAAACCTGTAAAATACCTAGGACTAAACCTAACCAAAGAGGTGAAAAATCTATACATGAGAACTATAGAAAGCTTATGAAAGAAATTGAAGACACCAAAAAACAGAAAAAGATTCCATGCTCCTGGATTGGAAGAACAAATACTGTTCAAAAAGTCGATAATACGCAAAGTAATCTACATATTCAATGCAATCCCTATCAAAATAACACCAGCATTCTTCACAGAGCTAGAACAAACAATCCTAAAATTTCTATGGAACCAGAAAAGACCCCGAATAGCCAAAACAATCCCGAGAAAGAAAACCAAAGCTGGAGGCATCACAATCCCAGACTTCAAGATGTATTACAAAGCTGTAATCATGAAGACAGTATGGTACTGGCACAAAAACAGACACTTTGATCAATGGGGCAGAATAGAGAACCCAGAAATGGACCCACAAACATATGGCCAACTAATCCCTGACAAATGGAGAGAATATCCAATGGAATAAAAACAGTTTCCACAAATGGTGCTCAGAAAACTGGACAGCAACATGCAGAAGAATGAACCTGGACCACTTTCTAACACCATACACAAAAATAAACTCAAAATGGATGAAAGACCTAAACGTAAGACAGGAAGCCATCAAAATCCTAGAGGAGAAAATAGATAACAGCCTGTTTGTCCTCAGCACATCTTACTTGACACATCTCCAGAGGCCAGGGAAACAAAAGCAAAAATGAGTTATTGGGACTTCATCAGGATAAAAAGCTTCTGCACAGAGAAGAAAAGAATCAGCAAAACTAAAAGGCAACTGACAGAACGGGAGAAGATATTTGCAAATGACATATCAGATAAAAGGCTAGTATCTAAAATCTATACAGAACTTATCAAACTCAACACCCAAAAAACAAATAATCCAGTGAAGAAATGGGCAAAAGACATGAACAGACACTTTTCCAAAGAAGACATACAGATGGCTAAGAGACACATGAAAAAATGCTCAACATCACTCATTATCGGGGAAATACAAATCAAAACCACACTGAGATACCACCTCACACCAATCAGAATGGCTAACATTAACAACTCAGGAAACAACAAATATTGGCGAGGATGCAGAGAAAGAGGATCTCTTTTGCACTTCTGGCAGGACTGCAAGCTGGTGCAGCCTCTCTGGAAAACAGTCTGGAGTTTCCTCA